>NC_091976.1:30623527-30935290 GCF_036711975.1 Onthophagus taurus
ACCCTGTATATAAAATCATTTATTGCAGTTTCGTCTAGTTTTCTTCTCTTCGCTTGTAATTCATCATCACATTCAGTTACTACGCAAAGATCAATTACCGTTTCGTACCGAATTCCTGAAAATGAAATTCGCCAATAATCAAGAACAGTCTGTTCAAGCAATGATTTTCAATACCTCGATAGTTATAGAAGGTCATTCGTTTTCATTGGAATTGCTCGCTATTCCTGAACGCAATAACAGTAACATGTTACTTGGTGCTGATTTTATTGAGACTTGTTCTTGCCAAGTTCAGAACCAACTCTGTATGCAGAGCATTGCATAAGCCTTGCCAACGATATTCCCATAGCCGTACCTCCGTACCGATTGGCAGAACCAAAGAGAAAATTCTTAGAAAAGGCAATCCAGCAGATGATTGAGGATGACATCATTGAAGAGTCGCATTCCGCCTATGCTTTACCAGTTGTCTTGGTGCCAAAGGCAAACAAATCTGATCAATATCGTGTATGTGTCGACTACCGGAAGCTAAATGCTATTACCATACCAGATCGGTATTCCCTCCCACGATTGGACGACCTTTTACATGAAGCAAAACAAACTGCCTTTATGAGTACGCTGGATCTACGATCCGGATATTGGCAAGTAGCTGTCCGACCTGAAGATCGTGACAAAACTGGTTTTGTTACTCCAATTAGAAATTATCGTTTTAAACGCATGCCTTTTCATGATCCTTTTTATGATGGACCGTTTCAAGACAACATTACCGGATGTTACAATCCTTATCTACATTGATGATATTGTGATTCTATCGCCCACCTTTGAAAAATATCTAAACGATTTGAGAAGGGTATTTGAAAAGCTGAAGATGTTCAAGTTACGCGTAAATGGAGGAAAATGTACTTTCATAGCTCCAGAGATAAAATACTTAGGACACATTATTACGCCTGAAGGTATAAAATGCTGAGTTTTTGTCAACTGCACCCATTCTACAACAAAGTGACCCTTCCCAACCATCCATCTTACGTAGCGATGCGAGTGCTTATGCAATTGGATCAGCTTTACTCCAGGGGGAGCCTCCAAACAATCTCCCAATAGAGTACGCAAGCCGACTTTTGACAGACGCTGAAAGGAATTACAGTACTACAGAGAGAGAAGCATTGGCTGTAGTATGGGCTAACGAAAAGTTTCGTGGTTATATAGAATCATCTCAAATCTATGTTATCAGCGACCACCAACCACTTAAATGGTTGATGTCAATTAAATCGCCGAGTGGCCGTCATGCCAGATGGGCACTTAAACTGCAAAGTTATAATATACAGATAAATTATACTCCTGGAAAATCAAATGCATTAGTATATATGCATTACTCTCATTAACCAAATGTTGAAGCTTACTTGATGACCATCATTGATTTGCCTACAACTAATTACAATGAACTTCGACACAAGCAATTAGAAGATCCGATCCTTACAACCATCATCCATAACTTAGAAAATACAGATGATCCTGTTGCGACTAAACAAGCTACCGAAAGAGGATTTTTGTTGTTGAATGGAGTATTGTACCGTTATCCACCGGACTCAGACGAAGAAGGCGCTGTACAAGTAGTACCAACTACAGGTGTTAAGAAAATCTTATTCGAATATCATGACGTGCCCGAAGCTGGACATTATGGTTTCGAAAAGACTTATCAAAAGATAAAAAAACGCTACTACTGGACGAACATGAGACGTGACATTGAAACTCATGTCAAGATCTGTATTGAGTGTCAGAGATTTAAGCCGAGAAATCAAAAGAATGCTGGTTTATTAGAAAATCGCCGATTTGAAGTATTCACCATTGACCTCTTTGGACCACTACCGAAGACAGAAAACGGTGAACAGTGGATTTTCGCCATAGAAGATACATATTCTCGATGGGTTGAATTCTTTGTTCTAGAACAAGCTACCGCCGAAACCTGTGCTCTTACGATATGGAACACCACGTCGTGTTATAAGCGTTATAAATTTACTATGTTGCAATTTTCATTGATAATTTTCAAAATTCGCTATAAAAATAATTTCTTGAAGGATCCTTGTGGAAATATCACCAATTATTAATTAAAGTATTCTCTTTTTAATGCAACAAGCCGTTTTGAAAAATCGCTTTTAGTTTTTGAGAAACAAAGTTTTGAAGTGATCGGCAATTTTTTCGAATTATGAAATTTTCGCCGATTAAGTTTTAAAAATTCGTATAAAATCCAGTTCTTGGAATATGAGTATGAAAATTTAGTAAAGTGTTAATTAAAGTGTATTCTTTCCAATGAACCAACCGGTTTTGAAAAATAGCTTTTGGTTTTTGAGAAAACAATATTTGAAGTTTTGATAAAATTTTCGATGTTGCAATTTTCATCGATAATTTTCAAAATTCGCTATAAAATTAATTTCTTGAAGGATTATTGTGCAAATATCACCAATTATTAACTAAAGTATTCTCTTTTTAATGCAAAAAGCCGTTTTGAAAAATCACTTTCAGTTCTTGAGAAATAAATTTTTGAAATGATCGACAATTTTTTCGAATTTTGCAATTTTTGCCGATTAAGTTTTAAAAATTCGTATAAAATCCAGTTCTTGGAATATGAGTATGAAAATTTTCCAAACTGTTAATAAAAGTGTCTTCTTTGCAATGAACCAACCCGTTTTGCAAAATAGCTTTTAGTTTTTGAGTAAACAATATTTGAAGTTTTGATAAAATTTACGATGTTGCAATTTTTATCGATAATTTTAAAAATTCGCTATAAAATTAATTTCTTGAAGGATTATTGTGCAAATATCACCAATTATTAATTAAAGTATTCTCTTTTTAATGCAAAAAGCCGTTTTGAAAAATCACTTTCAGTTCTTGAGAAATAAATTTTTGAAATGATCGACAATTTTTTCGAATTTTGCAATTTTTGCCGATTAAGTTTTAAAAATTCGTATAAAATCCAGTTCTTGGAATATGAGTGTGAAAATTTCCTAAAGTGTTAATAAAAGTGTCTTCTTTCCAATGAACCAACCCGTTTTGAAAAATAACTTTTCGTTTTTGAGAAAATAATATTTGAAGTTTTGATAAAATTTACGATGTTGCAATTTTCATCGATAATTTTCAAAATTCGCTATAAAATTAATTTCTTGAAGGATCCTTGTGGAAATATCACCAATTATTAATCAAAAAGCATCAAAAAGTTCATTTTGTATCTTGGATCCAAATAAGTTGACATATCTTATCAGCTTTCTTATTAATTTCATTTTTATTCAAATATCGCAATAATGTGGCAATATTAGAAATTATAGCCATAATGGCCGGATAGTTATGCCGGATAAACGGATATCCGGCCGAAGGGGATGCCGAATATCCTGTCTATTTCGCAAAATCACTATCCGTTCCATCACTACCTTAGAGTGTCTCCCAAGATTTTTATTAAAATTAAATTACATCGACATATCAGATCAAATCAAAATAGTGGAAATTCGTAACGTCAATGAGTCGATTTGGAAGCGTTTCATCAAAATTGGAAAAAAAAGTGTCAGGTGTGATCGACGTTGGTTAAATCGACAGGGACAATACATACGAATTTATTAAAATCCCAGCAATTATCGGGGCTCCGGTGGTAATTGGATCCGCATGTAAATTTTGCCGCAAAATAAAAGTTGAAACCCCCATTCGATTTAACAATGTGACACCAGCACAATTTCGAGTTAATTACTCCCCGTAAAATTAATATCGTTGAATATCGCGAATCCGAGATGAGATAATTTTCGTCCTGTCACCGACACATCTCCGCTTTATCCAAGACATATCCGCAAGGAAATCCGAAGGAAAACGTCTCGTCTTGGGAAGTTGTATTGTGAACCGGGTATAAAATAATGTAATTTGTTTTTGAAAGTAATTTAGGAAGCGAAGGAATGCACCTGAGGCGGGATCCTCTCGAGAACTAAATCAATTCTATAGTCCTTTCGCATAGGAAGCGGATTCCTTGAAGTTGTGGTGACCCAGATGGGGGAACTTCCTGGCCATAACTTCACGGAAACACTGAGAGATTACATTTTCCAAATTTGGCTCGAAACTTTGTATACACTATCTACTAACAAAGGGTAACACCAACAATTATCTAATCCTTTCAAAACAATTATATTCTACACTCGTTTTAACATATTACAACAAATTTTAACATGATCCAAATGGTGCTGGACCAAGACGAGTTCTTGCGCTTACAAATCCTCCGCTAACCCCTCTATATTCTGATTCAACAATTATTTCGACTTCTTTACAATAATTGTTATCGGCGGAATAATCGTATATATATTCAAATCCTTGCATGGAACCGTAATGTAAACGTTCTTCGGTGTTGATATCTTTGATTTCGATAAAAAATACAAAAGCGCAAGTGTCGTAATCGATTGGAGTCCACCATTTAATATGTAATGTATTAGTTACTGTTAATCGTAAGTTTCTAATTGGACCGATGTCGATGTGTGGATCAAATTTATCTAAAAATAAAAAAAAATATTATAATATCTGTTTTGTATTTTAAATATTAATATGAAGGAGTCACCACTAGAGATGAAATGTGTGAAACTATTTTAATATAAAGAAAGTTAATGGAAAAATAATGTACATTTGTACGTTTTACCCTTCTGACTATATAAAAAATGCTATAAGAATGACGAAACATTTATTACGATGTTTAAAATGCCTAGTAGGCGTAAAACAAATGTTTGACAAAGAGCAAAAATGGAGAAGATTTCTTCTATTTTATTTTCAACTAGTACTTCTATTTCTTCAACGATTATAGAAAATATTTGTGACAGGCGATAGAAAACTAGTTGCCCAAGAGATGCTAGATCAACTATTGAATTTGCCATTGTTGAATCATCTCTTAGCTTACAGTGTGGTGGTTGGAGCAACAAAAGCAACGAAAATTACAAACATATTTCTGTTTATGGATGCATTACTCATACGCAAAATTTGTTAATTAGAGACATTTCAAAAATGAAAACCATGTCTACTATTATGGAAGATGTTAAGGCTGTAATCAAAGAAATTAACAATTCTTTGAAATACTATGCTAACAAATATTTGATGAAGTTTTGGGAGAAGTTGGCACTGAAAAATTCTTTGCTATAGTAACCGATAATGCCAGTGCAATGGTTAAAGCAAAAAATATACTTTATGAAAATTATTGTTTTGAAAACTATTTGTATTAATTGTCTTTAATAAAACTGCAAACCGTTTAATTAATTCCTCATTCACTCCTGTGATCGCACTGGATAGCAATGGATTAATTATTATTATTATATTTCTAATCTTCATAAAATAACCTTTAAAATGAGTCCAAACTTGACGCATTTATCTCAAAAAACCAAAAAGTACGAACTTTCAACTTTTAATTTTGACATATTAGTCAACTTCATAAAAAATCCTTTCAAATGAGTCCAAACTCGACGTATTTAACTTTAATATTAACGGAAATACAATCACTTCCGGTTTGAAACGTCAACGTCAATTTTGACATATTTGTCATCTTCATTAAAAAACCTTTAAAATGAGTCCAAAGATGACCCACTTATCTAAAAAAACAAAAAAGTTTGAATAAAAAACATTAAACCCGAAGTTGGTAACAATGAAGATAGCAATTTAATTATTAAATATTAATACTAACCTTAATTTTTTTTATTATATTTTTGTTTTTGTGGCAAATATTAAGACATTTTATAAAAATTAAGAAGTATAGCCATCATTATTATTATTATATTTCTAATCTTCATAAAATAACCTTTAAAATGAGTCCAAACTTGACGCATTTATCTCAAAAAACCAAAAAGTTCGAACTTTCAACTTTTAATTTTGACATATTAGTCAACTTCATGAAAAATCCTTTCAAATGAGTCCAAACTCGACGTATTTAACTTTAATATTAACGGAAATACAATCACTTCCGGTTTGAAACGTCAACCTCAATTTTGACATATTTGTCATCTTCATTAAAAAACCTTTAAAATGAGTCCAAAGATGACCCACTTATCTCAAAAAACAGAAAAGTTAGAATAAAAAAACATTAAACCCGAAGTTGGCAACAATGAAGATAGCAATTTAATTATTAAATATTAATACCAACTTTAATTTTTTTTATTATATTTTTGTTTTTGTGGCAAATATTAAGACATTTTATAAAAATTAAGAAGTATAGCCATCATTATTATTATTATATTTCTAATCTTCATAAAATAACCTTTAAAGTGAGTCCAAACTTGACGCATTTTTTTCAAAAAACCAAAAAGTTCGAACTTTCAACTTTTAATTTTGACATATTAGTCAACTTCATGAAAAATCCTTTCAAATGAATCCAAACTCGACGTATTTAACTTTAATATTAACGGAAATACAATCACTTCCGGTTTGAAACGTCAACGTCAAATTTGACATATTTGTCATCTTCATTAAAAAACCTTTAAAATGAGTCCAAAGATGACCTACTTATCTCAAAAAACAGAAAAGTTAGAATAAAAAAACATTAAACCCGAAGTTGGCAACAATGAAGATAGCAATTTAATTATTAAATATTAATACCAACCTTAATTTTTTTTATTATATTTTTGTTTTTGTGGCAAATATTAAGACATTTTATAAAAATTAAGAAGTATAGCCATCATTATTATTATTATATTTCTAATCTTCATAAAATAACCTTTAAAATGAGTCCAAACTTGACGCATTTATCTCAAAAAACCACAAAGTTCGAACTTTCACCTTTTAATTTTGACATATTAGTCAACTTCATAAAAAATCCTTTCAAATGAGTCCAAACTCGACGTATTTAACTTTAATATTAACGGAAATACAATCACTTCCGGTTTGAAACGTCAACGTCAATTTTGACATATTTGTCATCTTCATTAAAAAACCTTTAAAATGAGTCCAAAGATGACCCACTTATCTCAAAAAACAGAAAAGTTAGAATAAAAAAACATTAAACACGAAGTTGGCAACAATGAAGATAGCAATTTAATTTTTCAATATTAATACCAACCTTAATTCTTTATTTTTTTTTATTATATTTTTGTTGTGGCAAATATTAAGACATTTTATAAAAATTAAGAATATGTTCAAATGACATTGACATTTTAAACCGGAAGTTGCTTATATCTCGAGTAATATTGGAATTAAACGTATCATGTTTGGACTCATTTCGAAGGATTTTTTACGACGATTACAAATATGTTAAAATTGACGATGACAGTTTTAACCGGAAGTTGACCATAACTATATTAATATTGAAGATAAATATGTCGTGTTTGTACTCATTTTAAAGGATTTTTAATGAAGATTACAAGTATGTCAAAATTAAGGTTGACATTTTAAATCTGAAGTTAGTTATCATATAATAGACAAATGGGCAACTTCATGGTGTTCTTTTATGATGTATTCTTTATTAAAAAGTACCTTTAAAATGAGTCCAAACATGATGTTGCTAGATATCACTATGTAATTTAATTTTTCAATATTAATACCAACCTTAATTTTTTATTTTTTTTTATTATATTTTTGTTTTTGTGGCAAATATTAAGACATTTTATAAATATTAAGAATATGTTAAAATGACATTGACATTTCAAACCGGAAGTTACTTATATCTCGAGTAATATTGGAATTAAACGTATCATGTTTGGACTCATTTCAAAGGATTTTTTACGACGATTACAAATATGTCAAAATTGACGTTGACATTCTTAACCGGAAGTTGACCGTAACTTCATTAATATTGAAGATAAATATGTCGTGTTTGTACTCATTTTAAAGGATTTCTAATGAAGATTACAACTATGTCAAAATTGAGGTTGACACTTTTATAACTGAAGTTAATCTAGTGTTAGTTACTTTTTCTTTTTATATTTAACGTGTTTTTTGGGTCATTTCACATTTATTAAAAAAATTGTCTCTATAAATAGATAATATGAGAAATGTTAATCTATTTGTAGAGTCTCTCGCTTAGTGATGTATCTTCATAATTTAAAAAGTATTCTTGATACAAAATATGCATTGCAGATATACTCTATCACCTAATAAACCCTATCGTTAAATACATAACCCAACTAGAAGGAGATAAACCAAGGTTAAGCCAAGTAGCTGTATGTTTTTATGAGTTTTAAAGTCATTTTGAAACAGCCCTTTCTTCAAGTCCTTTGCTTAACCAAGAGGTAAGGGATGTAAAAAACTTTTTAGTTGAGGGAAAGCAAATGGGAGTAAATCCTATCAATCTTGCTGCAAATATTTTAGGTTCAAACTTTAATGGAATTCATCTTAATAGAGAAGAACAAATACAAGGAACAGAGTTTATAGATGATATGGCTACCGTAACAAGCCCAGATGAGCCTGCAGAGGTAATGGCAGAATTGGCAGCTCTAAAAAAAGGGTTATTTGGAAAACCATAATATGTTTTAAAATCCATGGAAAAGCTACATCCTGATGTATGGTGGAAGGGGACTTGTTTTGGGTCGACATTAAGTAAAGTAGCGGTCAAAATACTAAGTATGCCTGCGTCGAGTGTAGCAACAGAAAGAAACTTCAACATCTACAGCTTTTTCACACTGCGAAAAAAAATGGGCTTACGGCTGAACGAGGTGGAAAAAAAATATTCATTGCTCATAATTTCAAATGATTAGATTCTGCCACCAAGGTTAATGAAGACAATTTTTAATATTATCTTAATTTATTCTAATATACTCTTAATTTTTGTTCTTCGAAAATTTTCCACCTCTAATCTAATAATATTCATCTCTAATACCGAGCATATGATGCAGTAGTTACTTACTTACTAAAATAAATCCAACCCACTCTTTCCTTTATCATATAATTACTTGCAGAAGACTTAAAGAAAATGTGTTAAGTCTGCAGGTAGAAAGAATTATTATAACGCAGGTTGATGGCGGCAATGAAGTTCGCAAATAACATAGAGAAGTGGAAAAATTTTGTTTCAAATAGGCACTGGTAAATAGAGAACTAGAAGGGAGAACCTCAACATCTACAGGTATAAATAGGATTGATTATAACGTTGATGCCGATGATTAAAAGAAACTTGGTTAACACGGATTGTGATGCCTCGGTCGCAAGCAACCTCAACTTATTAAAGTAATTAAGAAATTTACATCATATCTTACATTCTCTCGGCTAATATTAAAAAGGGATAATGCATAATTTGATTTGATAAAGTTGAGGTTGTTTGCGACCGAGGAGCTGCAATTGATCCTATTAAAACACACGGATTGTAATGTCTCGGCCGTCAGTGACCTTGGATTAATAAAGTACGTAAATAAACAAAATTACCAGTTAATTGATTTGAACTATACCCTGTTCCTTGAATCCCATTATAAATCGGTATTATATCCAATAAAATTAGTTTGCAAAGAGCTCTTCCTTCCCAATAATTATACGATTGATTTAAATATTTATTGGTAGTTTCTTGAAAAACGGCCCTATTTAATTGTTGGTAATAAACGGTTTTGTAATCTAAATCGCAATTTTCATATCCCAACGGAGGAGTGTAAGAAACTTTCATTTCCGTATCGGTTACTTCTATTAAAATATTTTGAACCGATCCAATTGGTCCTAAAAAAAGAAATTGTTTATAACATATTTAATAAATCTAATAATCGAAATAGCTACCAGTACAAAGAGCTTCATCATTTTCCACCCAATTTTTTTTCAACCAAGATTTATTTTCTTTTTGATCCGGCGGTGTAAGATCTAAAATAAATGGTAATTAATTAAATTAAGAAATTTTTGTGTAGTTTCGTAACAAACCGCCGCTAATTTTTTCGAAAAGAAAAATTAAATTAACCAGGATTATAAACGATCTCATTGTAATGTACTAAGTAAATCTTAAATAATTTTGGAATTTTTATAACAAATTTTTAGAGATGATAGATTATTTATAAGAGGTTTTAAGATAAGATACTTAAAAATAAAATCAATGAGTCAATAAAATTGTTGGAATTATCAATATAAACACATCATTTCAAGTACTAAATAAACTTTATTATCAATTTATTAACAGGAAAGTTTAATTTGTGAAGAAACAGATCCTCCACTAACACCTCTGAATAACGATTCAACTCGTACGATAACAGTCTTGCAGTTAGCGTTATTTGCTACATAATCATATTTATATTCATAACCTTGAACTATATCACTATTTAAAACATTCCCGGTATTAGCATCGGTTATTTCTACATTAAAAATAACACTGCAAGTTTCGTAATCAATAGGAGTCCACCATCTAATTTGTAAAACGTTTGTTGATTGTAAACGAAGGTTTCTAACAGGTCCTATATCAATAAGATCATCAAATTTATCTGCAAAAAAAATTATATTAAATTTATTAAACTAAAACTACCGCAATTAAAAATCCTGAAGACACCCGAAACTTTCTAGGTCTAGTGTTAGTTCTAGTTTTAGTTCAATAAAAAATAACAATCTAGTGTTGAGTAACAACTAAAACTAGAATTAGCACCAAAACTAACACTAGATCTAGAACTAGAAACATTCGGGTTTAGCCGTGAGTCTCTCAAGACGGCTAAACCCGAATGATTCTAGTTCTAGATCTAGTGTTAGTTCTAGTTTTATACTAGCACTATCACTAGAACTAACACAAGACCTAGAACTAGAATCATTCGGGTTTAGCCGTCTTAAGAGACGTGTGGCTAAATCCGAATATTTCTAGTTCTCGGTCTAGTGTTAGTTCTAGTATTGCACTAGCACTGTCACTAGAACTAACACAAGACCTAAAACTAGAATCATTCGGGTTTAGCCGTCTTGAGAGACATGCGGCTAAACCTGAATGTTTCTAGTTCTAGGTCTAATGTTAGTTCTAAAATTGCACTAGCACTATCACTAGAATTAATACAAGACCTAGAAACATTCGGGTTTAGCCGTGCGTCTTCAGACGCACCGATACTTTCCAAACCCGACACTTTTTTTCATCAGTTTTAGTGATATCATTTGGGTTTAACCGTCTTGAGAGGCGTGCGGCTAAACCCGAATGTTTCTAGTTTCTAGGTCTTGTGTTAGTTTTAGTGATAGTGCTAGTGCAATTCCAGAACTCGTTTAGCTGTGCCTCTTCAGACGCACCGATACTTTCTAGTTCTACACTGAGGGAAATTATTCTTGACTATCAAGAAAAATTTATTCTTGAATGTATTTCTTAGAAACAAGTATAAGATTCTCTTAAAACAAAAACATTTTTTTGTTTTAAGAAGAATAGAAATATTATCGAATGAAGTATCTCATATTCTTAGCATCGAAGAATATCAATTCTTTGTGTCAAAAAATTCATTCTTGCGTCAATAATTTATAATACTCAAATGAAGAATTATACAAGATTGTTGTTACATGAATAAGTTTTTCTAAAAAGAAAGATACGTTATTCTTGACATAAGAAATCTATTCTCGGTAGGAAAATGGGATTGTTGTCGCAACACTAAGATACTCTTTTTCAAGATGATTGATTTACTTTCACTAAAAAATTCGTTTTCTTGAGAATCAAGAATATCTGTATACATGCTTTGAGAATATGAGGTTTTTCTTCACTCAACAAAATGATCTTCTTGTAGATATACAAGAATATGATAAGCTTGTGCCAAGAGTAATAATCTTCGTTCAAGAATATATTTCTCTCAGTGTAGGCTCTAAACCCGAATGTTTCTAGTTCTAATATTAGTTCTAGAATTGCACTAGCACTATCACTAGAACTAATACAAGATCTAGAACTAGAATCATTAGGGTTTAGCCGTCTTGAGAGACGTGCGGTTAAACCCAAATGTTTCTAGTTCTCGGCCTAGTGTTAGTTCTAGTATTGCACTAGCACTATCACTAGAGCTAATACAAGATCTAGAACTAGAATCATTAGGGTTTAGCCGTCTTGAGAGACGTGCGGCTAAACCCAAATGTTTCTAGTTCTCGGCCTAGTGTTAGTTCTAGTATTGCACTAGCACTATCACTAGAACTAATACAAGATCTAGAACTAGAATCATTAGGGTTTAGCCGTCTTGAGAGACGTGCGGCTAAACCCAAATGATTCTAGTTCTCGGGCTAGTGTTAGTTCTAGTATTGCACTAGCACTATCACTAGAACTAACACAAGACCTAGAACTAGAATCATTCGGGTTTAGCCGCCTTGAGAGACGTGCGACTAAACCCAAATGATTCTAGTTCTTGGCCTAGTGTTAGTTCTAGTTTTACACTAGCACTATCACTAGAACTAACACAAGACCTAGAACTAGAATCATTCGGGTTTAGCCGTCTTGAGAGACGTGCGGCTAAACCCGAATGTTTCTAGTTCTAGGTCTAATATTAGTTCTAGAATTGCACTAGCACTATCACTAGAACTAATACAAGATCTAGAACTAGAATCATTAGGGTTTAGCCGTCTTGAGAGACGTGCGGCTAAACCCAAATGTTTCTAGTTCTCGGCCTAGTGTTAGTTCTAGTATTGCACTAGCACTATCACTAGAGCTAATACAAGATCTAGAACTAGAATCATTAGGGTTTAGCCGTCTTGAGAGACGTGCGGCTAAACCCAAATGTTTCTAGTTCTCGGCCTAGTGTTAGTTCTAGTATTGCACTAGCACTATCACTAGAGCTAATACAAGATCTAGAACTAGAATCATTAGGGTTTAGCCGTCTTGAGAGACGTGCGGCTAAACCCAAATGATTCTAGTTCTTGGCCTAGTGTTAGTTCTAGTTTTACACTAGCACTATCACTAGAACTAACACAAGACCTAGAACTAGAATCATCCGGGTTTAGCCATCTTGAGAGACGTGCGGCTAAACCCGAATGTTTCTAGTTCTAATATTAGTTCTAGAATTGCACTACCACTATCACTAGAACTAATACAAGATCTAGAACTAGAATCATTAGGGTTTAGCCGTCTTGAGAGACGTGCGGCTAAACCCAAATGATTCTAGTTCTCGGGCTAGTGTTAGTTCTAGTATTGCACTAGCACTATCACTAGAACTAACACAAGACCTAGAACTAGAATCATTCGGGTTTAGCCGTCTTGAGAGACGTGCGGCTAAACCCGAATGTTTCTAGTTCTAATATTAGTTCTAGAATTGCACTAGCACTATCACTAGAACTAATACAAGATCTAGAACTAGAATCATTAGGGTTTAGCCGCCTTGAGAGACGTGCGACTAAACCCAAATGATTCTAGTTCTTGGCCTAGTGTTAGTTCTAGTTTTACACTAGCACTATCACTAGAACTAACACAAGACCTAGAACTAGAATCATTAGGGTTTAGCCGTCTTAAAAGACGTGCGGCTAAACCCGAATGTTTCTAGTTCTAGGTCTAATATTAGTTCTAGAATTGCACTAGCACTATCACTAGAACTAATACAAGATCTAGAACTAGAATCATTAGGGTTTAGCCGTCTTGAGAGACGTGCGGCTAAACCCAAATGTTTCTAGTTCTCGGCCTAGTGTTAGTTCTAGTATTGCACTAGCACTATCACTAGAACTAATACAAGATCTAGAACTAGAATCATTAGGGTTTAGCCGCCTTGAGAGACGTGCGACTAAACCCAAATGATTCTAGTTCTCGGCCTAGTGTTAGTTCTAGTATTGCACTAGCACTATCACTAGAGCTAATACAAGATCTAGAACTAGAATCATTAGGGTTTAGCCGTCTTGAGAGACGTGCGGCTAAACCCAAATGATTCTAGTTCTTGGCCTAGTGTTAGTTCTAGTTTTACACTAGCACTATCACTAGAACTAACACAAGACCTAGAACTAGAATCATTCGGGTTTAGCCATCTTGAGAGACGTGCGGCTAAACCCGAATGTTTCTAGTTCTAATATTAGTTCTAGAATTGCACTACCACTATCACTAGAACTAATACAAGATCTAGAACTAGAATCATTAGGGTTTAGCCGTCTTGAGAGACGTGCGGCTAAAACCGAATGTTTCTAGTTCTAATATTAGTTCTAGAATTGCACTAGCACTATCACTAGAACTAATACAAGATTTAGAACTAGAATCATTAGGGTTTAGCCGTCTTGAGAGACGTGCGGCTAAACCCAAATGTTTTTAATTCTCGGCCTAGTGTTAGTTCCAGTATTGCACTAGCACTATCACTAGAGCGAATACACGATCTAGAACTAGAATCATTAGGGTTTAGCAGCCTTGAAAGACGTGCGACTAAACCCAAATGATTCTAGTTCTCGGCCTGGTGTTAATTCTAGTTTTACACTAGCACTATCACTAGAACTAACACAAGACCTAGAACTAGAATCATTCAGGTTTAGCCATCTTGAGAGACGTGCGGCTAAACCCGAATGTTTCTAGTTCTAATATTAGTTCTAGAATTGCACTAGTACTATCACTAGAACTAATACAAGATCTAGAACTAGAATCATTAGGGTTTAGCCGTCTTGAGAGACGTGCGGCTAAACCCAAATGATTCTAGTTCTTGGCCTAGTATTAGTTCTAGTTTTACACTAGCACTATCACTAGAACTAACACAAGACCTAGAACTAGAATCATTCGGGTTTAGCCGTCTTGAGAGACGTGCGGCTAAACCCGAATGTTTCTAGTTCTAGGTCTAATGTTAGTTCTAGTATTGTACTAACACTGTCACTAAAACAAACACAAGACCTTTTAAGTCTACTGTTAGTTCTAGTGCTGGGTTGGTTCCAGATTTAGCTGTTATTCAGCGTGAGGTTGTTTTTATATTACTAAAAGTAGCACTAACACTAGACAGCTAAACCCGAATGCTTCTAGTTCTAAGTCTAATGTTAGTTTTAGGACTAGTTAATTTCTTATTAAAATTAAAAGTTATGATAAAAAAATATTTATACCTGTAAATTGATTACTTTGATGAGTTTCTCCTTGTGATGTTCCATAATATGGTGTTATATCGATGTTTACTAATTTACAAAGAACGTGTTCGTTAAAATAATTATAAGATTCGTACAAATTTTTAGTGGTCGTCTCTTGATACGTTGCAAGATTAACACCATTCCAATACTGGATCTTATAATCCAAATTACATCCTTCATATCCATTTGGGGCAGAATAAGACACGCTCATATCAGTTGAAGTAACTCGAATCATTAAATTGGTAATTGCTCCTAAAGGTCCGCTACATTGTCTCGTTCCATTTTGAGGAGGATTAGCTAAGCTAATTTGGAAAAGACCAACAACGAAAAGAACACCGAATAGTTTCATTTTGATGATGCAACTAGTTTAGAATCTAACGCAATTTGTGCCTTTATACACTCACTTAAAAAGCAAAAAAAAGGTAAAATAAACATGTCGATTAAGTGGTTATATTACGTAACTTTTGATACGAAATGATAAGTTGTTGAATTGAGGGGAAAAACTTGGTGACAAACATCGTATCAATAAAAATTGGGGCCACAAATTTGTATTCAGCTCGTTCTCGCATTTGAAATGTAAATTTTTTGGGGGGTTTCCCCCAGAGATTTCAATAATCAAAAGTGGCGAAAGTTAGAGTTTACGTTACGTTATAACTTATTTTATTTTCTAACATTTAATAATAAAGTAAAAACTGTATAAGCAGCTTTTAATATCTAAAAAGAATTAATTAAGACATTATATCATAAAAAATAAAAACTATTTTATTATTACCCCGACAAAAGTGTTGGCCGAAAACGTTTCAACTTTAAGAGCTTTTAAAACGATAGGTTTTTGAGCTCTCATAATTATCATTCTTATATATTTTTGTACAACAACAGGTTTTGTATGCCACTCAATATGATATGCATCAACAGCAACACCCAAACTTTCATCGATTAAAGTTTGTCCATAATGGCACACTAAATAAATTAAAACCAACCATCCAAATAAATGCATACTAAACCTTAACCATTCCCCAAAATTATCAACGGTTATTAAAACAAACCCCAAAATGCTTATAACAAACGATGTTAGTGTCCTATGCGCAATAAGTTGTGTTCCAAACGCATCGTTAACTTCATTTACGTATTCGATTATAGCCGTGTGATATTGAATAATTTTTTCTACCTTAATTTCGATATTAGGTACATTTCCTGGTTGAATCGATAATATATGTCGTCTAAGTTCTCTTAAATGTCCAATAACGTGCGATATAATACTACAAACCAGCGTGGTTATTGTAACAATAACTATCGTAGTAACGCTCGCCAAATATGCAGTGTAAATGGCAACGATTTCAAATATAGGTGATTTATCGAATGGAAACGGGAGCCGATACGGCAAGATCATACCGCAAGGAATGTTATATTTTTGCATTCGTATTGGTTTGTTAGTTTCGCAATATTTCACAAATATAAAAGGCATAAAGGTATAAATTAACGTCCCCAAAATGGAGTAAGCGAAAAAGAATTTCGAATATAAAATAGCATCTCCATCGATTTTTAACATATTTAAATTCGAGTATTTTTTGAATTGGTCTAAATTATCGACCAATCTTTTTATTTTTTCAGCGTTACGTAAGAAACAAACTCCTAATTGAAACATACCGAAAATACAAATGTTTGCCAATAAAACTTGAGCTTCTTCTGCCATTGTCATATCAGAATCTAATAAAATAAAATTAAATCAAAAAATTAATATGAGTTAATAGACTTGAATGGGTTGAGTTTTTAGAAATACAATTAAAATTAGAAACTTCTATTTAAATTTTTTTTAACATACAAATTAAAAGCATAAAATTGATGAGCTTGATGATTTGTGCTTTTCATTGCAGATTTAAAAGTTGTGTCGATATCAGTCCTGATTTCACGCAGGCAGAGTTGGAAGAGGATGGCGACGATTACATGATAGAAGATTTAGATGATCTGAAGAAGATCCTGACGAGTTCAGTAAACTTTAAGATAAAGAGCAAAGATTAAGTTAAGTGCAAACGAGTGAATATCATGTAAAAGCCACCAAAGAAAAGATTTGGAGATGTTTTATCAATGAAGGTATAAAATTGCATCATTTTAAGATTCTGCCAAATTATGCAACAGATCGTGACGAGAACCACAACTGTTCTAGGAATGAAGCAAGTTTGAATTCAATTCCAAGGGATATTTAGTCAGTTCAAAATATATTTTGTCAGCAAAAAAACCGCTGTGATGTATGTCCATAAATGCTGATAACAAAGAAATGATTCCATTTCGGTTGGCGTAAATCTGAAGATCAGGAAAGCCACGCAATAAGGCCCCAGTGTCCTATCTACCTTCCAGAAAAGATGTGGTTTAGATATTTCCTAACAGCAAGCATAAAGTCCATCCTGTATAAATTAGAGATTTAGTCTTTAATTTATGGTAAGTCTTCCAAAAGTCTAGGAAGAGTGTTTTCTAAGACATGAAGACATCATCAGGAAATGAAAATACACTAAAAGTGGCCAGGCAGCAGAAGAAAATTTTGACGTAAAATGGGAATTTTATAATGCCTTACAATTCATAGCTGGGCATTGGTAAGTTTAATCATACAAGAGGTTATAAAACGTTAAGAGTTAAGTTTAAATATTAGATCAACCAAAAGGGGAAGGAATCAACAAAAACCTCCTTTAATTGGACCAAGCTTTCGATAATACATTTTTAACTTCATCAAGGTACGCAACGAAAAAGGGGGGAACATCACACCAAAATTCCAAGAAACAAGTTTGAGACTTACATTTAGAGGTTAAAATGTAAAAATTATAAAATTAATACATTGAAGTTGAATAGGAATAGGTCCCCAAAAGGACGTCTATAAAAGGGTTAGATGTTATCCAGACCAAAAACACTAAAAATAATACCGCGACAACGTCAATAAAAGGCGCGAACCAATCGAACCAGGACGACAACTGTCTCTATGGAGAACCTAAGGAAGTAAAAATCACCAGGTTGACGGCAGACAGAGAGCTAATATTATTAGAATCCATATTGCGAGATTTAAATTAATAAAAATAAGATATAATAAAACAATAATGTGTTTTAAACTTCAGTTTCTCGCGTTTATTTTAAATTTCTTCGGTACCGGTTTCGACCTATATTAGGTCATCATCAGCCGAATCTATCTTGCTTTTGTACTTCAATTGTTTTGTAGATTCGGCTGATGATGACCTAATATAGGTCGAAACCGGCACCGAAGAAATTTAAAATAAACGCGAGAAACTGAAGTTTAAAACACATTATTGTTTTATTATATCTTATTTTTATTAACAAAGCTAAGGACCAGAAACTTACAAAACAGACCTTAACAAATTTAACCCTAACAACAATAAAAAACTCACTAATTAAAGCTAGAAAGCTACTAGATATCACTAAAAGAGCTTAATACCTACCCTATACATAAAAATATGTGATCTCTATAGATGTCTAGACGATCCATCGTGGGACTTGTGTAGATGTATGGTGTTGTCCCTTATGTGCTTCGGTACAATAAGAGTTCTTCGGCATTTGAGGAAGAAGTGTTTTATTTCCTGTTGTTGAATTATCGAAAGCTTGGTCCAATTAAAGGAGGTTTTTGTTGATTCCTTCCCCTTTTGATTGATCTCCCAATATTTAAACTTAACTTTTAATCATACACTTTTTATATATGTATATTTGTATTGCCATGGAACTTCTCCTTCCTTGTGGAAATATTGTGTATTTTCCAGTGGTACATCTTTAGCTTCCAAATTTCCGCGAAGGTAAAGATTAACTTGTAGATTCAGTAGGTCTTGTCGCCACTCTTCTGGTTATATTGTGCCATAAGAAGCGTAAAGTCGTTTAGACCGTATCATTAAAAAATTATGTAACACACATATGGCAGATACAATAAGGTTACTTTTTCAGGTTCTAATTCAATTGATCTGTGGAAACAGCATATTCAGAGATATCATGAGAGAAAAATATCTATGTGTTCTGTGGAAACACATCTGAGATAAATTTCTAATGTAACAAAAATCTCATGAGATTAATCTCCTTGTAGACACCTAGCTTGAAAGAGGACTTTTTTTCTAAATTTGCTGTATTAGCTACATAAGAAAATTACTTCAAAGTTTCATTATTTGCCATTCATTTGAGATAAGAAAATAGCAGTAGCTATGCGTAACCATGGCAACCAATTGTTTCAAATATTTTATTAAAGGCAATGATTAATTTTTGATGTCTGAAACAATTGGTTGTTATGGTTACGTCGGTTGAGATAGAAAAATGGCAGTAGCTATGCGTAACCATGGCAACCAATTGTTTCAGATATTTTATTAAAGACCATGATTAATTTTTGATGTCTGAAACAATTGGTTGTTATGGTTACGTCGGTTGAGATAGAAAAATGGCAGTAGCTATGCGTAACCATGGCAACCAATTGTTTCAGATATTTTATTAAAGACAATGATTAATTTGTGATGTCTGAAACAATTGGTTGTTATGGTTACGTCGGTTGAGATAGAAAAATGGCAGTAGCTATGCGTAACCATGGCAACCAATTGTTTCAGATATTTTATTAAAGACCATGATTAATTTTTGATGTCTGAAACAATTGGTTGTTATGGTTACGTCGGTTGAGATAGAAAAATGGCAGTAGCTATGCGTAACCATGGCAACCAATTGTTTCAGATATTTTATTAAAGACCATGATTAATTTTTGATGTCTGAAACAATTGGTTGTTATGGTTACGTCGGTTGAGATAGAAAAATGGCAGTAGCTATGCGTAACCATGGCAACCAATTGTTTCAAATATTTTATTAAAGACAATGATTAATTTTTGATATCTGAAACAGTTGGTTGTCATGGATACGCACTGCTATATTTTTTATTTCAAATGAATGGCATATAATAAAACTTTAAGGTAATTTTCTTATATAGCTAATATTAATCATTGTCTGTAATAGAATGTTTGCAACCATTGGTTGCCATGGTTACGCATGGCTACTGTTATTTTTTTTATCTCAAAAGACTGTATGTTGCAAATGGCAATTATGTTAGACTCATGTTCATTAAAACTTATCAACTTGTTTTCGACTTATAAACGTTTAGCGTTATTTTGAAACATCCTGCTGATGGACGTTATTGGTAGATGGACGGACATCCTAAATAAATGGTCGTTGGTGCAATGCAGTGATTGACAGGCTAAAGCGTTCCTCAAACGAGTTTGTTTTTGCCTTCGTTCTAAAGAACTAATTTTAATAACTTAGAAGTTACCAATTTTAATTATACAGGGTGAGTTATTAGTATCCTGGCGGGCGATAGATACTAAATCATTTGAAAAACAACTTTCATACAAAAGTTGTTTGAGTCATCAGTTTCTATTACGTAAAATTATTTTCACTTATACAGGGGTGTTCCATTTCAGCGTAACAGAGAGTTCGTAAATTTATTTAAATGGAACACCCTATATATTTCATCATTCATTGAAATCATACATCATCATTGAAACTATGTCAGACAATAGTCAAAGCCAGTAGGTAGATGATAGTATTCAAAGATATTAGATACACTATACAGGATATTTATAAAGCTTTGCTACTTTTGATGTTTTTCAAATGGCTTTTTCTTAAGTTTTTTAAATGGAACACTCTGTATATTGTGTGCTAGTTGAATTGCTCATCAAGTTCCTTTTATTTAATGATAAGTATGTCTTATGTTTAGCTTTAATAGTTTTCCTGATATATAGAATGTAAAGAAAAATATGTAATAAAATGTCATTATTAGGAAATATTGACGCTACGAGTTAGTAACATATACGGTTGTATAAACAAATGTAATTCTATTCATAATATGATAAAATATACAGAGTGTTCCATTTAAAAAAAATCTACACACTCTCTGTTACGCCTAAATGGAACACCCTGTATAAGTGAAAATAATTTTACGTAATAGAAAGTGATGAGTCAAACAACTTTTGTATAAAATATTTTTTTCTTTCTCAAACTACTAATAACTCACTCTGTATATCTAAAAAAACTTAAATTAAAATAAACATACCACTTAAACCATCAATCGATTCAGCAAAAACTGGTAAAAAAACAGGAATTAATGTAATAAAAATGTAATAGCTTTGCCATTGTTTCCATTTTAATACATGATCAACGTTTTCATTCGGCCACATATTCATCAATTTAAAAAGTTTTATATTAAACGAAAGATACTGGTGTTTTCTGATCATACTGAAAAAAAATACACTGAATCTGAAAAATTCCCAAGCGTACAATCCGTCATTGGGGTGGTTAAAACAAACCCTGTAATTCAACGGTTGGGTGTGTTAAAACTTTTAACCGTGGAAAAAACGTACATCAATCAGTGTCACTACAAAAAGAAAATTACTACGTTTCAAAAAAAAAAAGGAAAAAATAATAAAACAAGTCACAAAGATAATAGGAAAAGGGATTCACACCATTTATAAAGAATTTATATAAAACGTGATTCAAAAATCTCGAGTAATTACTATATTTTGCACTTTTATTTATATTTTTAAACTAAACCAAAACTTATTTTTCACAATTATTACAAAATTAAAATAATTCTTTTTTCTTTTACATACATTCCGGGTGTAATGGTTGAATATATATACCAGCAACACATCCAGTTGCACTTTTACCCAATTTAACACAACGTCCAGCAACTCGTTTTAAAACTTGGTACTCAACATGGCAAGTAGTTTTAGCCAAATTATCTGATTGTGAGAGATTTTCCAAGTTTCCCGAAGATTCTTCCCCAACACCTTCAACTACCAATTCTTTAGATAAAGCCGCTACCATAACTATAACGTTGGCAAGGAGAAATAAAAAAATCTGTCTACGTTTTAATGCCATTTGACGATGCGGAACTTCTTTGATACAACTTTCCAAATCCGGACGTTAATATATCTAACCAGGAAGACTTAGTAGCGGAGTTTTAATCAAGTGAACCCGTCTAAGTTTGATACGATATAATCAAGAAACTTGGAAACTTTCGATTAGTTAAATTTAAAACTTATTATAAAAGATTTTTTTGTGTAATAATGTAATGTAGTTGTTTTTAGTAAAAGAAAAACGGAACACGCGTTTTCAAGCTTGGAAAACTATCGGGGGAACTTGACACAATCATTAATTACAAGGAAAACTACAGCTCGGGAACGTGTCAGTGCTTTTCCACACTGTATAATTAATAAATATTATAAAAGCTTGACGTTCTCCCGGAAATTAATTACCGGAGCTTTGTTTTAAAACGGCGTTGTACCATCATCTTAAATTTTAACTTGATTCTAAGTAATAAAAATTTCCTTCTTTTCAACTCAACCTCGTAATTATTAAATTTTCGCACTTCCAACCGGAGGCGATTGTGGGCATCGATAAAAAGACCATCGTGAAAATTGAACGAATGCCGGAAACGAAGTGGAAATTAAAAAAGTCGCCGCAATCAGGAGCACACGTCCCGGAACATAAAAACCGCTTCGAGTTCGTTTTATTTCCGTCGATAACATCCGTCCGGTTGGTTATTTTCAGTTGCATTTCGAACCTTTATGAAATGGTTCGGTACCCAAGATGATTAGAGGAGAATTGCGATTATACTCGATTTTCGAACGTAAATTTTGCCATTGGCAATCACTACTCTTGTGTCCCTTAATCCGGTCGTTTGCCGTAATTTATCCTCCGGCACGAAATTATGGAGATTATCTCGATCGGATGTTATACGAGATCGAATTTAATTCCGTTTGGGTTTATCAGGAATGAAAATGGAATAACGAAAGGATCAATTGTTTGCAAAATTTGAATGAAAAATTAATCAATAATGTAAATAATGTCGCTTAATAATCTGGAGTGTAGGCTATTTTTAATTTTGTTATTATCGATAATAACTTATTAACGGTATATGCAGGATTCACATAAAATTACGTTCATCCGTGATTTTATTGACTTTATGGGATTTTATGAGATTATAACGGTTGTAAAATAAAAGCTGGTAATAAACCTATTTATTTAGATAACTTGTTTACTCCGGTTTATATTAAATTGTTGTGGCAACTTTTATATAAAAAGAACTCGATAAAGTGAATCTCAAATTCTTGTTTAATGAAAAACCTGTTTAAAAGATATAAGTACGAAGGCTTTCACTGCCAGTGTTAATTAAACTA
Organism: Onthophagus taurus; assembly: GCF_036711975.1. Lineage (NCBI taxonomy): Eukaryota > Metazoa > Arthropoda > Insecta > Coleoptera > Scarabaeidae > Onthophagus > Onthophagus taurus. The sequence goes on from NC_091976.1 coordinate 30,646,615, forward strand.
AAATTAGCACTATCACTAGAACTAACACTAACACTACAGACCTACAACTAGAAACTTTCGGGTTAAACCATGAGTTTTTTGAAAAAATGTTTGACGTTTCAGATGCCATGTTGCAACCTTCTTCAGAAACAAGTTCGAACTGACGAATTCGGTTAAAATTTGACAATAACCATCTTCTCTATTTATGTTATTCCCATGTCGATGAATTTCTATCGCCTCTCTCGTCAATCTTTGGAAGTAATATCCGTTTCTTGTTAGCACTTTTGTCGAACTCTATGCTGTGTCCTCCTTTGTGGCAATGCTCTGCGACTGCAAATTGTTGGATCTTCCTTAGTCGGGCATCCCTCTCGTGATCCTTGATGCGGCACTCGATGTTACGTCCAGTTTGGCCAACTTAGTATTTCCCGCAACTTCACGATAGCCTCCGTTTAATGGGGTTAGTTTGTCTTTGGCTATCGGAAGAGCGTTTTGTATTTTGCTGACTGTACCGTATCGTACCATGATATCATTCTTCTTCAGACGCCACGCAATTCGCTCCGTCACACCTGAAACATAAGGAAGGTATATCCTTCTGTTTGCGTAGTTTTTTGGCTTGTTGGATATCTCTCATCGTATAGCCTTTCTTCTGCAGCACATCTTCTAGGAATCCTTCTTCTTTTCTTAGGTTCACTTTATCGCATATCCTCTCTACTCGCTGGAATAAGGCTTGAATAACGGACCTCTTCTGTTGTGGGTGGTGGTGGGATGAAGCCTGCAGGTACCTATTCGTATACGACTTCTTTCGATATACTCCCAGAATTTTATCATGCATCTGACTTCAGTATGTAACAAAAGAGATGTATGTACACTTCCCATTTCCTCACATAGTATTTTTTTATTATTTCCAGTCCAGTAGTACGTGTTGATAGAGATTTACGTAACAGAAGATCCTCTGATATTGCGTTTTCATGCTGGTACCTAACGATGACAATTAATATTGCGAGTCCAGTTACATCGGTACATTCGTCCATTTGTAATGCAAATTTGCATGAGTTCAGGCGAAACGTAAGTTCATTCTTTATATTGGTTGCTCAATTTCTAATGCGTTGAGCTATCGTGTCATTCGATAGTGGGATCTTACCTATTTCTTCTGCTGACTTTTCATCTAACATACATCTTACCATCTCCATAGCGCAAGGTTTTATGACATTTTCCGCAATTGAGTAGGTTTCACCGCGTTGAGCTATTTGATGACTGACCAAGTAAGAAGCCTCAGTTGCTTTTTCATTAATCGTTTTTGTGGTTTGAACCGTAAACGTTTTTAATTTTACAAGTTCGTCACACTTTCGCTTGAAAAATTCAACATTTTTTTCCAACAATTCAACCAACACTAGACCTAGAACTAGAAAGTTTCTAGAATTTTTCTAGTTCTAGGTCTAGTGTGAGTTCTAGTTTTAGTGCAATAAAAATATACTACTACAACATAGTAGAATACATCATAAAGGAACACCATGAAGTTGTCCATTTGTCTATTATAATATGATAACATTGATAACTAACTTCAGATTTAAAATGTCAACCTCAATTTTGACATATTTGTAATCTTCATTAAAAATCCTTTAAAATGAGTACAAACACGAGATATTTATCTTCAATATTAATGAAGTTATGGTCAACTTCCGGTTAAGAATGTCAACGTCAATTTTAACAAATTTGTAAACGTCGTGAAATATCCTTTAAAATGAGTCCAAACATGATACGTTTAATTCCAATATTACTCGAGATATAAGCAATTTCCGGTTTGAAATGTCAATGTCATTTAGACATATTCTTAATTTTTATAAAATGTCTTAAAATTTATCACAAAAACAAAAATACAATAAAAAAATTAAAAGTTAAGGTTAGTATTAATATTTAATAATTAAATTGCTATCTTCATTGTTGATAACTTCGGGTTTAACGTTTTTTTATTCAAACTTTTTGGTTTTTTGAGATAAGTGCGTCATGTTTGGACTCATCTTAAAGATTTTTTAATAAAGAATACATCATGAAAGAAAGCCATGAAGTTGTCCATCTGTCTATTATATGATAACTAACTTCAGATTTAAAATGTCAACTTCAATTTTGACATATTTGTAATCTTCATTAAAAATCCTTTAAAATGAGTACAAACACGACATATTTATTTTCAATATGAAGTTATGGTTAACTTCCGGTTAAGAATGTCAACGTCAATTTTAACAAATTTGTAATGGTCGTGAAAAATCCTTTAAAATGAGTCCAAACATGATACTTTTAATTCCAATATTACTCGAGATATAAGCAACTTCCGGTTTGAAATGTCAATGTCATTTAGACAAATTTTTAATTTTTATAAAATGTCTTAAAATTTATCACAAAAACAAAAATACAATAAAAAAAATTAAAAATTGAGGTTGGTATTAATATTTAATAATTAAATTGCTATCTTCATTGTTGCTAACTTCGGGTTTAACGTTTTTTTATTCAAACTTTTTTGTTTTTTGAGATAAGTGCGTCATGTTTGGACTCCCTTTAAAGGTTATTTTAGGAAGATTACGAATACAATAATAAAATTAAAGTTGATATTGACAACTGAAAGTTTTTTTCACTAAATTCTTGTACATTTTAATTGATCTAAAAATTTTTTTTTTGATTTAATCCACTTACCTTGTTTATAATATCCTAGATAAACCAATTTTGAGTTAAATACAGCCTTTAAATCCAATTAATTATGTATTTTTCATTAAAAAAACTTTAATTCAACGTCACTTTTGACAAGCAACTCAATATTTGGATCTTAATCACCATGGCAACCGAGTCAAGTTGGATAACCTTAAAATAATAAAATTTTATTCCGATTTTTTTATCAATTATAACTTAATTTTTATTAATTTTAAAACAATTCGAATTCTTTACGATTATCTCGCATTCATAACAAATTCGTTAATTGTAGTTAATTTAAATCGATTCTAATTAAGAGAAATAAATTAAAAATATTTTTTTTTGATTTAATCCACTTACCTTGTTTATAATACCCTGGATAAACCAATTTTGTGTTAAATACAGCCTTTTAAACCAATTAAATAAGACTTTTTCCTTAAAAAAACTTAAATTCAATTTCAATTTTGACAAGCACCTGCAATATTTGGATCTTAATCACCATGGTAACCGAGACAAGTTGGATAACCTAACAATAATAAAATTGTAACCGTTAATATTTTGTTTTATACTTTAATTTATACCTTTTTTTATATTTTTGTGTATTGCTTCTTAATTGAAATACACTGTATAAATAAAAACATAGAAATGTCAATTCTTCCAATGACGTCACAGCAAGGCCTTTGCGGGGGGATACGTTTATAACAACAGCGTTCATATGGAGTTGGATAAACTTATACAGGATGTTTACTCAACGGACTTTGAGATGAAGATTTGATATATCTTATTATGAGATATAAGGTTATGTATGTCATCTTTGATTAATTGTCAAAATTGTGACATTACGGATTTCTGTAATAAAGCAGATTCCTGTAAAAAAATTATTGATTTTGAACAAAAATTAAGTTTTAATCCTAAAAAATATGATCGATATAAAAAATAAATTTAATTTATTCTCATAAAAAATCATTTTATTTAGCTGTGATATTTAAATCTTTAAATTTTTTAACGTCAACATCGCCATCTCTTATTGACTTACAAAACGAATATATTCGGCGTCCTAAATATAAGTGATGATATAGACTCCGATTATTTAGTTGATGATGTGGGAGTAAAAATTAGGTCTAAAAGCCGTTCTTATCAGACTTCCTTTAATATAAACAAAGCTGCCGGTTGCGGAGAGTAGATTTCATCCCAGAGCGCAAAGAACTTGATGAGTTGGAGCTTCTAAAATAACACGTGTACCTCACCTCCCCTCGGTGTCAATGTTCTAAAAGTTTACGTACTTTTTAACTCAAATTTAATTATTTAAACTAAAAGAGAAAGGTAAGTAAGTGAAGAATTACATTAAGATTCATTCCAACTCACTTAAGTCCTTGTTAAATTAATTAAGGCGATTTTAACTTTAAAAGTGATGATGTGGAACTATGTAATTTGATATTCCCATTAATTTTCTTATATTTTTAGATTTAATAATGATTATTAAAGTAATTATTATTGCACTTTTGGGAATTGCTTCTGCTGTTCCTAAACCAGAAGAGAAAAAAGATCGAGTCATCGACAGGGAATTAAGCAGCCAAGAACACTTTAATGAAGAAGAACAACATAATGCTCAATACGATCATGAAGCATTTTTAGGGGATGAAGCTAAAACCTTTGATCAATTACCACCAGAAGAAAGTAAAAGAAGATTAGGCTTAATAGTTGATAAAATCGATTATAACAAAGATGGTGTGATAAATCATGAAGAATTAAGAGATTGGATAAGATACACTCAAAAAAGGTACATAATGGAAGATGTTGAACGCCAATGGACTCAACATAATCCAGAAAATAAAGATCAAATAAAATGGGAAGATTATAAAAAATTAGTTTATGGTTTCTTAGACTCAATGGATCCTCAAGATGCTGATAAAGATGATGAAGGTTTTTCTTATAAATCAATGTTAAAACGCGATCGAAGAAGATGGAGCATTGCTGATGGAGATGGTGATGATGCACTTACAAAAGAAGAATTTGCTGGGTTTTTGCACCCAGAGGAAAGTGGGCATATGAGAGACGTCGTCGTTTTAGAAACAATGGAAGATATTGATAAAGATAAAGATGGTAAAATATCTTTAGAGGAGTATATCGGAGATATGTATAGATCTGAAGAAAACGAGGAAGAACCTGAATGGGTTAAAAGCGAACGGGAGCAATTTGCGAAATATCGCGATGATGATAAAGATGGTTACATGACTGAAGAAGAAGTTAAAAATTGGATAATGCCCCCTGATTTTGACCATGCCGAAGCAGAAGCGAGACATTTAATTTATGAAGCTGATAAAGATGCGGATCATCAATTAACTAAAGAAGAAATTTTGAATAATTATGATTTATTTGTTGGGTCGCAAGCGACCGATTTTGGGGAAGCTTTAGCCCGTCACGACGAATTTTAAGTACTTAGGTTCAACCAAAGAACAAGAATCTCTTGTAAGATATTTTTACTCTTGAATTTTTGGATAATTCTATTAAAATGTGTTCAAATTAAATATTTAAGAAGAAATTTATGCTTTAAAATTAAGCTTTTTTTAATTATCTTTAAAACTACCTCTTCTTTCATCTTTCCATTTATGCGAATTAAAAAATAAAGAAAAAAGGGCATTTATTTAGCTATAAGTTTTCGTTTGTGCCAATGTAGCTTTACTTCTCTTTCTCAAATAATCCTAGGTGCTCTCCTATTTTTATACTTTTTAATGTCGACAAAGTTTTAAGGAAAATAAATTATTACTAATAAACACTTTTTGTTTTCATTTATCTCTTTCAAGATAAAACTTTAATTGCTTTACCACGCGAAGTATTTTAATAAATCTATGTTAAACTCATTTAAATGTCAATGAACTTGAGCAAACCACTTTATAGTTACAATTGAAATCCTGAAGATATTACTCTCTTTAATTGAAGTTAAAAGATGCTCAAAAAGACGTTTTGAAAAATCACTTTTAATTCTTGAGATATAAATTTTGTAATTTTCGCCGATTAAGTTTTAAAAATTCGTATAAAATCGATTTCTTGGAATATGAGTATGAAAATTTCCCAAAATGTTAATAAAAGTTTCCTCTTTTCAATGAAATAAACCGTTTGGAAAAATAACTTTTAGTTTTTGAGAAAACAATATTTGAAGTTTTGATAAAATTTTCGATGTTGCAATTTTTATCGATAACTTTCAAAATTCGCTATAAAATTAATTTCTTGAAGAATCCTTGTGGAAATATCACCAATTATTAATTAAAGTATCCTCTTTTTAATGCAACAAGCCGTTTTGAAAAATCACTTTTAGTTCTTGAGAAATACATTTTTGAAATGATCGAAAATTTTTTCGAATTTTTCAATTTTCGCTGATTAAGTTTTAAAAATTTGTATAAAATCCATTTCTTGGAATATGATTATGAAAATTTCCCAAAGTGTTAATAAAAGTGTCCTCTTTAACATGAATCAACCCGTTTTGAAAAATAACTTTTAGTTTTTGAGAAAACAATATTTGAAGTTTTCATAAAATTTTCAATGTTGCAATTTTTATCGATAATTTTCAAAATTCGTTATAAAATTAATTTCTTGAAGGATCCTTGTGGAAATATCGCCAATTATTAATTAAAGTATCCTCTTTTTAATGCAAAAAGCCGTTTTGAAAAATCACTTTTAGTTATTGAGAAATAAATTTTTGAAATGATCGATAATTTTTTCGAATTTTGCAATTTTCGCCGATTAAGTTTTAAAAATTCGTATAAAATCCATTTCTTGGAATATGAGTATGAAAATTTCCCAAAGTGTTAATAAGAGTGTCCTCTTTCCAATGAACCAACACGTTTTGAAAAATAACTTTTAGTTTTTGAGAAAACAATATTTGAAGTTTTCATAAAATTTTCAATGTTGCAATTTTCATCGATAATTTTCAAAATTCGTTATAAAATTAATTTCTTGAAGGATCCTTGTGGAAATATCGCCAATTATTAATTAAAGTATCCTCTTTTTAATGCAAAAAGCCATTTTGAAAAATCACTTTTAGTTATTGAGAAATAAATTTTTGAAATGATCGATAATTTTTTCGAATTTTGCAATTTTCGCCGATTAAGTTTTAAAAATTCGCATAAAATCCATTTCTTGGAATATGAGTATGAAAATTTTCCAAAGTGTTAATAAGAGTGTCCTCTTTCCAATGAACCAACACGTTTTGAAAAATAACTTTTAGTTTTTGAGAAAACAATATTTGAATTTTGATAAAATTTTCAACGTTGCAATTTTCATCGATAATTTTCAAAATTCGCTATAAAATTAATTTCTTGAAGGATCCTTGTGGAAATATCACCAATTATTAATTAAAGTATCCTCTTTTTAATGCAACAAGCCGTTTTGAAAAATCACTTTTAGTTCTTGAGAAATAAATTTTTGAAATGATCGAAAATTTTTTCGAATTTTTCAATTTTCGCTGATTAAGTTTTAAAAATTTGTATAAAATCCATTTCTTGGAATATGATTATGAAAATTTCCCAAAGTGTTAATAAAAGTGTCCTCTTTCCAATGAATCAACCCGTTTTGAAAAATAACTTTTAGTTTTTGAGAAAACAATATTTGAAGTTTTGATAAAATTTTCGATGTTGCAATTTTCATCGATAATTTTCAAAATTCGTTATAAAATTAATTTCTTGAATGATCCTTGTGGAAATATCGCCAATTATTAATTAAAGTATCCTCTTTTTAATGCAAAAAGCCGTTTTGAAAAATCTCTTTTAATTCTTGACTGCTGGCGCCAGTTGAATATATAAATAATATAAATATAAATTATAACATGTATATTTTCAATTACACAGTTTCATTTAAATTATCAATCAAAGTGTCTAATTTCCAAAGGTGAGGTTCGTTTCGAGATCTCACATTTAGTCTTTGAGATATACGTTTTTAAAACTCAACAAATCTTACAATTCCAAAATTTTTTCTATTTCTTACATGACATTAGTTTAAAAAATTTCTAAAAAATCGATTTCTTGATAAAATGTTATGAAATTGTCACCAATTATAAACGAAAGCGTCTACTTTTCAATGATAAAGTTCGTTTCGAGATATCACTTTTAGTTTTTGAGATAAAAACGTTTAAACTCAACAAGAATTTCAATTTGCAACATTTTCACGATCAGTTTAAAAAAATTGTGAAAAATCGATTTCTTGGTAAAATGTTATGAAATTGTTACCAATTGTCAAAGAAAGCGTCCACTTTTCAAGGAAAAAGTTCATTTCGAAATATCACTTTTCGTTTTTGAGATAACAATGTTTAATTTCAACAAGAAAATCGATTTCCAACATTTTCTAGATCATTTTTAAAAAATTTCTAAAAAATCAATTTCTTGGTTAAATGATATGGAATTATCACCAATTGTTAATGAAGGCGTCTACTTTTCAATGATAAAGTTTGTTTCGAGATAGCATTTTTCGGTTTTGAGATAAAATTAACAAACATTTCGATTTCTAAAATTCTTTGGTTTCTTAGATATTAGCTTAAAAAATATGGAAAAAGTCGATTTCTTGGTAAAATGATATGAGATTATTACCAATTGTCAATGAAAGCGTCTACTTTTCAATGATAAATTTCGGTTTGAGGTATCACTTTTAGTTATTGAGATAAAAATGTTTAAACTCAATAAAAATGTCAACCCCAACTTTTTTATAGATCAGTTTAAAAAATTTCTGAAAAATCGATTTTTTGATTAAATGATATGAAATTATCACCAAATTATAAATCAAAGTGTCTAATTTCCAATCATGAGGTTCGTTTCGAGATATCACTTTTAGTTCTTGAGAAATACATTTTTGAAATGATCGACAATTTTTTCGAATTTTCGCCGATTAATTTTAATAATTCGTATAAAATCGATTTCTTGGAATATGAGTATGAAAATTTCCCAAAATGTTAATAAAAGTGTCCTCTTTTCAATGAACCAACCCGTTTTGAAAAATAACTTTTAGTTTTTGAGAAAACAATATTTAAAGTTTTGACAAAATTTTTTGAAGGATCTTAGTGGAAATTTCACCAATTATTAATTATAGTATCCTCAAGAACCGCGCAAGAAGAAGAATGTGACCAAAAACATCGAGTCTATTAATGCAGGAGAATGCAAGAAGATGATTATCGATAACGTTTTACCAGCCATTAGATCCAAATTCCCGAAAGCGCATAAAACCAAGACAATTTATGTTCAACAAGATAATGCAAAACCGCATTCTTATGAAAACGATATAGAATTGCTGGCCGAAGGATGAAGAGATGGATGATGTATTAAATTCATCGTGATTTTTTTGTATACCATAATTTGGGACAAATTGTAAAGAGAAATGTATACCATAATTTAGGACAGAGGTAGTACAAAAAAGTTTTATGCCTACTTCATCAGACAAACAAAGTCCATGTCTTTTTTATCGTAATTTAAGTTGTAGGTTTGAAAGGTAAGGTTATAAGCTTAATTGTAGGGTCCTAAAGGTAATCACATAACTCCTAACATGTTCTACTACATCCTCAGTCTCTAAACATGATCGTGCCTACATCATTATACAAGCACAAAGTGTTGAGGGGATGATCCATATCTCTCTTAGGCCACTAGGTGCGATTAAACTCCAGAAACGAACAGACAGAAAGATTAATGGTTTTCAATAGTATTCTGAACCTTGATGTCAAAATTCCAAAAGTGTTTTCAACTATTCTTCTGGTACGGGATAAACGATAGTTAAATATTATTTCCTCTTTACTTGTATTTTTTATCAAAGGAAAGGCATCATCCCCTACAAAAAATACATATGGCATCTTTGGACTAAAACCTGACAGTGACTCTGGGTCAGGAATATATAAGCCATCATTCTTTAACTAACATCTCAAAAAATGCCAAATCACTAGAAAGACCAGCTTGATGTCCTACCATTTGTACGCACATGAACCGTTAAGAATTGATAGTTTCCATTAACAACTGCCATCAAAATTATAAAAAAATTTCAGGTCCAGAGAGTTTTATAATGTTGACATATTTTCCGTCAATAGCACCAATGCAATGAGGAAAGATCCAAATGTCGCTAAAAGCATCAGCTTCTGCTTTCCACTCATTACTGTTATTCGGAAACTAGAAAACTGATTGCTGACCACACGATGATTATCATTGCATCCAGCAATAGAACGATGAACAATGAACGATACTTCGTAAATGAACCTAACTGCCCAGTACACATTCTCAAATATTTCAAGACTACAATTGCCGCTGAATCTGGTTCGGGTACCGAAAATACCAACGAAGATGTGTTGGATGCAGAGATATATTTAAAAAAACTGAACCAACGTCTTGAAGATGCTTACTTTGGTATAAATGTGCAGCAATTACTTCGAAAACTACCTAATAATGAAGCAGAATATAAATCCATATTTCTTACCTGGTACAGAGACGCAATCAAGTATCTTGAATCAAGGTTTGACTTTAACGAAAACACTAATGGATTTAACTTGTTGAAAAAATTGACACTGAACAATCAATCCAGTACGAAGACTTGGTTAAAATTGTGTCTCAGCTAAATGTAAATGTCGACCATTATATGCGGAGTATTCTGTACTCAAATCAATTATATCTAAAGTAATTGGTGAAAATGTTAAAGTCCTGGACACCTGATCCATACCTGGTCCAAAGTCCATACGCAGTCTAAAGTCAACATCAGATGAAATTAATGAAAACCATTTTTTTGTCAAAGTACTTCACTTTGTGTTTTCGATCCCAGTCATAGAAAATAGCTTGGTAGAAATGCAACTCTTTAAATAAAATCTTCGTACTAAGAATTGAACACATGTGGCGCCATCTGTTGGAGACATTTTGGAATTATTCAGCTAAGAACCGAACCACTAGAATACAGTTGGATTGGGTTTATATATTATATAAAAGCTCCAACCACAGAATAACTGCTTGGAGCTCGAATTAACGTTCCGACAGGTTGGGAATTCCTCAGATGCAATTATCTATGGCAATTACACCTGTCAAATAATGCCACCACATTTGAATCATCACTGCATCATATGACATGAGAGATTGCATCTGACGAGCTTTCAACAACTTATAACGTTAGCTGAAACAAAGGTATTATGTCAATTATAATCTAATTATTTAATCATACCATTATTACTTTATTATATTCTTACCGAAAAATCACTTTAAAATGACGTTTTCATCTGTCATTCTGAACAAACTTCAACTTTATAATTTTAAAAGTTGAAGTTAGCGGCAAATTTAAAGATATAACACGAATTGGAATCTATACTTTTTAAATTAAAAGAATGATACTGGTTATAATTGTTATTGCTGTCTCTCATCATTCCCACTATTAATAATAAAATTGTTAGTTTAATTAAATTATTTCAGTATAGATGCCATCTTACGGTGGGATTTCGACATACAATCAGTTCCAAGTTTGAATCTTTTCCTTGTGCGGAAATACATTTATTTATTTATTATATGGTTTAACATGGACCAAGAATCGAAACAGATTGGATATACAAAGTGTGAAGGCAGAATTACATATAAAAACCAACTTTAATCTGTCATGCAAAGACTTTTATAAATAAATTTTAGAAAACGATGAAGCTCTTAAAGCAGCTAAAACCAATCAAAAATATACGTGGATTATTCTGAAAAATAAGTAAACAATTTGTTTATGTAAAAATGAATGTGGATAAAGCAATGACTTGGTTTGAATTTAATAGATTAAATAAAACTGCCATCTAGTAAACAATATATGTACTAGTAGTCGTATTTAATTATATTTACAATATTACTTAATTATTTCAAAAAGAAAATTAAATTTATATCAGAAAAACGATAAACTAACAGGAAAATAATTTTTTAAAGTTGGCACTACTGCAAAAAAATCGCATTAATTACATGTCAACAAAATGTCAAATAGACAGATGTTTTTATTAAACAATTAATCAAAAAATTAAATTGTTTATGAAAACCAACATATTAAGTTAATAATCAATAAAAGAAATCATATAACACAGACTTTTTCTTCTTAGTAGTGTAGTGGTGATGGTTTTTTAGTTGATTAGGTTATAGTTAGTTGTGTGGTTAGGATAAAAAACGATGTCTTTAACAATTCAACAAATAATAACGGACGCTAAACGTTTAGCAGGGCGTTTAAAGGAACGGGATAGTATTGCGGAAGTATTACTTAGCGAGACTCACGCAATAAATAAAAAAATTGACACAATGAAACAGGTTAAAATTGAATTCTAACCTTAAATTGTGATGGAAATTTCGTAATTTTGTTGTAGTACCAAGAAGAAGTCGAACAATTAAACGAAGTTGCTCACCAAACGCCGCACACGCAATTAATAGCTAATATCCAAAAAGAAAATAGACATTTAAGGGAGATTCAACAAGAAAATCGAGAATTACGGGCCGCCTTAGAAGAACACCAAACCGCTTTAGAGCATATTATGTCGAAATATAGGCAGCACACAACAGAACAAATTTATAAATCGAGAGTTGATTTTTCTATGCATCAAGACGAGAGATCACGAAAAATTATTACCGAACAAGCAGAAAAAATTCATGAAATGGCTGCAGTTATGGATAAAGCGGCTTTAATGGATGAAATGAAATTTTGTCACGATTTGGAGATTGTCTCCAGGTTGCAAGCTGAAAATAAAGTTTGTGTAATGATTTATGTTATGTTTAATGATTATTTAATCAATTTTTTTGGTAGGGTTTAAAGGAGATGTTAGAAATTTCTTGTAAATATGGATCATATGGACAACCATTGGTGATTCCTGACAAAGAGGATAAATTTGTACAAACGGATCAAAATAAATGATCATTACTGTAATGTGCCTCAAATCTTCATCTTATTTGTTACATTTACTAATTTATTATAAGTGTTTTTTCTTTTTTGCACTAGTATATAGTACTTTCCATTAGTCCTGTGTATATGTGTCAATTATCTCTTTATCACCCAATAATATTAAAAGTTTTTTTTATTTAACTATGTTATTAGATAATCTATTTACAAAAAAAAATAATAAAGGAGGTTCTTTAATAAAAAAAAATGCAACTTTAATTAAATCAAAGAGATTAATTTACATCCTAGTTGATGTATATTCCACAGGAAATTTAAAAGTATGACTTCCATGGGCGAAAATATTCGGTAATAACCCAGCATTAGGGATAATATTCCAAGATAAAGTCAGCGTAATATTATTATTACCCCTAAAAATCACGAATACTTTAATTATAGAAATACTTTTGTGTTTAATAAAGTTTTACCTCAAACCATTTCCATCATCCCAAAAATAATACTTAGTATTCATATTTTTAAAGTCCAAAATCGCATTTTCACCTCTCAAAATAATCTTATCCCATAAAACGACTTGATTTAATTCATTATTTTCCGTTTTATACTCGGCCGTTAAATACAAAAATAACTGTTTAACATTCCAATTAAAAAGATGCGTTAAATCGGTTTGAAGATCGAATGTTAAGAAACCGAGATCATTCTTTTCCCTCGAAGCGCTATAATCCGGAACGTTTTTGCTAGAAATCAATACAAAATGAATTAAAATTACGAAAATAAAATAGGTTATGTTACTTACACGACAACTTTAACCGTATTTAAGTCGGCTTTAGTACGGTAATTTAAAAGAACGGTCGATGCGAAACACACAAACGTTAAACACGCCAAAACGCTTAAAGCGTACGCTAAAATTGCATTTCCCCTTTGTAAAATTGAATGCATTTTATTTTTCTTTGAAGTTTTGACGTGAACACGACTTTTTGTGTCAATGAGACACGTCAGGTTATGTCTGTTTAATTAGGAAACTGTATTATCAACATTTATTGGGCCATCTCTTAAATAATGTAAAGAATTAACAAAAATTATTAATAAATATTGTTTTAATAGGTTTTAATAATTAATTATTATTATTTATTAGTTGTTTTTATTATTATTAATAATACATCAATAACAATTTTAATCTCATTCTAACGCCATCTATTTTACAGTGTCACAATGATATTAAAGATCGCTTTTTTTTAATTAAAAAAATACTTTATTAATAAAAATAAATAATTTCAAATTAAATTAATAAATTTACGTATTACATGGCATATAAATTCCTGGGCTAGATTCGCATAAACAAACTTGAACTTTGGTACTATCAATTTTTTGGTCGAAACAGCCTTTGGTAACTGCCCCTTCATCAACCACAAAGGCTCTTGTACACATATATGTAATGTTCAATACTAGAATTAAAAAAAAATTTAATCAGTTAACGATATTGATGTTTAATCAATTATTGGTATTGATATTACGCACGTGCATCATTGAAGCTGTAACTGTACTTGGCGCAAACTTGTCCTCGGGCTCTTCTACAAACCACATCAGTTCTGTGATGTTCCCATACGTACTGCATATCTGGTGGAGTTCCATCATCTAAAATTGAATTAATTCAATTAAGCGAATTAATCAATTATGCAAATTAAATTAATTTCGATTGTTATTTACAAGAAATTAGAAAAGGTGTTCTACAAGGAATCCCATCAGCTCGATTATCATTTCGCCACTCTTCGCAAGTTGTGTTTAGTCCTTTGCTGCTGTTATCGTAGTTTGGGCCTAACCAAGTAAATCTAAAGCAATATGATAAACTTGGATCCAATTCAGTGATTTCTTCGGTTGCATCTTCGGATTGACCCTCGACTTAATAAATAAAAGCTGAGTTAGATCGGATAATAAAGAGAACTAAGTTTTTCTTACTGTTTAGAATGTAGACAAAGTATAAAAACGCAAACACAATATAAAACGACTTCATTTTGTACGGTTACTAATCAATCTGAAATTTCTAGGTTTCTATGGCCAACAAAAAAATTAATGACGATAAGATCTTGATAAGATTATTATTAAATTATTGATAGCTGACTTCTGTATCAAGCGGATGCGATAAAATGTTTTTTTTGTTGGTTATCTAAATATCTTAAGTGTGCATCCGTTTTTGTTATATTTTAGTCATTTTATGTTATTTTTATTGTTATTTGATCCATAATAAAGATTACATTGAAATTTTTGTTCCACTAAAAAGTAGATATTTTTCTTTGTCATATTTTTGGGAATTCCAGAAAAATCATTCAAGAAATAGATTTTTCATGAATTTTTGTTAATTCTAAAAAACATTATATTAAAAACAAGATAATATAATTATTAAGTTTATTCCATGGAAACTGAATGTAATTTTGGAAAACGGTTGCTTTCATCAAAAAGTAGACACTTTTCTTTATCATATACGAAAATTTCAGAAAATTATTCAAAAAAATAGATTTTTCATGAATTTTTAAAGTTAACCCTAAAAAATGTGAAATTCAAAAGCTAAAAATTAGATTGAGCAACTTTGAAACTTTATTTCTGGAAAACCAAAGGTGATTTTGAAAAACGGGTTTTTTCATTAAAAAGTATATACTTTTCTTTATTATATTTGGAAATTGTAGATAAATTTTCTGAAAGATAGATTTTTCATGAATTTTTAAAGTTAACCCTAAAAAGTGTGAAATTCAAAAGCTAAAAATTAGATTGAGCAACTTTGAAACTTTATTCCTCAAAAACCAAAGGTGATTTTGAAAAACGGTTTTTTCCATTAAAAAGTATATACTTTTCTTTATTATATTTGGAAATTTTAGGTAAATTTTCCAAAAAATAGATTTTTCATGAATTTTTAAAGTTAATCCTAAAAAATGTTAAATTCAAAGCGAAAAATTAGATTGAGCAACTTTGAAACTTTATTCCTCAAAAACCAATGGTGATTTTGAAAAACGGTTTTTTCCATTAAAAAGTATATACTTTTCTTTATTATATTTGGAAACTTTAGATAAATTTTCCAAAAAATAGATTTTTCATGAAATTTTACACTTAACCCTAAAAAATATGAAATTCAAAAGCTAAAAAATGGATTGAGCAACTTTGAAACTTTATTTCTCAAAAACCAAAGGTGATTTTGAAAAACGGTTTTTTTCATTAAAAAGTATATACTTTTCTTTATTATATTTGGAAATTGTAGATAAATTTTCCGAAAGATGGATTTTTCATGAATTTTTAAAGTTAACCCTAAAAAGTGTGAAATTCAAAAGCTAAAAATTAAATTGAGCAACTTTGAAACTTTATTCCTCAAAAACCAAAGGTGATTTTGAAAAACGGTTTGTTTCATTAAAAAGTATATACTTTTCTTTATTATATTTGGAAATTTTAGATAAATTTTCCAAAACGTAGATTTTTCATAAATTTTTACAGTTAACCCTAAAAAATATGAAATTCAAAAGCTAAAAAATGGATTGAGCAACTTTGAAACTTTATTCCTCGAAAACCAAAGGTGATATTGAAAAATGGTTATTTCCATTAAAAAGTATATACTTTTCTTTATTATATTTGGGAATTGTAGATAAATTTTCCGAAAGATAGATTTTACATGAATTTTTACAGTTAACCCTAAAAAATGTGAAATTCAAAAGCAAAAAAATGGATTGAGCAACTTTGAAACTTTATTCCTCCAAAACCAAAGGTGATTTTGAATAACGGTTTTCTCCATTAAATAGTATATAGTTTTCTTTATTATATTTGGAAATTTTATATAAATTATCTAAAAAATAGATTTTTCATGAATTTTTACAGTTAACCCTAAAAAATGTGAAACTCAAAGCTAAAAATTAGATTGAACAACTTTGAAATTTTATTTCTCAAAAACCAAAGGTGATTTTGAAAAACGGTTTTTTTCATTAAAAAGTATATACTTTTCTTTATTATATTTAGAAATTGTAGATAAATTTTCCGAAAGATAGATTTTTCATGAATTTTTACAGTTAACCCTAAAAAATGTGAAATTCAAAAGCTAAAAAATGGATTGAGCAACTTTGAAACTTTATTCCTCGAAAACCAAAGGTGATTTTGAAAAACGGATTTTTTCATTAAAAAGTATATACTTTTCTTTATTATATTTGGAAATTGTAGATAAATTTTCCGAAAGATGGATTTTTCATGAATTTTTAAAGTTAACCCTAAAAAGTGTGAAACTCAAAAGTTAAAAAATAGATTGAGCAACTTTGAAACTTAATTGCTCGAAAAGCAAAGGCGGTTTTGAAAAACGGTTTTCTCCATTGCTATTATTTGGAGGTCTTAGATAAATTGTCCAAGAAATCGTTTTTTTATCAATTTTTGAATTTGACTATAACTAGTACAAGAACTAACACTATACCAGGAACTAGAAACATTCTGGTTTAGCCGCACGTCTCTCAAGACGGCTAAATCCGAATGTTCCTAGTTGTAGGTCTAGTGTTAGTTCTAGTTTTAGTTCAATAAAAGTATAGAATAACAAATACAACTAGAGCTAATACTAGTACTAACTAGTTCTAGGTTTAGTGTTTTAGCGTCTCTTAAGTTGTTGACCGTAACACGAGATATGACGTATTGGTACGATACTGACGTCATTTTCTTAAATAATAAAATTTACTGGTGGTTAGGCAACCAATATAACACGAGTTGTGCCGCAACATAACTTTTTGAGAGTTCTTAAAGTTTTTTGACTTTTTTTCTCTTTTCCATTTCAAGTGGAAACGTAACATTTTTCGTGTCGCAAGCAAAAATTGCGACCGATTCGCGAAGTAACTCCGATTGAAAACTGTTTCTGGTTCTTCGTACTTGTTGCTTTGTTCGGCAACGGGGTCTACGTAAATAGTTTTGCGAGCTCGACAGGACATTAGAATTGTCGAAAGCCCGAGTGAGAGCGTCGGCGGCAGTCAAATTGGATGTCGTTAAATTCGTTCTTTGCGAACTCTTGGATTACTTCCTGTAGGAAGAAGTTTTTGATAGACGCAACTTTTCTTTCTTCGGCTTTCGAGTTTGTTCTCCTTTTCTAAATACTAGAAAATTGAAGCCACTTAGCGTTATTAATGCATTATAATTACCATTAAGTAAGAAAACTCGGTTTATTTGAATTTAGAAAGCGTCGTTTAAGTTATTAATCGCTTAAACAATGTATATCCATTAATTTTATGTTATCGAAACGAGTAATTGTCCAATAACTAATTTCTTTTTTTGAGTGGGCGATTATGGTTTATAACGAGTAGAAATGTTGAACGTCAACCGATATTAATAGACAATATTAATATACACCAGGAAAATTTATGTAATTTATTGCAGGCAATTATTATCTGCGCAAATATGGACCGTTCACTCTGTGTCGTGTCGGTATTATTACGTTTTGGCGACACTTGGGATTTATGAGGTCACATGTCCGGTGCCGTTCCTTCCATATTTTACGTGGCGCCGTAAAATCTTTGAAAGCTTTCACGTGCATCTTCGTATCAAGAGCACTTTTATATAACTTTTTAAAAGTCTCTAGTATAATTTTTTATTTGATTTTTTATGGATGTTAACTTATTTAGTTTTTTTTAATTATCTATCTTAAATCTTAAAATTTAAATAAGATAAGCCAACCCAAATCATTAACTTAGTAAATAATCGTAACTGACCTTTCTCAATATCCATGGCATTGCGCATCATTTATGACCCTATCCAAGATTCTTTACCTGGAAGTAATTGTTGACCCTGATAAACACAACACAACCCAACCCGAAATAACCACCTGTGTAATTAGATATCAGGGAGATCCCACATCAAACAAATTTACAAATCTAATGCAGAAAAGATTCTGCTTTTAAATAAAACATGCCGCTTTTTAAAATTAACTTCAGTTTTTGAAAAATTAATTTTCAAAGTTGTTTGATTTTGTTATTATGTTTTCAGATTTCATTTTTTGGGTCAAATTCAAAAATTGATAAAAATACGATTTCTTGGATAATTTATCTAAAACTTCCAAATATAATAAAGAAAAGTATATACTTTTTAATGGAAAAAACCGTTTTTCAAAATCACCTTTGGTTTTTGAGGAATAAAGTTTCAAAGTTGCTCAATCTATTTGTTAGCTTTTGAATTTCACGTTTTTTGGGGTTAACTGTAAAAATTCATGAAAAATCTATTTTTTGGATAATTTATCTAAAACTTCCAAATATAATAAAGAAAAGTATATACTTTTTAATGGAAAAAACCGTTTTTCAAAATCACCTTTGGTTTTCGAGGAATAAAGTTTCAAAGTTGCTCACTCTATTGTTTAGCTTTTGGGTTTCACATTTTTTAGGATTAACTTTAAAAATTCACGAAAAATTTGTTTTTTGGATAATTTATCTAAAACTTCCAAATATTATAAAGAAAAGTATATACTTTTTAATGGAAAAAACCGTTTTTCAAAATCACCTTTGGTTTTTGAGGAATAAAGTTTCAAAGTTGCTCAATCTATTTTTTAGCTTTTAAATTTCACATTTTTTATGATTAACTGTAAAAATTCACGAAAAATCTATTTTTTGGAAAATTTATCTAAAATTTCCAAATATAATAAAGAAAAGTATATACTTTTTAATGGAGCAAACCGTTTTTCAAAATCACCTTTGGTTTTTGAGGAATAAAGTTTCAAAGTTGCTCAATCTATTTGTTAGCTTTTGAATTTCACGTTTTTTGGGGTTAACTGTAAAAATTCATGAAAAATCTATTTTTTGGATAATTTATCTAAAACTTCCAAATATAATAAAGAAAAGTATATACTTTTTAATGGAAAAAACCGTTTTCCAAAATCACCTTTGGTTTTCGAGGAATAAAGTTTCAAAGTTGCTCAATTTATTTTGTAGGTTTTGAATTTCACATTTTTTAGGGTTAATTTTAAAAATTCATGAAAAATCTATCTTTCGCAAAAATTTTTCTAAAATTTCCAAATATAATAAAGAAAAGTATATACTTTTTAATGGTAAAAACCGTTTTTCAAAATCACCTTTGGTTTTCGAGGAATAAAGTTTCAAAATTACTCAATCTATTTTGTAGCTTTTGAATTTCACATATTTTAGGGTTAACTTTAAAAATTCATGAAAAATCTATTATTTGGAAACTTTATCTAAAACTTCTAAATATAATAAAGAAAAGCATATACTTTTTAATTAAAAAACCCGTTTTTGAAAATAACATTGGGTTTTTGGAGAATAAAGTTTCAAAGTTACCCAATCTATTTTTTACCTTTTGAGTTTCACATTTTTAGGGTTAACTTTAAAAATTCATGAAAAATCTATTTATCTAAACTTATATGGCGGTACAACATGTGTTATATTGGTTGCCTAACCACCAAGATTTTATTATTTAAGAAAATGACGTCAGTATCGTACCAATACATCATATCTCGTGTCACACTCAACATCTTAAGAGACGCTAAAACACTAAACCTAGAACTAGAAAGCTTCTAGGTCTAGTGTTAGTTCTAGTTTTAATTGTTATTCAGTGCTAGATTGTTGTATATTTTTATTAAACTAGCACTAGATCTAGAATTAGAATCATTTGGGTTTAGCCGTCTTAAGAGACGCACGATATATTTATTTTATAAGATTTATACTTTAAATACGAGGTCAATTGCAGCAACAAAAGAGACGTGTTCTATTCCCTTTTGTTGCCTGTTAGGTTTCAAAGAACACAACGTAGCCTTTTGCAATCGCCTATCGAGGAGAGAAATTTTTTTTGCAACTTGGTAAAGTTGAAGGACATGGGCTTGAGCATAAAATCAAATCGCGGGGGCTCACGATGACGACGAAATATAATAGACGCAGTTGGGAAAGAGAGAGACCGTGGATTATTTTTCATCCCCGCGTGCGCCGGTTTTAATTAAACCTAGATGAGTTTTGAAAGCCACCGTTATTTCAATTTTACGCGATTAAAAACGGGTTTTACGGCGAAAAGAATTTTATGCTAGTTGCTAACTGAAAGAAAAAAATAAAACTTTTCAGACGTCGTCGTCAACCGAATTAAATTACTATTTAAAATCGAAACGATTTTTAATAATAAAAAAATTTTATTCTTTTTATAACTTTATAATTACGAAAGAAAATAAATTATTTCTTAGATAAAATCTATTGCCATACATCATTTACGCATAAATTAATTTATTCATAGTCACGCACTAACTATATTCGTAGACATTAATTTAAAATTACATCATAACGTAATTAATTGTTAGTTGACCAATCAAATTCATTACAAAAATTAACACTGCATATTGAATTTTTGAAACGTTTCTTCATTAATAATACATAAGGCGACTTCCCAACGAATTCTAGACCCTTTTTTCACAATAATGCACATGTTCGTTGGCGTAAATCCCACGGGAGCTTCCTCGGAGACGGAAATCTGACGGTAGGGTAGTGAGACAGGAAGTAACAGAAAAGCGAGGCAAAAATACAATTTCATTCCGCTTTGGGGGTAACACGAGGAGGTTTTTAATGGATGAACCATTCTATGATAAGAGTTAAAACGGGATAATATGCTTTTCTCAACTTAAAAAAACATAACAAAATGTTTTAAGCACTTTCTGACTTTAAAAGTTGTATCTGAATGATTACTTAATTGTTGAAAATCGATCTTATAGTGTCGATTTAGGAACTTGGACAAATCACTTTTAGTTCACGAGAAATAAATTTTTGAAATAATTCACTATTTTTTCGAATTTTGCAATTTTCGCTGATTAACTTTTAAAAATTCGTATAAAATCCAGTTCTTGGAATATGAGTATGAAAATTTTCCAAAGTGTTAATAAAAGTGTCCTCTTTCCAATGAAACAACACGTTTTGAAAAATTACTTGTCGTCTTTGAGAAAACAATATTTGAGTTTTGATCAAATTTTCGATGTTACAATTTTCATCGATAACTTTCAAAATTCGTTATAAAATTAATTTCTTGAAGGATTCTTGTGGAAATATCACCAATTATTAATTAAAGTATCATCTTTTTAATGCAAAAAGCCGTTTTGAAAAATCACTTTTAGTTCTTGAGAAATAAATTTTTGAAATGAACGATAATTTTTTCGAATTTTGCAATTTTCGCCGATTAAGTTTTAAAAATTCGTATAAAATTTACTTCTTGGAATATAAGTATGAAAATTTCCCAAAGTGTTAATAAGAGTGTCCTCTTTCCAATGAACCAACCCGTTTTGAAAAATAACTTTTAGTTTTTGAGAAAACAATATTTGAAGTTTTAATAACATTTTCGAGGTTGCAATTTTCATCGATAACTTTCAAAATTCGCTATAAAATTAATTTCTCGAAGGATCCTTGTGGAAATATCACCAATTATTAATTAAAGTATTCTCTTTTTAATGCAAAAAGCCGTTTTGAAAAATCACTTTTAGTTTTTGAGAAATAAATTTTTGAAATGATCGATAATTTTTTCGAATTTTGCAATTTTCGTCGATTAAGTTTTAAAAATTCGTATAAAATCCAGTTCTTGGAATATGAGTATGAAAATTTCCCAAAGTGTTAATAAAAGTGTTCTCTTTCCAATGAACCAACACGTTTTGAAAAATTACTTGTCGTTTTTGAGAAAACAATATTTGAAGTTTTGATAACATTTTCGAGGTTGCAATTTTCATCGATAATTTTCAAAATTCGTTATAAAATTAATTTCTTGAAGGATCCTTGTGGAAATATCGCCAATTATTAATTAAAGTATCCTCTTTTTAATGCAAAAAGCCGTTTTGAAAAATCACTTTTAGTTTTTGAGAAATAAATTTTTGAAATGATCGATAATTTTTTCGAATTTTGCAATTTTCGTCGATTAAGTTTTAAAAATTCGTATAAAATCCAGTTCTTGGAATATGAGTATGAAAATTTCCCAAAGTGTTAATAAAAGTGTTCTCTTTCCAATGAACCAACACGTTTTGAAAAATTACTTGTCGTTTTTGAGAAAACAATATTTGAAGTTTTGATAACATTTTCGAGGTTGCAATTTTCATCGATAATTTTCAAAATTCGTTATAAAATTAATTTCTTGAAGGATCCTTGTGGAAATATCGCCAATTATTAATTAAAGTATCCTCTTTTTAATGCAAAAAGCCGTTTTGAAAAATCACTTTTAGTTTTTGAGAAATAAATTTTTGAAATGATCGATAATTTTTTCGAATTTTGCAATTTTCGTCGATTAAGTTTTAAAAATTCGTATAAAATCCAGTTCTTGGAATATGAGTATGAAAATTTCCCAAAGTATTAATAAAAGTGTTCTCTTTCCAATGAACCAACACGTTTTGAAAAATTACTTGTCGTTTTTGAGAAAACAATATTTGAAGTTTTGATAACATTTTCGAGGTTGCAATTTTCATCGATAATTTTCAAAATTCGTTATAAAATTAATTTCTTGAAGGATCCTTGTGGAAATATCGCCAATTATTAATTAAAGTATCCTCTTTTTAATGCAAAAAGCCGTTTTGAAAAATCACTCTTAGTTTTTGAGAAATAAATTTTTGAAATGATCGATAATTTTTTCGAATTTTGCAATTTTCGTCGATTATGTTTTAAAAATTCATATAAAATCTACTTCTTGGAATATAAGTATGAAAATTTCCCAAAGTGTTAATAAAAGTGTCCTCTTTCCAATAAACCAACCCGTTTTGAAAAATAACTTTTAGTTTTTGAGAAAACAATATTTGAAGTTTTGATAAAATTTTCGATGTTGCAATTTTTATCGATAATTTTTAAAATTCGTTATAAAATTAATTTCTTGAAGGATCCTTGTGGAAATATCGCCAATTATTAATTAAAGTATCCTCTTTTTAATGCAAAAAGCCGTTTTGAAAAATCACTCTTAGTTTTTGAGAAATAAATTTTTGAAATGATCGATAATTTTTTCGAATTTTGCAATTTTCGTCGATTAAGTTTTAAAAATTCATATAAAATCTACTTCTTGGAATATAAGTATGAAAATTTCCCAAAGTGTTAATAAAAGTGTCCTCTTTCCAATAAACCAACCCGTTTTGAAAAATAACTTTTAGTTTTTGAGAAAACAATATTTGAAGTTTTGATAAAATTTTCGATGTTGCAATTTTTATCGATAATTTTTAAAATTCGCTATAAAATTAATTTCTTGAAGGATCCTTGTGGAAATATCACCAATTATTAATTAAAGTATTCTCTTTTTAATGCAAAAAGCCGTTTTGAAAAATCACTTTTCGTTTTTGAGAAATAAATTTTTGAAATAATCGATAATTTCTTCGAATTTTGCAATTTTCGCCGATTAAGTTTTAAAAATTCGTATAAAATTTACTTCTTGGAATATAAGTATGAAAATTTCCCAAAGTGTTAATAAGAGTGTCCTCTTTCCGATGAACCAACACATTTTGAACAATTACTTGTCGTTTTTGAGAAAACAATATTTAAAGTTTTGATAACATTTTCGAGGTTGCAATTTTCATCGATAATTTTCAAAATTCGCTATAAAATTAATTTCTTGAAGGATCCTTGTGGAAATATCACCAATTATTAATTAAAGTATCCTCTTTTTAATGCAAAAAGCCGTTTTGAAAAATCACTTTTAGTTTTTGAGAAAAATATTTTTGAAATAATCGATAATTTCTTTGAATTTTGCAATTTTCGCCGATTAAGTTTTAAAAATTCGTATAAAATCCACTTCTTGGAATATGAGTATGAAAATTTCCCAAAGTGTTAATAAAAGTGTCCTCTTTCCGATGAACCAACACATTTTGAACAATTACTTGTCGTTTTTGAGAAAACAATATTTAAAGTTTTGATAACATTTTCGAGGTTGCAATTTTCATCGATAATTTTCAAAATTCGCTATAAAATTCATTTCTTGAAGGATCCTTGTGGAAATATCGCCAATTATTAATTAAAGTATCCTCTTTTTAATGCAAAAAGCCGTTTTGAAAAATCACTTTTAGTTCTTGAGAAATAAATTTTTGAAATAATCGACAATTTTTTCGATTTTTGCAATTTTCGCCGATTAAGTTTTAAAAATTCGTATAAAATCTACTTCTTGGAATATAAGTATGAAAATTTCCCAAAGTATTAATAAAAGTGTCCTCTTTCCAATGAACCAACACGTTTTGAAAAATTACTTGTCGTTTTTGAGAAAACA
Source organism: Onthophagus taurus (assembly GCF_036711975.1). Classification (NCBI taxonomy): domain Eukaryota; kingdom Metazoa; phylum Arthropoda; class Insecta; order Coleoptera; family Scarabaeidae; genus Onthophagus; species Onthophagus taurus. Next base: position 30,671,314 of record NC_091976.1, read on the forward strand.
ATATTTGAAGTTTTGATGTTGCAATTATCATCGATAACTTTCAAAATTCGCTATAAAATTAATTTCTTGTGGAAATATCAATATTAATGCAAAAAGCCGTTTTGAAAAATCACTTTTAGTTTTTGAGAAATAAATTTCAGCATCAAAAAAGTACATTTTGTATCTTGGATCCAAATAAGTTGACATATCTTATCAGCTTTCTTATTAATTTCATTTTTATTCAAATATCGCAATAATGTGGCAATATCTCTTCAGAAATGCACCAGAAATTATAACCATAATGGCCTCCTTTTCAAAAAAGTTCATTATTTCTGTTTTCATCTCACTTCTTACTTCATGGAGTAATGCTTAAGAATGAATAGATTATGTTGAATATAATGTTTTCTATTTTAAATCAAAATTAATTTAATAATATTACGAAATTTTAATTGTAATTGCAAAACAAAGTTGTAAAATCTTTTAAACTTTTAATTGTAATTGGTAAGGATGAGTACAATTTCCGTTTCAACTTAAAACTGTGAGCGTGAGATAATTTTATCTCACAGGTTGTTGCGTTTTTCCGCGGTGTGATTACTTTCAGACCCTGACCCCACCGTAAAACGTTGTAACTGACACAATTGGCAATGTAAAAAAGGCCACAAGCACTCCTTACGTAGAAATCGTGTATCGCCATAGGATATTGCAAACGATTAAAAGCCGGTTAAAATAGGTCCAAGTTTATTTAATTTAATTGAGAAAATTTATTTGTAATTTATTTGAATTTGTGGATAACAAGAGGAATAATTTAAAATGTTTTATACTTAAGTTAACATCTCATGTAGAAACAAACGCGTTTATTAACATTAATATTTCAAATTCGGGTTTAATTTATAAATTAAATGTAATTGTCGACGTTTTCATGAATTATTCAGACTTGCAAATTACACACATTGGTAAAATTCGGTGGATATTGATAATGATTAACAATTTCTGGTAGAGCTAATTGGACAGGTGATAATAAATTGGTTGCATATGTTTTTTTAGTGATGTTTAAATTATTCAAATTTGCTGTTTATACAGTTTATATTTTATACACCACCCATGTAAATCCCCTTAATTTCACGCTTTCAAGGTATACTCTATTTAATAGTCTCTCTAGTTCAAAGACAGATTGATGTGTGTTACTATACTCAGTGGATTTCAATGTGGATTCAAACTCAAATCAATAGACTAAATACTCCAACCTCAGTATTTACTATTGAACAAACAATTCAAAGCTTTATAAGTACCATGAATGAATGTTTCTAATTCTAAGTATAGTGTTGGTTCTAGTTTTAATTCAATAAAAATATACAACAACCTGTATATTTGCTGAATGATAAGTAAAACTATAACTAGCATGAGAACTAACACTATACCTTGAATTAGAAACATTCTGGTTTAGTGTTAGTTCTTCTTTTAGTTCAATAAAAATGTTTAAGTTAAGAACCTAGTGTTGAATAATAACTAGAACTAGCACCACAACTAACACTATACATACTTTAATGATATAACCAATCATAAAACATCATTTTGAGAATTTAAAGACTTATCGTATTGAATGTAGAAGGATGTTATGAATGATAATAATAATAAATTCATTTTTTGTAATACAAAATATTATTTTCTGATGAATTCAGTTATGTTTTATTGGCCCTTGATGTTTTCTATTGTATATAATCCATGTAAAGTCGATACGAAGCAATTTTAAAGACCCTCTGACAGATAGATAACCTCAATTTGATTTTTTTCTCAATTTCTTATTCAAATCCTTATTTATCCAATTGAAGCGATTGAAAATGATAATCTTAGCATACCAAGAATGGAAAATAGCCGTCCTTTGTGTAAATTAATGATATTTTAGATGAAAATCCATAATCTCAAGATTTGAGAATTTTGCCTTTGTAGAAGAAAATGATTAGATATCTGAAAATCAATTTAAAAAAGCATTAAAATTACGAAATTTCATATATAAATATAGTTATTAAAAAAAATTAAATAATATTTAATCAAATTAAATTAGTGACATTTCAAATGTCAAAGTTGGTAATGACAGAAAATTTTAAAAAGGAATTTCAAGTTAATGAAATTGACCAATCAGGAAGCAGTATTTTTCAATTTTAACATTAAACAAAGGAAAATTTAAAATTTTAGTGTGATTTTGAACTTGAGGGAGAATGCACGCAAATTTTGTCTCCTCGAACATTATAAGCAACGTTTTAGGTTATGTAAAAAAATAAATGTTGACATAACCTCAAAAAAATTAATTTGAAGAATTTCTCTGATTCAAAGAAAAAAACCAACCTTAATGAAGAAAAATCATTTTGATTTCCGTTCCTGATAATCCCAAAATCCTGTACCATGGACTTCTTTATCCTACAACCACCAAACTAAGCTAAGTGTTGTTATTTTCTTTAGATTTATTCGTGTTAATTTAGTTAACAATCACTTACCTTCAATACGAAAGATAATTCTGAGATCGTATTGCTGATAATTCATTTCATAACTCACTATTTAATTTTCTTTTTGTGGTTATGTTGTTACTACTTATAATTAAACAATGTGTTTTCCTCAATTTGATGGAATAATAAAACCATTAACCTTACTTCGTATTAACTAAAATTCAAGAAGTTTGTTATCGTTTAATAACAGGTAATTCTTTTAATTTTACGTTAAAGATTTGTTAACTCAAGCGTATAAACCGGCTATTACCCCGAACCCCTCGAACAGTCTCATGCTAGATTTAGACTTGACAACGTCGCTAGTTACGGAATTAAAATTTCATTTGATTTTTTAATAATAAACAGTTAACTTATTTATTTAAAACCTGAATGTTTATTCTTAATTCTACTGATCCTGCTAATGTTGTTTTAGTTTTAGTTGATTTGAAAAATTAAGTTGGATTTGTATTTAAATGTGGCTGAGTTTTAGATGGAGAAACTAAAAGAGGTACATTTAATTATGCAAACACTTCGTTAGGTCAAGTTTGGAAATGATTGAACCATTGTCTTTGGAATTGTGCGAGGTTAAAGTTATAATTACGAGTAATCGTTTTTTTGGTGTGCCGTTGATTGGCCGGGAAAAGTCGAGATCGACTGGAAACGAACCGTAAGTTGAAACAGAAAAGAGCAGACGACAGACTGTCGGGGATGGCATTGATTTTTATGGGATCCAATTAAAATTTTTAGCCCGAATGCAACGAGTGTTGGATCCGGTATCCCGTTAAAGACCGGATTAACGCAGGTCGTCGGTGTTAATTTGAAATCCGACTCGTCCCGAACCCGAATTAAGTCAAATAACGGAATACATCTCGTATGGAGCGAAATTGAGTTTGACCGGAAAATTAACAAAGGGGAAAAAACAAGGGGGTTTAAAAGTGTCGCGTAGTTCTTGCAATTAACGAAGGGGAAAGGGATCTTGGAATCGCGTCCAGGGAGAAATCAAAGCGGAACGTGAGGACATGATGGTCGGGCGTTGATTATTTTTCGGTTTTTCCGTTCGTCGAACCTTCTGATCGAGGAACTTTTTCTGGGACGCTTCTGAGCACGGTTCACTTGTTGAATTGCCTTTGTTCGCTCGCTCCTTTCTCCTCCTTCTTCACCCCCCGTTTTCTCTATCGCCCCGTACTCCACATCCACCTTGTTAGAGCTGAAGGGAGCGGTGGACATTGTTATCTCGAACGCTCCACACTCCTCATTACCTTTTTATGATCGATCCCTTTCCCGAGACTCCACTTAGTTCGGCACGTGATATCGTCCAAAAATAACCATCACACTTATAAATAACGAACCTTATGCTTTTATTACTTATTATAGAAACGGAAAAAGAATTAGATATAATAACCAATAAAAGTTTGATTTCAAAAATGTATGAATTTCATTTCGTTATAATAAGAAATTTAGTGAGTCCAGTTATTGGATGGTAAATTTTTCCAAGATGACATATCCCAATGGTAACATAGTGTCGTAAAGTGGAGTTTTCGTGCAGCAGCCATCCGTAATGGCTTCAAAGGTAAAAATGCGACGTCGTAAACCGTCCGAAAATTGAAAGGAGAAGTATTAAATATCGATCGGAAGGAGTGTGGATAAAGGGCCAACGCGACGTCGGACGTTTTTTGCTAAATAATGGACGACATAAACCGGCGGGCGTCGCGTAGGGTAAAAAAAATCCTCATAAAACATTTACTTTCCCATTAACGGACGTGCAAGGTAAACTTTATAAATTATTCCCCCGCATACGCTGAGAGTGTTCGGAAACATTCCTCCTCGTTTATTTTTCCACCCAGCTCTCGGATTTCTTGTCGTTTACTGCTCTCCACCCCATTTTCACCCAACCCCCAATTATTACAATAAGGGACTCCGTTTTGTTGCGATCGCGACGCCTTCGCCGCGTGTGGTATCCATTCAAAGGACATCGTTAAAGCCTATCGATCATCATCCTTTTTTTCATGGGCCATCGTTAAACGTCGGCTGCGTTAAAAAATAATTATGTGGTTCGCTAAAAGGGTAAGCGTGTTCGTGTGGAACGTTAAAAAAAACAACGAACCTATTTTCCCGCGGCTACATCGCCAGTTTTACTAAGTTATGTTAACTTTGTGTACTTCTTTTGGTAATGTGCACTTGGGAACGTAAATTATTAATTAATATCCCAGTTTGCATCGTTATTATACTATTATATTGTTATGAGGTATTTTAAATTTTAAACAATTGATGAAGTGTGACATAAACACATTAAATATCTATAAAATTATATTTTATTAGTTTTTTTATCAGTTTAAGTAATTCTTTTGATTTTGTAACTGAAGAAAACTTAATTTTATCGTACTTGAATGTTTCTAGTTCTAGGTTTAGTATTAGTTCTACTTTTAGTTCAATAAAAATTTATAACAATCTAGCGCTGAATAACAATTAAAACTAGAACTATCCTATAACGCCTAAAGACGCACGGCTAAACCCGAAACTTTCTACAACTTAGGGCTGAATAACAGCTAAAACTAGAACTAGCACTAATACTACTACACTACCTATAACTAGAAATATTCAGGTTTAGCCGTGTGTCCATTAAGACGGCTAAACCTGAATGTTTCGAGATCTAAGTATATTGTTAGTTCTAGTAATATTGCTAATATAAGTTCTAGTAAAACTAGCTGGTAGTCTACCTTTCTGGGTTGATGAAATCGTTCTGCAAAATCTTCGGAACGTGTAAAAGCAGCATGAAAAATCTCCTTGTCTTTTGACACAAGATGTCACAATGTTAATATTGAAAAAAGCTATTATGATTAAAAACTTAGTGCAATCTACAGTTACAACAAAGGTTTTGTTTATACACTATCATGGCGTACCTAGACTATGCTCTCAACTTCCTAGTGTCAGCGAAACTAACTTAAAATCATTTAATTTTTACTCCAGCAATATACCAAACCCGCTCAGAGTAGTATCACGTTCAGAAACGTTTCAAAAACATAGTCGAAGGGCTACATTTATCCCCTGGTATCTTAGCAACTCCTACAGCACACTTTACGCATTGTAGAGTCTCATCTGGGGTTGTTTCGATTTGAACAATTTGCTTTAAGTCTAAGAATACAAAATTGGGTTGGGTTGGGTTTCGTTGAGTTGGGTTGCGATGGATTGGGCTGGGTTCCTAGATGGAGCAGCGAAACGCAATAACTGATGGCTAATCTACGGGAGAACATGACATCGAACAACGTGATCGCCACCATGTTGGAAGATGAGGAGAGTTGGGAATGGATTGAAGGTTTTGTGACGCAAGTGGTCAGTGCAAAAGAGAAGGAAGAAAGAACGATGTGTGCAGATGTATTGTATGTGACGTGAAGTGTTGTGTGTTAAGTGCTGTAGTAAAAGTTGGTGGGTATTCTTGACCAACAACATCGAGGTCAAGTGAGTCCTACACTTTCGGTCGGATGAGGAATTGGGATAGGTTGTTCTTGCAAAAAATGAAATGTAAAAAATATGGAAAATACCAGCAACTTTTATGCAACTAGACCAAGAAGCATTGCTGTGAGACTTATTGGTGAAATTGATGAAGTGTGACCACATGGTCTATTTGGCAGATAGATATCAAAATAACACCTAAGTGTTGGTAGAGTCACCGAGATGCAGTGCGATTCTTCACCCCTAATCTAATTTGGTGCACTTTTGGAGCAATTCCGCCCGGATGCAAATCGGTGTTTTTCTGTTTTGCATAGTATTTATTACATCGTCAAATTTATCTTTTTTGAACAGCGTAGTCATCATGCCAAGATCAAAAGCGACCTAACTTTTTCATAATTTATGCTCAAAACTCCGTGGTTCTCGATTAGCATCTTCTTCCGTTTCATTTTCTGTAATTTTTTTTTGTAAGCTTGTCTTTCTGCCATATATTACATTACTGATGTGTAGAGTCCAAAATATAGCTTCTATAGCTGCAAGGATTGAAAATTCTGGATTTTTCATTCCAAGACGTTTCGTTTCGTAGTACTAGAAACACATATCCCACCTGATCATGGATTATTTTTTCATGGAAAATCCTTGGTTAACATGAATTTTATAGTTTTGTTTTTTTAGTCACATCAAACACCAACCAGAAATACCATCAGCTACGAGATCAAGAACAATCCGTTGCAAACAAAGCAGATTTATTTACATCTTACACACAGGGGAATGCTATAAAAATTTTTGTAATTAAAATATTGTGCTCATGTTCTGGGAGGGAGGCTGAACAATGCGAATCTGCTTTCCATCGATAGCTGCTCCACAATTTATAAAATTCCATTTTTTCTCATAGCCTTCCGACGTTTTTAACCATTCTTCTTCGTTTTTAGGAAACTGAAAATAATACAGTAAATCAGTCGTCAAATAGTTCAACTGCAACTAAACCAACGTTTATAACAAAAAAAGGTACAAAAAGAAAGGCAACATCAAACACACCATTTTTGGAAGCCTGCCAACGTGCTTTGGAGAAAAACATCACTGAAACCACCGAATATGAAGCAGTTGCCATAAACGTGGCAAAGAAATTAGATAAAATGAAAAATACACAAGCCATATATGCTGACACATTAATAAATACAATTTTAAGTAAAGGTTTATTAAACCAGTTAACTCCAAATACTGCAATTTTTGAAGACAAACATAATGATCCTCACAGATATTACACTCATTTCATCAATATACCGTCAAATTCATCAACCCCAGTACCTAATATGGATGAATGTTTATCACAGATAACATTGCCGTTGCACCGAACAACACAATATGTATCAAGATCATCGTGTAATAAGCCACCCAATAAACAGCTGTGTATATTTGGTTGTCTAACTCCTAAATCATATAATTTTAAGTGTGTTATCTACGAGATACGTTTAAATCTTAGTTTATACGATTCTAAAGTGAGTTATTATTGTATCAAAATAACTATGTTTTAGATGTAATTCTTAGATTAAATGAATTTTTTTTAATATATAATATAGTTTTAATTGTAAAATTAATTGAATTAAATATATATGTATATTTACGTTGGGTTGAAAGATTATTTGCTAAGATATCCGATGTTGTCGACGGATGAAGACAGGCGGAGAGCAAGGAATCCCTAAGATTAGCGTATCCGAGCCAGGCGAGCCGAGTGAAGGATTCATCTGTCAGGGGATCGCAAAACAGAGGAGATATCCGAACGGGAGTAACCGTCGGCAAGGAGGGCCGATAGCAGCAAAATTTACGACTGCTCTGTGTCGCGGAAATAAGAAATTTTAACAAAGATAAAGCACGATTCGGCAATCCGTCGCGACGCTATCTTCGGGTGGAGAGGTAAAGAGAGGCGCCTCCACCTTCTCCTCCGTCGTCCTGCATAATGCATACAGATCCCGATGACCAGTTCGCCGTTTTCGAAAAATTTCCCTCAGGAGCGGATAAGCTTCGAAGGCGGCCAACAGAAAACCTGGCGAGAGAGGAACCATGGGGATTTAGGAGGGGACCGAAGGGACTATTCAGGCGGGTCGTTTTATTATTTCCCAACGTGGAAAATATGGCCGCTTTATAACTGGCCCGGGCAATGGTCACCACGGTAGCATTGTGGTTCGCGTCCTTTTTGAAATTTCAAATGGGAAAAAATATAATGGGAGACGGGCGTTACGAACCGGAGGCAATAAGCGGTATCGCGTTCCGGATATTGTTCCCCCTAACTGCCCCTCATAAAAGACGACCCGACGTCGAGACGCTCTTCTCTTCTAGTTCTAAAATAATAATTCTTCGAGAAGTTCCCGTCATCGTATCGTCATCCGGCCGTGTCAGTCACATAACGTTTTATTGCCGTTTTATTACCCAGATAATTCCCTTAAATGTGAGTTCGTATTATCGTTAAAATGTCAACATCATCAACTTTTAAGTTACTGAATCATTTCGATTTTATTTTGTGGTTATGCTATGCAGTGTTAATCTTTAATGGTATAGATCATTATAAAAGTTTTTATGAAAAGGGTTTCGTTACCAATCTATTTCCGGAGTGGGTTCATTTGCAAGTCCAGGAGTGAGCGTGGAGTTGAAAATCTAATGAGGTCCCTCAGTCGGTTCAATGCACACTCATTACCGTTCTCGGAAAATGTATTAGGGAGTGTTCCACTAAGGGAGAGAGAAGTTACTTCTCTTGGGAAAGCAGAAGTAACTGCATGGGTAACATTAAATCAGTCGCCATATATTTTGTAAGGCGGAAACGCCTCGTGTTTTTAGTGATTGATACTCTTTGTCTCTTCTTGTTTCAAGATACACCTAACATTTCGAAAAATCGAACGTTCCGTGAGTTTTAAAGGAAAGATCACGTGTGGGAATAGAACGCCCTTATAAATACGTCTTCGACATTTGCAATTCTAATGTGGTGGAAGCGTTCAACCGCGTATTCTCCAGGCACGCATTGTGTGCTTCTTCTTTCCCCTGTACTCGTAAAATGTCAAAATCCCGCGGGAGCTTTTAAAATCTCATAGCTCCCGCGGTATTTTTCATATCTGTCGACACTAAACACATCAAAATCCTCGAGTCCTCTTCCAAGCCAGGCCGCGTTGTTGTTGCCAGTCTTAAATATGTCACGAGTTGTGGCATGGTTTGTAGAAGCAACGTTTGTAGAAGTAACGTTTATAGCAGAGACGTTGACGTCCTCGATCCTTACCTTTTTTCCGATCCATCTTGAAATGTCATCGGACGGCTTTTGTTTCACCAGATGCTCTACGCTATTGCAGTATAGCCTCGATTCGGCCGCATTTACCCTTTGCAAACGACTCCCAAGCAAATGTCAAATGGGCAATATATCAACGGTGCTTAAGGAAAGTTTGCTGTAGTAGTTGAGTAATTACTTGGTAGCTCAAATCAACTTATTTAATCGACTATTTCTAATAACTAAAAAATGGGATAAACAATTGGGAAGCTTTATGCTTTTGCCTTAACAATCGCGTGACTACACGAAATCCTAAAATAATTTCCCTGTATAAAACTTTGAGGTTGTTGTTAGTGCAGTAACTCCTAAAAAAAAGAAAACGGGGTAGAGTGCGAGCGGCATTACGAGCACGACGTTTAAAATTTACGTGCCGTTTATATAATGTTAATTACGCCGGGGTAGTTTACCCGCGCGTATATACATTTTCTCTTAAAACCCCTGGATTCCGTCGCGCGACAGCGACTAGCGACGTAATTCAGTTTTTGCTTTGCTCGAACTTTAACCGGACGCAATAATTGCATCAGGACGTGCAATCGCGCATGGACGGCCGCTTCATTACTTTTAATCCGTCGAGTATTCATTTCACCCCTAGGTTCCTCCCGTCTGATGCAATATCGTCGTATAAATTGCATCCGCATACTTGCGCGCCGACGCGACGCTTCTCGACGTTGCTGAAATATGGTCGGACTCTTGAAACCGGAGCCTTGTATCAACGGACGCTTGCCCCAGGAGGGCGACCCAGTTTGGTCGCTTCGTTATCGCTAATGACGTTGTTTTACTACTTTCTGCTATCGCATGAATTGTCCTCTGCGTCGTTTCACCTAACAACAGGAGGATAACTTCACCTGAAACTCACACCTCAATCTGACTAGGTGGTATATCGCTTAATTAAAATTATTGCTTCACTAAACTTTACCCCTTCTATTCTGTTGAGTTAAAAGACCACTAAAAGTACTAACAATAATTTGTTAATTGTTACAGCATCCCCATTGTGGGTTATATTAATTTTATTTAAAAAAATTTAACCAATTTTAATAACATGAAAATGTTCGAAATAATTTAAAATTTGTTTCAATCGATTTAAAATTAAAAACTGAGTTATTTAAGTCCAAATACGATGGGTTTATCTCAAATCGTTTCCGAGATATAGCAAAAAATAAAAATAAAACAATTGAAAATAAAATGGCGGATGTAATTGATGTTTTTGGGGTTATTTCGCGATTTTTAACAAAAAATATAGGTTGTTGCGTATCAAATTAAAGGATTTTTAATTTCCTTTATGAATTTTTTGGTTGTCAGTAAATTTGGGACGAAATATTTATCACCAAATTGAATGAAATTACTTTTAATCGATTTAAAATTAAAAACTAAGTTATTTAAGTCCAAACACGATGGGTTTATCTCAAATCGTTTCTGAGATTAACCAAAAAAAATTAAAAAAAAAACAATTGAAAATAAAGATGGCGGTTGTAATTGACGTTTTTGAGGTTATTTAGCTAATTTTAATAGAAAATATAGGTTGTTGGGTATCAAATTAAAGGATTTTTAATTTCCTTTATGAATTCTTAGGTTGTCAGTAAATTTGAGACGAAATATTTAGTACCAAATTTAATGAAATTCCTTTTAATTGATTTAAAATTAAAAACTGAGTTATTTAGGTCCAAACACGATGGGTTTATCTGAAATCGTTTCCGAGATTAAGCAAAAAAATAAAAAAAAACAATTGAAAATAAAGATGGCGGTTGTAATTGATGTTTTTGGGGTTATTTCGCTATTATTAACAAAAAATATAGATTGTTGGGTATCAAATTAAAGGATTTTTAATTTTCTTTATGAATTTTTGGTCGTCGGTAAATTTGAGACGAAATATTTAGTACCAAATTTAATGAAATTACTTTTAATTGATTTAAAATTAAAAACTGAGTTATTTAAGTCCAAACACGATGGGTTTATCTCAAATCGTTTCTGAGATTAACCAAAAAGAATTAAAAAAAAAACAATTGAAAATAAAGATGGCGGTTGTAATTGACGTTTTTGAGGTTATTTAGCTAATTTTAATAGAAAATATAGGTTGTTGGGTATCAAATTAAAGCATTTTTAATTTTCTTTATGAATCTTTGGTTGTCAGTAAATTTGAGACGAAATATTTAGCACCAAATTCAATTAAATTACTTTTAATCGATTTAAAATTAAAAACTGAGATATTTAAGTCCAAACACGATGAGTTTATCTCAAATCGATTCCGAGATATGGTAAAAAATAAAAAAAACAATTGAAAATAAAGATGGCGGATGCAACAGATGTTTTTTGAGGTTATTTTGTTATTTTTAACAGAAAATATAGGTTGTTGGGTATCAAATTAACGGATTTTTAATTTCCTTTTCGATTTTCTTATTTACCATTATTTTGTGGTATACTTGAAAAATACTTTTTCGTAAGGGAAAGTGTTACAAAGACTATATAATTAAAGTTCACCTTGAAAAGTAATAAAAAATAGTTATTTTTTATTTAGTTTATGAATAGCGGTATTCAACAAATTTCCCCCACAAAATAATTATACAGCATTTGAGCGTTCGTTTGGCGCCATGAAATAAAAATAGTTTTTCGGGTGAATGGCGTCGGAAATGAACCCGGAATTGAACAAATAGCGCCCGGACTCGCCGGGGCCCGCCGGTTTCTAGTTCATTTGAGTATCAACATTGCTGACGCCGTGAATTAATGTACGGCTTCATCCCGCGTCCGCGAACGTCAGCGAAAATCCCAAAAACCGTCGACCGAAAACGCTTTGACGCGTCGTGACGCTTTTAATGAACGCCTTCTTCTCTCCCTCAACGACGACGTCACCGACACCGTCCGGAATAGAGTCGACGTCGTCCGCATAATGAGCACCGAAGAATGACGACGAGCATTTGCATAATGCAGTCGCTCCTGCTACGGAATTAGCGAGATTCTTCCTTCTGAACTCTAGATATGCAAATCATGTGTTCAGCAAATTCCAGTTAAACCATAGAAACTCACGCTTGGGTCGATAAAATTTCGATTTATTCATTATCCATGTACGGTTATAATCTGGATAATTGATCAATCTATTATTCTGGTAAATTAATTAATCGCCGGTCGTAAATCGCGTCATCTCGTAAATTTCCCACGTTCAAAGAGAACAATTTGTGGGCGCGCCCATCAGAAGAGAAAATATCCTTGGCATCCGAGATACAACGAATTTTTCACATGAATAAAGATTAATAGAAAGAGCTCGTCGTTACTCGAGGGGCTGATCCGAATAGGACATGCACCTGTCCAAAAAAAAAATACGCAAATTTGAATGCGAGGCGATGACAACGAACGATGACCACGCCCGAATGGAGGCCGAAAATAACGCCGGAACTCGTTCGATTTGCATTTTCGAGGGCGAGCCTTCATGTATTTTGCATGGACCAAGAGACGGAGGGCTTTGAATTCGATTGTTACGCGTTGACGGACGCGATCGAGTGATTTTCAAGAACGATAAGAACTTTTACTTGTTCTATGAATTTCTAGTAGGTTGTCGTTTTATTATTAAAATTAATTTTATACATGCTACAACTTTTATACTAAATCGTTTTTTGTAATTCTTGTAATTTTTATATTTTCGTAGTTCATACATCTGGAAGTATATGTATTGAGAAATTAATGGGAATTGCAGTCACGTGTCACGATAAACGCTTTAAGGTATATGGTGACATTGCAAAGAGGCGAGAATCTCACGTGTTCGTTCGCCTGACTTCCAGTAAAAGAAGCAGAAACGACTCGGTTTACGAGATATTCACTTCTTATAGCGTGAAGGCCTTGAGTACGGGACTCATTTTCTACAGACGATTGAATGTTGAGAAAACCCCGTCGTTTTCAGGAAATTAGTTTTGCCGCAAATTCGTAACGGCTTTTTTATCTAAACCGCAAAATTGTTTACTCGCTGTTTTCGAAGGGTTCTTGTATGATTATAAGTTTGTTGAATATTGAGTAATAATTGTTTGAGGAAGAAATTTTTTACAAGGTTAAATATGCAATAAATTTCTATTTCTACTCTACTATTTTTCTTTTCCAAAAACCTTCACCTCTTTATAATACTTTAAACTCTAATTTAAAAAAAAAATCTATTTGCACTTTAATTCTAGCTGCACCTGTTCTCTTTTATAAATGCCACATTCCAAAACAACCTCAACTCCAGTATTAAATTACAAAGTATTCTTCGTTTAACATTTCCAACTTCATTGTAATGAAACATCGCTATCAAATGTACGAGGGCAAGAAGCATTATTAAAAGCGTTGTCGTGATACGGAATGGTGTCAAGTATGGTTTCTTGAAAAAAAATTATAATGTCGATTAAGACGTATGGGAGAGAACGGCACCCGTGGGTGAATTATGGGACGGTCTTTACTGGGTCGAATGTGATTGATGCGGTTAATGCGGTGACAATGGAAGAAGCCCGCTTACTAAATCGCCCCGCATCGATCTCCGCCTTTATTATTTTATTCCGGCTCGCCTTTCTCTACATTGACACGTTTCATTCGACGGCGTAATTTTGATTAATAAGATCCCCAATGATTCAACAAAACAAAATTTTTCAAAATGTGATAAATTTTCATTAAAATTTTAATTTGTCCATAAACACATTACATTTAATATAACGGAGACGTTTTGAGATTGATTGGTGTTGGGGGAAATAGAAGTCAAAAGCCTCGATTACAAATAGCAAGAAATGCAATTTCTGAAGTCGATTATTTGAGGCTTACACCCGAAGCGACTCAAAGTATAAGAAGAGAAAAGAGAGGAGGGCTTCGCCCCGAGATGAAAATCGCAGCAGTAACCCGGCGGCTCCATCGAATAATAATGCAATAAAAGTTTTCCACTTTATCTTTGTGTTTTAGCACAATGGGGGCGGCGGTAAAGTTGGCGGAGGAGGACAACGCGCACTTCATAACGAGTCCGACTTCTTAAATATGAGGGTTAATTACCAGGGCGTTGTATTTAATGTCCGGCTGCAAGATAGGCTTTCGTTTAATTAAAATTTTCTCACAACAGATTCGATATTGGATTTATACGAACGCCAAAGGGGGGTCTAAATTTACAGGCGGCGGGGCGCAAAAGTCATTTGAATAAATTAGCTATAAAAGTCCCGGGAAGTTTTAGGGTAGTGCCGATTGTAAAAGTTCAGTGTCAATAAAGCGAGAAAGAAAAAAAATACATAAAAAAATGGACCTCTTAAAAAAAATTTTTTTTAAAGTTCATTTTGTTTATAAGAACATCTTTTTTGCTAGTTATTTAAACTCATTCGTGGTTCTCTTAATTCTTACCAAGTTACATCTTCGTGATTCTTCATAATCTCTATCTTAGCAACTAGAAATACCAGAAATAGACTCAGCACAAGTTGAAATAGACTTGAAAAATTTGTAATAGAAGATAGAGATTAAACAGAGTTTGGAAAGAGAAGTTCGACTGTGACTGAAAAAAGAAGAAAGAGACTGGGCAAACAGGAGGGGGCCAAACAGACACGAATGACAAGAAGGGAACTGAGTTGATAGCCAGGTAGTAACTGAAAAGATACTCAAAAGGTAATAAATCAACTAAATAGAGAAGATGTACTAGAAAGATATTGAAAAGAAGCTGGAAAATTTTTGAAAGAGATTGGAGAAGCAGCAATGAGATTGGCATTGGACGAATTAGGCTGAACTAGAAAGAGACAATTAGTAAAACAAAATGTGGTGGCAAAATTGAAGCAGAGGCAGAAGTTTGTAAAGTGATTGTAAATATGTTAGTCAAAGAACAAAATGGTGACTGGCAACAGAAGAAAGACACTCAAGAATTACTAGAAACACAGGGAGGATACAAATGAGAGATGAAGGAGACTGTATAGAGAGTGATTAAAGAGACGGTAGAGTATTAAAGTAGTAATAATAAAAGAAAGAGTCTGAAAATATACTGGAAAGACGTGATGGAAACCGGTACTAGAAGAAGGAGACTGAATGGAGACTAGAAAGAAGAAAATGAGTCTGGACAGAAAGCACTAAGATTGGAGAGAGCTTCTAAAAGTAATATAGATATAGACAGAGAAGAGGAAGAGTGAAGAGAGACTGTTAATAGAAGAAAGGTTGTGAACAGAGTTAAGAAGATAGGAAAAGGACCATAGAAACGTAGGAAATAAATCGTACATGCTAGAAATGTGTTAGGCAAAGACTGGAATGAGCCTGGAAAGATAAGAAGGGAATTGGTAGAAAGAACGGAGACTGGTGAGAAATTGTAATGGCAAGATAAAGAGTAGATATAGAAGTGGAAGACTGGAAAGTAGCTGGTAATAGATACTCATGGTGCTCAAGCCTTGCTTGCTATTTGTCTTATTTATATTAAATACAAACAAAAAATTCCTCCTCTCTCTTGCGCTTAGACTTTTCCTTCGCTGAGATCAACTTCGTCTTCTATTTAACATATTTGAGTGTGAAGAGTTTGCTTCTCTCACTTCTGTATCTCTGTCATAATCCATGGTTATATCTCAGAGATGAATTTTGCATAACTGTTCTGGTTCCTAATGAGTTTCTAAGCAGTTTTTAAGGTTTTGACAAGTTTCTAAAATGCTTCCAAATGTTGCCAGAGATTTGTAATTGTTTCAAGGATTTCATGGAAGAGAGAAAGATGAGTTTCTAAAAAGTTTCTGATGCTTTGAAAGATTGTCATTGATTCTTGATGGTTTATTCGAGGATTTTTTTACAATTTTCAATGATTTCCGGAGACTGCTTGAGGTTTCTAAGGATTTCTAGTTCAAAATGAGATTTCTCTGTATATACAGTGGTGTAAGAATATTTTCAAAAATTTCTAGAAACTTCTTAAGAGTTGTTTGAGATTTCTCGTAGTTTTTGAAACTTATTAATATTTGGGGTTGCAAAAATTTTTGGACCATTTCCATAAATTATCTGATGATCATCACGATTGTTCAACGATTTCCAAATATATTCAAATATTTAGAAAAACTTGTAGGATTAGGTTAGAAGATTTTTACAACATTTCCAAGAATTTCAAGCTTATTTTCACCAAGTTTCTGGATTGTTCCTGGAGTTTTGAAGTATTTTCATGGATTCATGGAGAATTGCTTGAGATTTCTAAGGGCTTTAAGTACTATTTAAGATGCTTCTGGAATTAGTAAGTTTATAACTTTTTACCTTGTTTCTGAAGAATGGATGAGTTGCCATCAAGAGAGTGTACTTCAAGACTTAATATCTCCTTCTAATTATAAGAAATCTTAAGGTAGCAACTAAGACTGGAGAGAGCTTCTAAAAAGATATAGACAGAGAAGAGAGACTGTTAATAGAAGAAAGATTGTGAACAGAGTTGAAAAGATAGGAAGAGGACCATAGTAAATAGTTCGTACATGCTAGAAACGTATTAGGCAATGAGCAGGAAGACTTGCAAAAGAGTGTTAATACGAAAAATAGCCTAGAAAGATATGAAGGGAACTGGTAACACAAGAAAAAAATGATTACAGCCTAGAAAAGAATAGGAGTCTTGGCAGAAAGAAGAGAGACTGGTAATGGCAGTAAGAAATAGTAATGGCAAGATAAAGACTAGACATAGAAGAAAGAGACTGGAAAGTGACTAGTATTTAAAAGTTTATTGTATACAGTAATTGTTTACAATTCTTTACATTATTCAAATATTACTTTCACTCTCTACCCTCTTCCTCCATTTCCACGCCCTCGGCTCTTCGGCCCAATCATCCCCTCACCCATCCCTTTGTCTCCTCACCCCCATCACCATTCTCATCCATCGTTTCCCCTCTCCCCCCTCTCCTAAGATCTGCCTTCGGTCCATCTCCTTCTCCCTCAACTCACTGCACCTATTCAGCATATGTTCTAACGTTTCCCATTCCTCCCTGCACAGCCTACACCACCTCTCCTCATCGGCCATCCAGTATTTGTTGGCTCTCTCCTCGTTTCCACAACGGAATTTCCCTTCCTCATCTCTTTCCAATAACAAGTATCTAGGCAGCCCCTTCGTAATTATGTCCCTGTATCTTTCGTTATACCTTCCCTCTTTTATTTGTGTCCTTCTTTCCTGTCTCTGCACATCTCGGTCCCTGTCTCTCAACTCCCTCCACATCTCCCTACCCACCCTTCGTCTACTATTTATCTCCGTTACCGAGTAGCCCGCTCGTCTATAATAGTTGTCTCTGTGTCCTTTCCCATATCTGACCTTTCCCTCTCTAATTTCCCTCCAACACTCGCCCAAGATCCCGCAGCTTGGCCTCCCTTCTATTCTTTCTTCATATTTCACTGCCCTCCTGCCCGCCTCCACCCTGACCTTATCCACCTTTACCTCTTCCCTCACTATATACCCCGGTGTTTCTCTCGCCACCCCAAGCACCCATCTCCAATATCTAGCCTGCACGTCCTCCAGCGGTCCCTGCTCCCTCCATCCCCATACCTCTGCCCCATACATCATCACACTGCTAACCAGACCTTCAAACATAATCTTCCTCGCTGCCACATTCCTTCCAAAGACTCTCTTCCCCCAACCCCATACTTGTCCCATCACCTTATTCGCCTTTTTTGCCATAGCCATCACATGCGACCCCTCCCTGTTATCCTCCCTAAACACATACCCCAGGTAAGTATACTCCCTAACCTCCTCGATCTCCTTTCCCTCCCATCTCCAGTTTTCTGTTCTTTTTCTCCCACCCTTACAAAACTTCATCATCCTTGTCTTCCCCACATTCACTTCCAGCCCCTTCCCCCTAAAATATCTTTCCAATGTCTTTATGGAAAGTGACTAGTAATAGAAACTCATTCAGTTTCACGTTAACATTTTTGGCATCTTTTAGATTGTGGGTTGATCTGCCGTTTGGCATACCGATATTAAATCCAAAGAAAAAAAATTCTCCACCTCGCTCTTGTTCTTAGACTTTTTCTTCGACGAGAGTAGCTTCGTCTTCTGTTTAACACATTTGAGTGTGAAGAGTGAATAAAGATCCCTACGGCACTCCACAAGACCAACTCAACCTAACCTAACCCTATTCAACCCAACCCAATGAAATCCAATCCAATTTTATCCTTGATTTTGCATACGGTCTGTTGTCAGTTTCATGCCATTAAATATAAGAGGAGATATTATTCTGCCTTTTTAAAAAATTTTAATCGATAATGACTACACTATAAAAAAATATAATCATAAGTAATTACATTACAAGGTAAATATTATGAACACAGCTTGAGAATAATTAACACTAATGAAGTATATAAAGTGTTTTAGAGGTTGCCCAATCAATTATCTATTTGTTGTGTTTGAAATGATTTGTTGTGGGTGTGTCAGTTTTAGTCCAAATTTAAACTAGACTTCCTTATTGATGCTGACCTTAATAAAAAACAATACGAAAGTTATCGGTTCAAAAACATAAAAAAAAAATAGAAGGTTAAATATTTCTGTAGTACAATGGTGATAATGTCACATTTTTTGTTGGATTACTAATTAAAAAAAAATCTGATCTTGTTGGTTAGAATAAACATTCGCAAAAAAATCTCTGCTGGTTTTAACAATGAATCTTTTTGACTTTGTGGCTTTTCGATCTGATGCATAGTACAAAGCAAACGTAATAAGCTCTTTGTAGCGAGAGTTTGACATCTCTCAGGATATTTATGGGGGTACCGTGGATGAAATTTTCAGCTCGGCTAAGTGAAATATTAATTAAAGGCAAATATTTTCTTTCAGTACCCGTGTTTACGTCGGGTCCTGTAAGTTACAAAGCTAAAAGCGAAATTACTGTCGCCCTAATGAGTGCCGCCTTTGTCGACCGTTCCCTCCCCCACCTCACCGTTCTTTCCCTCGGTACGCAAGTACCTTTCATCATACGCTTTTTTCATTAAACTGTTACTCCAGAGCGAATTAAATTAGGACCAACTATGCACCGAAATTTCTCAACTTCGAAACGGATTTAGTGGATATGATTAGCGAGAGGGCATTCTATCCAGCAACTACTTCAACTTTATTGTTTCGGAAACGGCTGGGACGGCAACAGATGGTGACGCCGTTAAAATCTAGTTTCACCCGAGTTATTGGTATATGAATTAACCTAGATATTGACCTCTACGTTTTATATATCCGCATTAAATTCATATATTTTCCATTATTGAACATGAAAGATTTATATAAAAGAACCTTTTACTTCTGAAATCCTTTCTCTTTCGTTACCTTTACACATTATAACATTAAAATAGTAAAAATGAAAATTATCTACTCTACCAACAAACATAAAAATCGTTAATCTAAGAAAACCAAAGTGAAAAAAATTATGTATTAGAGAGGAAATTACTTTTCGTAACATTACATTAAGGTTGAAAACCTATCAATCTTGCTTTATTGATGCACTCACCTCATTGTGATGTAGTTATGAAAGTGTATAAGCCCATTTGTAGCAAGACCAGGCCAGATTGCCCAATTCTGAGTATGGCAAATGTGTCGCTTATCATTCACTTTTAGCATGGCGTATCGAGCAAAACGAAAAACGGATAAGGCTTTATCCGATAAGCCCAGGTTGCTTAGGATTAAATCTCGACGTCTATCAATCTAGAAAATTGGTCGTTTCGTCCAATTTCGGGGGGACACCAACGCCGTCGTAATTGACACTAACGTATCGCGCCAGATATTGCACCGGATTCTGCAATAACAATACGAATATCGCTATCTTGGGATAGTACAATTGCGAATTGAGTAACCCAGCGGTTTGATTGACGTTATTGGTTTCTAAATTAGGTCGAATCGAAAGCTACTTGTCGTTCGATTTTTACGAGATAATATCACTCAAAAAGAAAAAATTACTGTTTTTACTAATTACCACACATTTCTCTTTGACGAATTTTATCTTCGTGACCAACCTAAATGAAGACATCGCTTTGAAATTGAATCTCGTTAAGACGTCAATCGCGTTTGCATCAAAGTGGACGATGCGGTGTGGCAACGGGGCATAATTTTCCGCGCATCGAATATACCTCGGCTTAAGAACGTTGCCATTTCACGCTTTGTTTATAAATCAGGCGATCCTCCGGCTTGGTACTGCTTTCATCGCTCTCGCACCCAAGAGCCACGGGAACGAGACGAAGCGCATCGAGACAATGGATGGAATCGTGAGTGCTTTCGGCGAGCCGTACTCCGATAACCCGGTTTGCAGTTGCAAAACTCGATGGAACACGCGTGTCGGATTTGTAACTTCAAATGGGTTATCGTGCATGATCGATATTATCGGTTTGCAGATTGGTCGTTGAATTTATTTATAACAGGGCAATAATGATGTTATTGGGTAATATGTAATATGTAGTATGTGCAAGATTGTTCAAAATTATCTTTACTTTAATGGTAGGTATATTCTTATTATTTACGTTAATACCACGTTTAAAGACCATTCGTTAAGTGCACACCATTCTTCACATTCAAGGGGTTTTGAAATGCGACCCCAACATTTCTCAAAGAGTACCTACAATTTTTGGGAGATTATGAAAGAAAAGTATAAGTTTAGAAATATTTTTCCAAATATTACCTGAAATAAGTAATGGTTTCAAGGATTTTTTGGAAATGTACTATTTTTGAACTTTTTCTAAGCAGTCTTTAAGGTGTTGACCAATTTTGCCAATGATATACTTTGATATTTTTGTTTAATATTTGAGGTTCTTCTGGAAATTTAAAGTTTTTAGAATTTTTAGCTGTTCTCCAAGAATTAGCTAAGATTGCTCCTCCAAACCTTCTTTGCGATTTACACAACTTGACTTATAAAGACTTCGTGAGTTTTAAAAGCTTTGCAAATATTTCCAAGGATTTAATATTATTATCAAAAGAATTCTGCTATTAAGTTTTATGAAATATTTGCAATAACTTTAAGAACATTCCTAATGTTTTTCCAAGACATTCCAAGATGTTTGAAGTATTGTTATGGATTTCTATTTGGTGTTTTAGACTTGATACAATTTTATGGGTAATTGTCGAAGATTTTCAAGGAATTTCGAGGACTACTTGAGATATAATAAGTTTTTAGAGCATTTTTATAAGTTTCTAAAATTCTTTGTTTGGAAAAGGAGCAAATGGGAAGAGTGGTGGTTGGAGAGAGAAAGGTTCACGGGCTAGCGTACGCGTATGACATGGTGATTGTGGCAAAGGATGGGGCGGAAATGAGAGGGATGGTGAAACACTTGGAGAGCTATTTTAGGGCGAAGGGATTGGAGGTGAATCTAGCAAAGACAAAGATGATGAAATTCTGCAAAGGGGGAGAAGAAAAAGGGAGGAATGGAGATGGGAGGGGAGAGATTGAGGATAGCAAGGACGCGACGCATGTGAAGGGGTCTGAGGATGGGGTGAGAGTGTTTGGAAGGGACATTAGAAAGAGAAAGATTATGTTTGATGGGTTGGTGAGGAGTGCAATGATGTACGAGGCGGAAGTTTGTGGATGGAACTGCCAGGATATTCAGGAGGACGTACAGAATCGGTATTGGAGGTGGATTCTGGGTCTGGCGAGGAAGAAAGTGAAGGTGGAGACGGGCAGAAGAGCAAATGATGGAATAATGGATGATGGAAAAACATACTGCGGCATCCTGGGGGAGTGTTGGAAGGAAATTATGGAGGGGAAGATTAGATATGGTAACGGAGAGGAGGGAATATTACAAAAGGATGGATTATTCGGAGGCAGAGATGAATAACTGAAGAAGGGAAGGGGTGGGGATGTGGGGGGAGATAAGCGACAGGGATAGGAACGCCCAGAGACAGGAAAGAAGGACGCAGAAAGATATGGGGACATAATGAGGGAGGAGTTTCCAAAATACTTGATGAAGGAGGGAGTGACGAAAGGAGGAGGCTGGTGGTCAGATTCCGTTGTAACAATAAGGAGAGAAAATGAGAAGAGAATGCTAAAATATATGTTGAGGGGATGTAGCGAGCTGAGAGAAGAGGAAAGGAACCGAAGGCAGATTCTAAAAGAGGGGGAGACGAAGGGGGTGATAGGAGAAGTTGAATTTGGTAGATTGTTGTTGAGTTGGGGTTGCAAAAATTTTTGGAGTATTTCCAAGAATTCTGTGATTATCATCACGATTGTTCAACGATTACCAAATATATTCAAAGATTTAGAAGAACTTATAGGATTAGGTTAGAAGATTTTCAGAACATTTCCCAGATTTTCAAGCTTATTCTCACCAAGTTTCTAGATTGTTCCCGGAGTTTTGAAGTATTTAATAATTTTAAAATTTTGTTATATTCTAAGGAATTAGTAAGTTTATAACTTTTTACTTACAGGGTTAATTAATTTTATTATCGTACCCGACGTCATCATTGCAAGTATGCAACCAATATCACAGTGCAATATGCATCATACGCAAATCGCGTATTGCAATAAAAATACTGTGATATTGGTTGCATACTTGCAATGATGACGTCGGATACTCCGTCGGGGAGTGGTACTCCAAGACTTTGTACCTTCTTCTAGTTACAAGAAATCTTAAGGCATTATTAAGACATTCTTAATGAAATTTATTAGTGTCTTAAACTTTAATTTTCTTTTAAAACTTAAATGAATTTAAGAAGGAAGAAACAGTATGTTAAAAAATAGGATTTCACACAATTCTGAGAAATATCTCGTTTAAGCTGGTTGGTTTCGAGAAGGGTCTTAAGTCGGCGTTGGTGGAGGATTAGACGTTATCTGCAGGAGTGCAGAAGCGAGGAACGCGCGTCTGCCGTAACACTGTAGCAATTAAGACAGTCAACTTATAATAATAACGTTCGGGCTGTGAAATTAGAGCGCTAGGGCCGTAATGACGGTCCCTGCCCCCCATTACATGGAAATTAGACTATAAGTTGGGGGGTCGCGCTGCTGCAGAAATGTAAATTGTCCTGTAGGGGTGGTGAGTGCGACCATGTGTCGCCCTTGGGTCCGGAGTTTATACGTACTACACCGCTCGCCCATTAGACTAATTAAAAATTCCGGGATCTCGCGGGATTCTTGGCCGAGGGGGGAGCGTCGAAATTCCGAATTAACGTGGCGCCGCTATAATCCTTATCTAACACTTGTTTAAATCTGGGGATTATGCGCCGCTTAACATTGAAAATTCTTGAATCTCATCGCTATATTTGCATAAATACGCGGAAACGTTCGGGGCCTCGTTTTCTTTTCAATCCATTGAAGTGGCCAATTACGTCGTAAGCGATTTAATGATCCTTTTAATTTATTTTCAGGTGAATTTCTCAGAAATCTAGACTACGTAGTCTTCGGGTTAGTTTGTATTCAGGAGGAATCTGCTGGGTAATTGATCCAGGGTTACACCGACCTGGATGTCATTGAAAATTTGCATTCGCGCCCATGCACACTGGAAAAAGTGTTTAGAGTGATGTTCTCTATTTTCAACGGTGATAAAACGCGGAAGGAAAATATGTAAATTAACGAATTAATTTTTTTATACATAAAACGTTAGGATCGTAAATTTATATTTTTTAGTTTAAATTATCATTTTTAAAAAATCTGGGAGTGCGCTATGCTTGGGGTAATAACAAGGCAATTTATTGACCATGGTCTAGGGGTAAGTACAGGTTGGTTTGTGTGATCTATAATTTCAATAATTACTCCTCGGCGAGCGAGGGCGCTCCGTAATCAGCCGGAAAGTTGTGAATTATTATGTCACAGCGCTCAGGGGGCGTTTTACTATCAGATAGTATAATGAGGGCTGACAGTTTTATGAATGCGCCCCCGATGCGGCGGCGTATTAAATTCCGACCGTGATATATGGGCATAATTACGCGAATTCTCCGTACGCACTTATTAGATCTCGCGACCAAGCGGCACAATAGATTACCCTGAAATTCGAACCTCACACCCCTAAAGTGTTACACGTCTTCAACCCCCCCAATAAATTAACACGAAATTCCATACTCGACGGAATAAAAAATCCTGTTAAATTCTAAACTCTATTGATTGTAAAGTCTAACGATTTAATGAACGTATCGTTAACAAGGTTCACTTGTCAATGCGGAAAAAAATAACACAAGTGATCACGTTGTAAATCGCAAATAAACCCCAGCTTTCAGGTTTATTTGCTCGTTCGCTTTTATTCCACTACTAATTGATTGCTCCGTTCTAAATGGGCGGCCGTACTTTTTTTATAAATAGATTACGCACCAAATGTAATGTGATACGATTAATTTTTTCCTCCTATCTCTATTTGAAATTTATTATGTGGATAAATTTGTTTCGCAGAATCCAAATTCACATATTCGCTTGTAATATAGCTCGCTTTTAATGAGGGGAGGCTGTTCATGCAAATTGACAATAACAATTAAATATTCATCGCCGCTTATTGCCTAATTAAAGTCTAGCTATGATGAGTCATAATATATTATCCAGTAGTACAGTCGATTAAAAGCTCATTAAAATCAAATTAATAATAAAATAAATGCTGTTTATTTTTTTTGGTGCTAATGAATACGTCTATAATTTGTGTAATTTATGTAATTCATATAATTTGTCGAGATTACTGTTCAAGCGTGAATATAGCCGTAACTAGGTCCGGTGGGTTTTGTTGGAATAATTCCTTGGTGCTGTCATGGATGTACACGATTAATTTGGATAGTTTCGAAAATTACACCGAAGCGCACGTACAGTTCGCCTAATCTCCCAGAATGAATACTAGGTGATAAATGCTGGTAATTTGCCATAATTGTTGCTAACTAATGATCTTATTGTTACCGTCGGCGACGGATTAATTACCAAGAACAATGAATTGACAGACATTGCCCCTTGTATATCAATCCCATCCCAATTTTAATTATACCACATGCATTATCTCTTAGATAATTAATGACCCGAAAACCTTCAGATAATGCATTATGTATTATTAAATGCATCATTATCTTACCCCATAAATAATATTATATAATATAATAATCATGTATTTATTGCTAATATATTGCTTTTTAAGCTCTATCTGTATAATTAAAAAATATTTTAAAATATGACTATTATTATTGTAAACGTAAACATTTTTGGGGGTTATTCCTGAAAATAACAGAATGATATTTTAAGAAATCGATTAATTATGATTTTTTTAAAATGCATATTTTTGAACAAAGTGAAGAAAATAATTGAGTTTAAAAATTGATATCTCAAAAACTAAAATATATTTTGAAAAATGGTTGCTTTTGTTAAAAAGTGTATGGTTTTTTTTTTATAATTTCTGATAATTTTTTAATTACCAAATGAAAATCTCTATCTCAAGAATCTCAAAAATTTCTATCTCAAGAACTGAAACTTTTTAAAAAAAAATTTTTTTAATTGAAAAGTTGATATTTTAGTGTTTAATATCTGAAGCTAGTAAAACGATATCTCATTGTATCGATTTTTAACGATTTTTTAAGTTATTAAAAATGAAGCTTATGAAAATTAGTAAAAAATGTAGAAAATTAGTCGAGTTTAAAACTTGACATCTCAGAAACCAAAAGATATTTTGAAAAATGGTTGCTTTTATTAAAAAGTGTATAGTTTCTTTTATAATTTGAGATAATTTCTTATTGTCAAATAAAAAATCGAATTTTCTCAACAATTTTTATTTCAAGAATCGAACGGCATTTGCAAAAAAAATTTTTAATTAAAAAGCAGGTATTTTAGTGTATAATATCTGAATATAGTAGAATGATATCTCATTAATTCGATTTTTTAAGTTATCAAAAATAAAGCTTAAGGCTAGTAAGTGTAAAAAAGTAGTCGAATTTAAGAATTGATATCTCAAAAACCAAAAGATATTTTGAAAATGGTTGTTTTTTAAACTAAAACTTGAACTAACACTAGCACTATCCCTAGACCTAGAAACTTTCGCGTTAAGCCGTTCGTTTTTGAAAAATGTTTTAACGTTTCGGATGCCATGTTGCAAACCTTCTTCAGAAACAAGTTCGAAGTGACGAGTTCGGTTAAAATTTGACAATAAATACATGAAAAGGTAATTAATAACTAATTACACCTAGGAATGGCAACTGTTTTGCAGTTTATGTTTCCATGGTAAATTTTATCATGGGGTGCTGTGAATTGAGGTGGTCTAGAAATTCCTAGAGTGGCTCTTTTTAGACTCTTCTTTAACGCTTCTTCTTCAAACATCTTCATGTAAAACTTGGCTATCACAGGAGACAGAGGTGATTCCAAGGCTGCCCCTTCGCATTGCTTGTAGAATTCCCCCTTCCAGTTGAAAAATGTCGACGATAGGCAGTATTCCACTAGTCCTGGGACATACTTGGGCAAACCCTCCGGGATGAGTTTCTGGCGGAGACCATCCACGAGTTTCTCCACGTTTCTGGCGAGTATAATCCATTTGACTGGTACTCTGGTGAATAGAGATTCCACGTCAAAACTTACCAGCATATCCTGAGCTTCATACTCCTAATTGATTCTACAAAATGTGTGGAACCTCTGACATATGACTCTGATTTACCTGTTCATGTATTTATTGTCAAATTTTAACCGAATTCGTCACTTCGAACTTGTTTCTGAAGAAGGTTACAACATGGCATCCGAAACGTTAAACATTTTTTCAAAAAACGCACGGCTCCACCTGAAAGTTTCTAGTTCTAGGTCTAGTGTTAGTGCTAGTGTTAGTTCTAGTTTTAGTTTAATTAACACCGGTCGTGAAAGCCTTCGTACTTATATGGTTGTTTTTATTAAAAAGTGTATAGTTTTTTGCCGAATTTGGTATATTAAGCGTTAAAGATAACCTAGAAACATAATTTTATAAAAAGCGTACATTTAATAAGAAATTTCTTTGGGTAACTTGTAATTTATTATACAGTGCTTTCCAAAAGTAATGGATAAATTCGTTAAACCAATAAAAAACGGTTTATGCAA
Source organism: Onthophagus taurus (assembly GCF_036711975.1). Classification (NCBI taxonomy): domain Eukaryota; kingdom Metazoa; phylum Arthropoda; class Insecta; order Coleoptera; family Scarabaeidae; genus Onthophagus; species Onthophagus taurus. The sequence goes on from NC_091976.1 coordinate 30,698,403, forward strand.
AAATTGCTGAGACGGGTCTAAGGATTTAAATATTTTGCAATTTTTCGGTATAGATTTTAAATTTTTTCCGCCATTTTTAAACAAGTTATGACGTCATCACTATTTGTTTCAAATAGCAATTTCGCGATTTTTTCCTAAATTTGGTGCAGCCAAAATTAATATTAGCTACATAAGAAAATTTTCGGAAAAAATTGCCTCAAAGTTTCATGATTTTCCATTCATTTGAGATAGAAAAATAGCAGTAGCCATGCGTAACCATGGCAACCAACCGTTCTACCATCTAAAACAACTGGTTACCATGGTTACGCATGCCTACTGCTATTTTTCTATCTCAAATGAATGGAAAATAATGAAACATTAAAATAATTTTTCTTATGTTACCAATATTAATATTGACTGTACAAGATTCAGAAAAAAGTTACACAATTAGTAGTGACATGTGTTAGTTTGTGCAGCATATTCTGGTTGGTGAGATTTAATCGACCAGCAACTCTGAACATTATTGCTGCGTTATTTTGCTGAGAGATGCAACCGAACGAGTTTGTGGGCGTGTTGTTGCTGTTGGTAGAGTGTTGTTTGGAGCTGACGACATTCGGCGATGTACGCGTTCGCATGCATGCACCCTCTATATTTACGGGTCCCCGGTTTTCCTGAACACATAAAGGACAATTGCACACGACATTACTTGTATTACATGCCGACGCAATTAATTGTGTTACAACACGCCCAGCCCTCGCGAAAATGGATTCAGTAGAATAGAGACGAGACTGGATATTCGCACACTTCGTCAAGTCTAATGGGATTAAATACAAAGACAAATAGTTATCTATAGAGTTCGGATAAAGAAGAATGGGAACGAGAATTGGGGTGGGTTGGTTTGAAGCGAGGGAGGGTCTTTTTTTGTCAACAGACCTATTTCCATTTAACGGAAAAGCTGAGAAAGTTTATTTGACAGAGTTTTATATTCCAGCTCTTCTCCCTCAGTTAACGTACGCAAAAATGCTTCCAGTCGGGGTTGCAAAAGTTCGGACACGACGCCGGCGCGCCGGAAGTTTTGATACGTTTGTTTTCGGAAACTTCCATATTACATTTTCCGTTCCTCAAATATTGATGCGAAAAGTTTACGAGGCGCTTTGTGCATGCGCCTTTTCGCGGAATTGACCAGGCGCGATTTCAAACGTTTTTGAAATCGATAAGATCAAACCGAAAGAAAGCACTTACTTAATTCAACATGATAAATTTAAAATTGAATTTACAACATGATCAAAACAAAAAAATAAACGAAATATTAACGGCAACACGTTAAACGTGAGTGATAAAGATCGAGTTTGAATTAGCACCCAAAGGTGTACAAATAGAAGGTAACCTTTCACTTACTTAGACTTCAACACGTAGATGTTGTTAACCTCTGCATAAACATTCCTATCAATGTTTTAAATAAATAAAAGAATATGAAAGCTTTTTTAACAAACTGTAATTGTCGAGATTAAAGCGATTAAAGCTGCACGTGCAAAGTGGAATTGTCGAAGATTGTCTGGTTGTTGAAAACGCGACGATGCATCAACGTTTTATTTTAATTGTTTTGAATGGATCGTCGCGTTTCGCAAACTGCTGTCATCGTTACTAATTTCACGAGCCGCGAAATTGACGTTTATGCCCATTATTGTAAACGATGTCGGGCTCTTTGCCGGTTATTAACGATGCCAATTCATTTCTATTCCGAGTTGGGAGAACGTCCTTTTCGTCGTTGGACATTAAAATTCACGTGGGGGTTTTGTCGCAATTGTATTATTAGCTCCGATGGTAATAAGAGATGATGTAAAGCTGTTGCGCCTTACCTTTTCTGGCTTGATTGTGTCCTATTAATAAGGACGAGTTTAATAGAGTCTATGACGATAAAACGAACCGATAAGTTCGCAAATCGAGTGTCTGTCGCCATCCGGCGCTGGGAAAATAGATAAAGCGAGGCCGAGTGTACTACTACAGGGAAAAACACTCAAGTATATTGGATGATTCGATCCGTATCTAGATTAGGATGGCGATGATTGATCGTCAAAGTAACGATGCGACCGTCTCCGTGCTGATACGGCGCATTGTTCATAAATCACCGGGTTAATTACGTTATTAGCTTTACGAGCCGGCTCTCGATTAAAAGATCACCTCTCGCGCCGGCCGAAGCCATCTTTCCGCGATCTCATCTCGGGGATAAGGTCTAATAACGTTAAATCCCCAACAACCCCTCGCTATAATATAAACTGAATATACTGGGACCTTTATATGTCTCCCTTAGGCTTTTCCGGAGCTGAATTATCGCGAAATTGGATACTCGTTCCATTCTTCCAGAGTATACTATCACTTCTTTATCCAGCTACCTTAAATGGAACCTTTCAATGCCGAAATTACAAATACAACCATGATGAAATTTTTATTATTAAATCATAAAGAAGTAAATAAAATACTTCATGAAACAGTTTCTGTTTTCGTTCATTTTAATCAAAAATGCTTAGTTTGAGAGGAATCCTCTTCCCAAGTTGAGGTATTATTATTATTTTGGTGGAGCGGCCCCTCTCGTCACCGCGACCTATAAGATCTATTGTAACTTTAGTCCTTCAAAAGTTTAGAGCAAATGTAGGTCCTTAATGAACCTTAGTATTGCTCCAAGGTCTTGTTTTTTTATGTCAGTGGGTGTCAAAAGAGCTTTCGACAAGTTTAATTCTTAGCTTTTCCAATGTGGATGAGGTGGTATTTTAGTAGCGAAACCTGAAAGCGTTCTTTTGCTGAGGTATAAAACCTCTTTGGTTCTGTTTTGAGAATACGATTAGCACAGGCAAAGATTTGCATCAAATTTTAATACTTAAAGAAACCAAACAGAAGGACTAGTTTGGTTTTGGAAATGGCATTATCTTCTGCACTTAATTTTTTATAAAAATAAGTAATTATCCCTGTTCTGGTACCATATTAAAACAGGAAGCTGCAGAAAAAGAAACACAAAAAAGAATCTAATTGAAATTTTTTTACGGTTACGATTGATTTAAAAAAAATCATAAAATATCGACTTTTTAATTATTAATATTCATTTTTGTTTTCTTTTCACCTGGGTAATTCAATTAAACAAATTTTGCACTTAAAGGTGAAATGTGTTTATTATCACTCTACCGGTTTCGCTCCTTTCGGAGCATCTTCAGGAGTTCGTCAATTTTTTGAACAACTAAACATGTATGTGATACTTTATTGAATTAATTCACTATTAAAATGTTAATCTCTAAACATGTGCTATCATACATCACTTTTTATTATTTTTATTAACTCCTGAAGATGCTCCGAAAGGAGCGAAACCGGTAGAGTGATAATAAACACATTTCACCTTTAAGTGCAAAATTTGTTTAATTGAATTTTTAATTATTAGTTTTGAAATTATCACAAATTATAAAGAAAACTATGCACTTTTTAGATATCAAGTTTTAAACTCGACTACTTATTTACACTTACTAGCCTTAAGCTTCATTTTTAATAACTTAAAAAAAATCGATTTAATGAGATATCGTTCTACAATATTCAGATATTACACACTAGTGTCAACTTTTCAATTAAAATTTTTTTTTTTAATGCCGTTGAGTTTTTGGGATAAAAATTGTTGAGTACAATTAAGTTTTTTCTTACAGGATACAGGATTTTCCCCACTTATTTCAAAAATTCGATTTTTTGTTTAATGAAATCATCCCAAATTATAAAAATTATTTTTTTTGTAATTCGCGACGGTAATGAAGCTATTACAGCACTCAAACGGGTGCTGTAATGAGACTCCTTACAACATCCGATGCTGTAATGAGATTTTAGTAACATTTTATGGAACCAGTTCAAGTTGGTGACATTGGGCCATTAATTTTTCTAATTGTCAATGTGACAATTTGAAATTTAGCGCACTGTTGTTCGTACCTTTCGTGGGACTTCTCTGGAAGTAGAACTCTGAGTAATTTCTCTTATTTCTTATTTTATTTTATTTTGTGTTTTGACAATTTCTAATTGTCAATTCAAATTTCTAATTTCAAGTGTTACGGTGTTACCAACTGCTACATACCTATTTCCCTACATTGTCAAAATTTATTTTACTTTTATTAAAAAAAAGGATAAAAACGCGAATTACAACAAATAGCATAAAAAAAAACACGTTTCATAAGACTTAAAGCACTCATTTATTAAAAAAACTCGTGGTTTCGCCATTCGTTGTTAAATTTTGTTTTTAAACAAAGTTGTTTTCTAGGTTATGTATCATGATTAAGATACCAAATTCGGTGAGCTTATTCAGAATTAAACAACAAATGGTGTAATTCATTTTACACTATCTCACTTCATTTATGAGATATAATCTTTTAAAGTCACCATAAGAAATTTTTCATTAGATATACATTTTTGCAAGGTTATATTCTAAATTTGTTTTCTAGGTTATGTATAATGATTAAGATACAAAATTCGGTGATCATAATCAGTATTAAATAACAAATTTCACGGTGTAATTCATTTTACACTATCTCACTTAGTTTATGAGATATAATCTTTTAAAGTTACCATAACAAATTTGCCATAAATAGTACGTGTTTTGCGAGGTTAGGTTTAAACTTCATTTTCTAGGTTATGTATCATGATTAAGATACCAAATTCGGTGAGCTTATTCAGAATTAAACAACATATTTCATGGTGTAATTCATTTTACCCTATCTCACTTAGTTTATAAGATATACCTAATCTTTTAAAGTCACCATAAGAAATTTTTCATTAGATGTACATTTTTGCAAGGTTATGTTCCAAATTTATTTTCTAGGTTATGTATCATGATTAAGATACCAAATTCGGTGAGCTTATTCAGAATTAAACAACAAATTTCATGGTGTAATTCATTTTACCCTATCTCACTTAGTTTATGAGATATAATCTTTTAAAGTTACCATAACAAATTTGCCATCAAAAGTACGTGTTTTGCGAGGTTAGGTTTAAACTTCATTTTCTAGGTTATGTATCATGATTAAGATACCAAATTCGGTGAGCTTATTCAGAATTAAATAACAAATTACATGGTGTAATTCATTTTACACTATCTCACTTCATTTATGAGATATAATCTTTTAAAGTCACCATAAGAAATTTTTCATTAGATGTATATTTCTGCAAGGTTATGTTCCAAATTTGTTTTCTAGGTTATGTATTAAGATACCAAATTCGGTGAGCTTATTCAGAATTAAATAACAAATTACATGGTGTAATTCATTTTACACTATCTCACTTCATTTATGAGATATAATCTTTTAAAGTCACCATAACAAATTTTTCATTAGATGTACATTTTTGCAAGGTTATGTTCCAAATTTGTTTTCTAGGTTATGTATCATGATTAACATACCAAATTCGGTGAGCTTATTCAGAATTAAACAACAAATTTCATGGTGTAATTCATTTTACACTATCTCACTTAGTTTATGAGATATAAAGTCACCATAAGAAATTTTTCATTAGATGTACATTTTTGCAAGGTTATGTTCCAAATTTGTTTTCTAGGTTATGTATCATGATTAAGATACCAAATTCGGTGAGCTTAATCAAAATTAATCAACAAATTTCATGGTGTAATTGATTTTACAGTATCTCACTTAGTTCATGAGATATAAAGTCACCATAAGAAATTTTTCATTAGATGTACGTTTTTGCAAGGTTATGTTCCAAATTTGTTTTCTAGGTTATGTATTATGATTAAGATACCAAATTCGGTGAGCGTATTCAAAATTAATCAACAAGAGATTTATTTATGAGATATAACCTTTTAAAGCTACCACAAGAAATTTTTCAGTATGTTTATTGATTGAATTATCAGATTCAAATCTAAACGGATTAAAATCCCATCATTGTGGGTTATGTAGATATCTACTGGTAAGGTGTCTTATGCATGTACTCAATATGATGATATTAGTATGGAGTTCTAGTTAATCGTACTAATTAGTGTGTAATTGTGTAGCAACTGTTGTGTAGCAGCCGGAGGATGTATCCAACAAAGGGAAACCGTACCATATGCTAAGAGACATTGTCATCAGTGACGATTCCAACGACTTAAGTTAATTAATTAGTGAATTATTGTATTAATCTTATTTGATTTGAGTCTAGATAAGTATTGAAAAGGAATGAAGCGGAACACGTGTGCAGAAGCAGTTTTTGCCTATAAATTAACGGGCTACAAATAAAATTACCTTAGGACATGCGAACGGCGCGGACACTGCGTTTCCAACAGGATAAACTCGCTGATTAAATCCGAAACGTAGACCGTTGAGGGGTTTTAATTGATCGACGCCGTTTGGTCACGAAACGGGGCCGTTCTAAGTCTTCGTCGAAACTTGGCGTCGCTTATTGCCATTCGGGCCAAGTTTCGCCATATCGCATGTCCCCGGACTCTTACCGCGCCCATATTTTATCGAATGGGGTGTTAACTCTTAGGAACGGCCATTGTCGCCATAAACCCGACGTCCACACATAAATACTTGGAAAGTTCGACCGTGAATGATGCCTCAGGTAGAAAACAAAGGATCGCATATTTTTATCGTTACCAATTACGTCGAACAAAAGGAACTTATTGCGAATTCGGACGACAAGCGAAGCTCCTGTCTCGAGAATAAACCCTAATTGAGATAACAAAGGTTTCGAGTGGAACCGGAGGCGTAAAATAAACTGATTTCGTTTTTAAAAGAGACCCGTTGTTTTCCGGTACTTCCCCGGATAATGTCTCTAATTGACGCGGACGTAAAGGGACGATGTCGTCCTAACGAACACTCATTGTTTGATAATGTTATTTTCACTTCCCACTGTTACATCGAGCTTCCGTAGACGAGTTATTATTTGGCTTAAAACCGTTTTATATTCAAAGCGGGGTTCCTTATTAAAATTATTAAATTGAGTTGTTTATAAACTTGGTTTATTCAATCGTGTAAAGGTTAAAAGAAAAAATTGAAACACCTGAAAATCCTCCCACGATTTTATGTATTCAAATTCTACCAGATTGAATATTAATGTAGATAAAAATACACGGCCGGGTAATGTTAACGTCTTTTTTATCAACACGTTTTCTTCTCGGATGGAAATTAAGCGCGAAATGCGGAAGTAATCTGGAATGATGAGTACATTTACATGTTTTAATATACAACAAAAATTAATTAATTCTATTGGAGTTCTTCCTAATCGAAAAAACTTGTTATAAAATTTCTTAATTTTCGTCCTTCGTTAAATATTTAACGTCGCGTACTAAGTTTTATTACAACTATTTTACGATACAACATATATGTCAAGGAGATGGTAGAAAAGGAAATTACAATTAGCGATTAAAGTGCGATAAATCTTGAAGATATCCCATTTTCGTTTTAAAATTACCTTTCCTTTTCGCAGTAATAATAGAGCACCATCGCAGTGAATGATAAAGTAACACACATCCACCAATTTATTGTAATTGTTACCCCCTGAAGGATGGGCGGAGCAGGTTTTGTCTCGGAAAGAGGATGGATTGCCTTCGTGCGAACAATAATTACCTCTGTACACGTTAGATGCAACGTTCGCGTTTTATATAATGGGGAGTTACGTGTCTCGGCGGTAGTAGAGGGCGACACACTAGACGCTACTTTTGACAATTTATTTCCCCGTCTTCAGATTTATTATTCTATGTAAACCCGAATTTCATCTCTTCCCGTCCATGAGAAATGAACCAGAATATGTTCTTCTAAGGAACAAAAAATTGATTTATAACAACTTAATAAAGTACTTAATCTACGTAAAAAAAGAGAAGTTTATTCAAAACGTATTAATTACGTTGGCGTTTAATCGCGGCCAACGCAAACAACAACTTTAATTAACTTAAACGCGTGTGTACAGAGAGGAGACGTTAAGTTTAAGCGACGACAGAAATGTTTGCGAACGTTTCAAGTTTCAGCGACGCGCTCCCACCCTTCGATTTGTCTTTCTCCGGGCACTCGTGTGTATCTTCGTAATCAGCCATGATCTAGATGGATCTACGAAATGTTTAAGAGGATCAAACTTGCAACATCTATCGGGAAAGAATCTTTCAACTTGAAATATAAACGAATTGAAGAGAATCTAACCTATGCGAAGTTAGCTCCCACTCACAAAGAGACATTTTACGTTTATACAAAATCAATTCGTCTTTTTTATTAAATCTTCTTGTATTTCAGGAATAAACCTCGTATTGGGTCATGTCTCAATATCTTTCCAGAAGATATTATTTTCCTCACAAATTAAGCACGATTACACCCTAAACTTGTAATGGAATGTCACATCTATCCAACAAACTATTCAATTTCTGCCACAAAATAATACTCCATGTTGTTATTTGGGATGCTCATCACTCTATTCAAAATATCTTTGATATTCTTGGATGGACTTCATTTCCATATGATTCGAACACGCTTAGATATTAACATCACTTTATGATAATTGAAGCACATCTCGGACTATTCACTAACTCTGTGCTTTTTAAAAAAGAGCTGCTAAAAAATTCTTGTTTTGGATTGATAACATTATTAAAGTTCGATTCAAACATTTTTATCTACGTTATTTATAAGAAGTAAGAAATAAATTTTTTGAGCTTTTAACACTTTTAGCATCCTCCTGATAAACTATCTAGAGGATAGTTGCCATGGTTACGGCGGTTTTAAGCAGTCTCATTGGCTAAGAGCTGGATTTATCTATCGGATAAATTTATCAAGAAATGGTAAAAGTGGGACTTAATTAGGCCAGTTACTACCAAACCAATGCTATCTGTCAGTTAAGACAATTTATCTCGTAGATAACAGGGTCGTGCGTACTACCACCTCCATTTATCTCATAGTTAAGAAATCCTTGAGATAACCAAGGAATCTAGGAATTTTTTGGTCTATTATGTTAAATTGGCAGCTCTACGTGGTCAAAAGACTTACTATTAGGTGTTTTGACAATATTATAACCTGCTCTAACCTTAAAATTTGGAAATGGAGACTGAGGAAAGGTGACGAACCACCAATTTCACCAAAGAAGAATGCGAACATCTGCTTGAATTTGTTATCAAACATAAAAATGTAATAGAAAACAAAAAAAGGGATGCAGTTACATGTCAAGGAAAACAACAAGTATGTATATCTCGTATTATTGTATGTTAATATGTGATTGTATGATGAACGACTGAAGATGCCAATTGTACACTTACTCCTGCAAAATCTGCTATGGATAGCAACATGTTACCTATTGCATGGGTTGAAGGAGGTTATTACCATTATTACTAAAATTTTGATGAATTTTGCATTAAATAATAGCAATCAACAAATTACTTACGTCATGGATGGAGGTTTTATTACATCTTCTATTTGATTCAAAAGGTGATTCTTCAAAATTTTGTTCTTCATCTCCAATGTCGAAGAAATTATCAATGATGATTTTATCTAATGTTAATTATTAATAATTTTTTATTTAAGTTTATATTACTTTTCTTATTTTAACTGAAATAGTAAAACGCTCGAATTTTATACGTCAGTATAAATCCTATTTGGGGTTAGGTATCCCTTAGATAGCAACTTATCCGACATCCACAGGTTACAGATATTTCAAAAGTTATCCCTTGGATAGCGGTATCTATAAGATAAATACAGTGGTAGTAACCAATTTTTAAGCTATCCGACAGATAACGCTATCAGACACTTTAACTATGAGTGGTAGTCACTACTCCTTAGGTCCATTACTACCATCTTTTAGTTAAATTTATCTTATAGACAGACCCATCTACTAGCCAATCAGAGCGCATAAAATAGCCGTAACCGTGGTAATAATCCCTTAGATAGCTTAACCAGAAGATGGTAGTAACGAGCCTTAATAGTGTAAACCCTTTTAATGTCACCTTTAAAACTTTTTTTTCACTGTTTTGTAAGGTTATGTTTCAAATTTATTTTCTAGGTTATGTTTAATGATATAGATACCAAATTTGGTAAGTTTATTCAGAATTAATCAACAAATTTTATGGTGTAATTTATTTTTCAATACCTCATTAAGGCCCACTTTTACCACCTCTTGATAATTTTATCCGATAGATAAATCCAGCTCTTAGGTCCATTACTACCATCTTTTAGTTAAATTTATCTTATAGATAAACCCATCTACTAGCCAATCATAGCGCGTAAAATATCCGTAACCGTGGTAATAATCCCTTAGACAGCTTAACCAGAAGATGGTAGTAACGAACCTTAGCCAATGAGAGTGCTTAAAACCGCCGTAACCATGGCAACCATCCTCTAGATAGTTTATCAGGAGGATGGTAAAAGTGGGCCTTAGTTTGGAAGATATAGTTTTTTAAAATCTCCATAAAAAATTTGCCATCAAAAGTACGTGTTTTGCGAGGTTAGGTTTAAACTTTATTTTCTAGGTTATGTATCATGTTTAAGACACCAAATTGGTCAACCTTATTCAGAATTAAATAGGAAATTTTATGATGTAATTCATTTTACAGTATCTCACTTAGTTTATGAGACACCATTTGTTAAAGTCACTTTAAAAAAGTTGTCTAGAGTACGGTTTTTGCAAGGTTAGGTTTAAACTTTATTTTTTAGGTTATCTATTATGATTAACATACCAAATTCGGCAAGTATATTCAAAATTAACCAACAAATTTTATGGTGTAATTCATTTTACAGTATCTCATTTAGTTTATGAAATACCATTTGTTAGTCACTTTAAAAAATTTGTCTAGAAGTAGCCTTTTTGCAAGGTTAGGTTAGAACTTTATTTTCTAGGTTATGTATTATGATTAAGATACCAAATTTGGCTAACTTATTCAGAATTTATCAACAAATCTTATGGTGTAATTCATTTTACAGTATCTCACTTAGTTTTTGAGATATCATTTTGCTAAAGTCACTATAAAAAATTTGTCATTAAAAGTACGTTTTTTGCAAGGTTAGGTTTAAACTTCCTTTTCTAGGTTATGTACCATGATTAAGATACCAAATTCGACAACCATATTCAGAATTAATCAACAAATTGTATGGTGTACTTCATTTTATAGTATCTCACTTAGTTTATGAGATATCATCTGTTAGTCACTTTAAAAAATTTGTTTAAAAGTACGCTTTTTGCTAGGTTAGGTTTCAACTTCATTTTCTAGGTTATGTACCATGATTAAGATAGCAAATTCGGCAAGCACATTCAGAATTAATCAACAAATTTTATGGTGTAATTCATTTTACAGCATCTCACTTAGTTTTTGAGATACCTTTTGTTTAAGTCAATATAAAAAATTTGTCATTAAAAGTACGCTTTTTGCAAGGTTAGGTTTCAACTTCATTTTCTAGGTTATGTACCATGATTAAGATACCAAATTCGGCAAGTACATTCAGAATTAATCAACAAATTTTATGGTGTAATTCATTTTACAGTATCTCACTAACTTTATGAGATACAATGTTTTAAAGTCACTATAAAAATTTGTCATTCAAAATACGCTTTTTGCAAGGTTAGGTTTAAATTTTATTTTCTAGGTTATGTATTATGATAAAGATACCAAATTTATCAATCTTATTCAGAATTAAATACGAAATTTTATGGTGTACTTCATTTTTCAATACCTCACTTAGTTTATGACATTTTTTGTTAACTGAAAAGAATGAAGCAAAAAACTTAGATATTCTGGGAACGATTAGTTTAAAATCTTGATGAAACCTTTTCTAAGTTGTTTAGTTTTAATATTCGACATTGTTTGTAAATTTTCCTTTTTGATGTGGGTTCGTCGAGACTTGTTTTGTTGGTTGGAAAATTCACGACAGAGAAGTTGACCTACTTATCGCCGAAACAAACAGCGGGCTGCGGAAGAGGGAATATTAATGGTATAAAGTTCCTACCACGATGTCGGCGATTTTTTTTGTCCCTTTGAAGTAAATCCCTCCAGTTTTGTAGTGAGAGGTCCGTTTTGTTGGTCGGACTGAATAGCGGCCCAAATAAATCTATCTATGGCTCACGTGAATAGGCGCGCAGGTGATAAACATTTTTTGTCGCCTCCGGTTTTAATTTAGTCGTCCGTCCGGTGGTTGACGGTTGAAAGGGGACTTTCAATTATCGAATAAATCGACTAATTTTATCGGAGGATTGGTGTCCATTGTAGCGACAAATTAAATCTTTTGTTTGTGCCCGGAGACAGTCTTAAATTGGAACAATCGATCTGGCGCGGCGAAGGAAGGGTTGAGTTGAAAGTCGACTTTTCAAGCTAATTGGGAAATAATGGAAAGCAGATATTGCATTTTCCGTTGGCTTATTTCCCTCCCGCCAAGTTATTTGTCGGATAAGGCGAATAACGGTGGTCGGAGTTTGACAAACTTCAAGTTTCCTTTCGGAAATTTCGAGAGGCGTAAAAGTAAATTAACAACCGATGATAAAATGTTTGCGGGCTCGCCGAGCGAGATTTGGGCGGCACTCAGTTATGATTAAATTTACATTTAAACGGCCGCCCTCCGGATAAAAAGGGCGATATATTTTATTTAACTTTTAATTAAATGTAGCTAAAGCGCCGTGTTATACGGACGTTCTCGTAACCGCAGTTCGCGTTTTATGTTAATACCAGAGGTCTCGACGGGGTTTTATGCCGCCGGTGCAAAAATCGATATGACAAAAATGGTGAAACGTTATTCGATTTTATTAAATTTTCGCCATATCGCGACACGGGTTGATACCCGTCAGCTCCATCGGCAGCATGCAAGGAACCGCAGCGATGAACGAAATCCTATTTGACCGATTTATTGTATTTGCACTACCTCCCTCACTTCATCCTTCCTTCTCGTACCCTCTCCTCGCCATTCGAGAGAAAATGTAATTTGGAGATTCGTAAGAATTCGATAGCGAAAACGCACGCTACCGAGTTTGGCAAATATTCTCCTGCAGAGTACCCCCACAAATCTTCGTAGATGCAGCGCAGCTTCCCCCAACAATTGCTTTACCTCGAGCATCGACAAAAACCATACCCGAATCCGCGATTCATTTTAAACAAAATCCTCTCGTTTCCGAGGGTGGCTTGAATTTATGATTAACCGTACGCGAATGAGGATTCTCTGGCAATTCGAAAGCGGCAACGTTCGCGATTCCCGTCGCATCAATTTAAATTTCCCGGCTAAGCGCTCGGGGGGCTCTCAACCTCGGAAAGAGAACGAGCCCACCGTTAACAGTGCCGTAGGTGTATGTAAATTCGCTCAAACAGCCGAACGCAAGCCTACTCTATCTTTTGGGATATGCGGCATTATCATAACAAATAGGACCTCTGCATCGGGTTGCGAAGTTCTGTTTTTGGAAACGAAATAAATCAGATGGGGTTATGCGCTTTCCGACTTGGATAAACAACAGAATTATTCTATCCTTGCTACGATTTTAACTTTTCATACCTTTATGAAAAAATTATAAATATCTTAACAAAAAGAAAAACAATTATACCAGGAATTTCATATAACTAGCAATATGAATGTCCCACATAAAATGCAACATAGCTTAATAAGGGTGGAAAAAGGTGACGTCTTTATGACAACCCTGAGTTTTCAACTGTCTTAAGAGACGGTTGAAAATTGACGGTTGAAACTGGCTGGTTCTAGGTCTAGTGTTAGTTCTACTTTTCGTATAATAAAAATATAGCACAATCTCAAGGACAGTAGAATCTAACAGGACTGCAACATCCATTATATTTTTGTAGCCCACTACCGGTTGGTTACCCGCAGTCTACGTCACACTATTTGCCACGCCCTGTGAACTGTCATTGAGTACTATGCGTTTGCTGTGTGTTTTTAGAGATTTAGAGGTTATATGATAGACATTAATACGTCTAAAAAAATAAAGCTTCAAAAATAATATGAATACGTCTACGATATAACCTCCAAAAATACACAGCAAATGCATAGAGCACAATAACAGCTGGGCATGGAAAATGGTGTGACGTAGTTTGCGGGCACGTTGTCACAACAATGGATCCTGTAGCAGTCCTGTTAGATTCTACTGTCCTTGGCACAATCTAACGCTGAATAACAGAGAAAACTAGAACTAACACTAGAACTAGAAACATTCGGGTTTAGCCGCACGTCTCTCAAGACGGCTAAACCCGAATTATTCTAGTTCTAGGTCTTGTTAGTTCTAGTGATAGTGCTAGTGCAAAACTAGAACTAACACTAGACCTAGAACTAGAAACATTCGGGTTTAGCCGCACGTCTCTCAAGACGGCTAAACCCGAATGATTCTAATTCTAGGTCTTGTGTTAGTTCTAGTAATAGTGCTAGTGCAAAACTGAAGCTAACACAGGACCTAGATCTAGAAACATTCGGATTGAGCCGCACGTCTCTCAAGACGGCTAAACTCGAATGATTCTAGTTCTAGGTCTTGTTAGTTCTAGTGATAGTGCTAGTGCAAACCTAGAACTAACACTAGACCTACATCTAGAAACATTCGGATTTAGCTGCACGTCTCTCAAGACGGCTAAACCCGAATGATTCTAGTTCTAGGTTTTGTGTTAGTTTTAGTTTTAATTCAGTAAAAATGTGTAAAACAGTGATATCTAATGCTAACTAGCGCTACTTAGCACTGTCACTAGAGCTAGCATTAGAATGTCTAGTGTTAGTTCTATTTTTCGTATAATAAAAATATAGCACAATCTAGCGCTGAATAACAGGTAAAACTAGAATTAACACTAAACCTGGAAGTAGAATCATTTGGGATGAGATAATCTTTTGTGGTGATCATAATATTGATTTTTTTGATTTAGATGGTGTTAATAGGAATGATTTTACGACTTTACTGTCTTCTTTTGATGCTATGCAGTTGATAAATGAACCTACAAGAGTTACTGCATCGACTTCTAAAATGATTGATGTAATTGTTGCATTCAATACGGTTCTAGTCCGGAATTCTGGGGTTAGAAGCTGTCAAGTATCTGATCACATTATCTTTTGTGACATCGACTTCTGTTCTCCGATTTCCTCTCCGATTTGGAAACTATACAGAAACTTAAAAAGAATAGATATTTGTGAGTTTCACGACTTCTTAAAGCAAATTCCATTCAATTTTATCTTCTCCATGAATAACATTGATGATAAGCTTTATTTTTTTAATGAACAACTACTTAATGCATTTAATGTTTTTGCTCCACTCATTGAGGGTAAAGTTCATAAACGTCCTACTCCATGGCTTACTGATAACCTGAAGCTAATGATTTCTTTAAGGGATAAAGCAAAAGATGACTATAGAAGGAGTCGATCTGATGCTAAATGGGATTACTTTAAATCTCTTAGAAATCTAACAGCTTTCACTATTAAAGCAGAAAAAAGAGCATATTTTCGGTTGGTAGCATTCGAGACAAAAAATTAATGTGGGTAAGCTTGATTAAAAGTGATGGGATTCGGGCGGATATGATTAAACTGGCTTGTCTTATCTTACACATATTGTTATCTGTTGCATCGTTGAAGGACATTTCCCGAATTGCTGGAAACACGCTATAATCAAGCCTATTCCTAAAAATGAAAACCCATCAAGTTACACTGACTTTAGACCTATTAGTCTGCTTCCTACTTGTTCGAAGATCTTGGAAGGGATATTGAAGTATCAGTTGAGCCTCCTTTAAGGTATGTCAACTAATAGCTCAAAAAGGTGCACCTCATACTATTGCTTAAGATCTCATATTATCGGCAGCAAAAATTAGGTGTCTGCAATAAGTGGCGATAAAGCTGCCAAAGAAATTACGCAAATTCCGTTGTCAAACAATACAGTGCAAAGAAGAATTCAAAGTATGGCAGAAAATATAAAAGATCAATTAATACGAAGAGTTCGTGTATCACCTTGGTTGCACTGGGTCGACTTTGGGAATTACATAAAGAAGTTAATGTATTGTTAATGGAAGAACAACGTTTCCAATCCCATCGCTCTGATAAATTATCCCCAGAAAATTTTAATAATTCAACATTTCTTATCAAAATGGCATACTTATCCGACATCTTTACTCATCTCAATGATTTGAATGTGAAATTACAACGTGCAAATGCAAATTGTTTCCAGGTAGAAGACAAGACTGAAGCAACTATTTTGAAACTGGAATTATGGGAGAATCGACTCAAAAGCGGAATTGTGGAATCATTTCAAAATTTGTCGACATTTTTAAACATGTCTGAAGATACACTCCCAAATAAGGAAGCACAACTCATGTGTCAACTCAGGTCTCAACGTGTAGCTATTGATGGTGTAGCATCTCAGAGCAGATTCATTTCTGATGGTGTTCCTCAGGGTTCTATTTTAGGCCCGATATTCGCATCGGAACTATTAAAAGTATTATTAACTTGTTTCGCAAATCAGCACTCCGTGACGGATTTCCAAAAAAAACTGCGGACGAGATTGGAACACCTCATTCAACGCTTATCTCGCTTTGTGAGACACGCTGGACAGAAAAACATACGGGAAAGGTTTGCTGAGATGTTTCGTGTAGTACATGCAGCACTTCAGGCCCTTTAGGAGTCTGGAAGGGAAGTTGCAACCCAAGCTTTCCAGTTACAACTCGTTAACTAGTTTCGCTGACTGTTTTTAAGGAAGATTTTTTCATGATTTTCTCTGCAAAAAATTAATGTAGATTTAACTGATTCTTGCAATTATGTAAAAACAATAAAAAACACTTTGCACAACTTACGTAATGAACGAGAATTTTGAAATCTCTTGTAGGAAGCAAAGAAGTTAAGTTCGGCGGATATAACTGTTCCAAGAGTAAGTGGGAGACAATTGAACCGCAGTAATGTACCAGGGGACACTGCTGAAGTTTTATATATTTTACCCATTTATCGAACATGTAGTTACCGAGCTTGATGCCCGCTTTAAGCCTCACGAAGAAACAATTTCAGGAATTCAGTTGCTTTTACCTGACCGCACCCAAAACACTGAAAGAGCAAAGAAATGTATAGCAAGAATAGGAGAAATATTTCTTAGTGAAGTTGAAAAAAACTTTTAGTAAGCGAGTATGAACTTTGGCACAACCGCTGGTGTAATCAGGAAAAGCTGTCTACTGCATTAGAAGATATGGATCGATGTGATGAAAATCTTTTCCCAACGATTAAGAAGCTTCTTCAAATCTTAGTAACACTTCCAGTATCTACTGCCACACTTGAACGTACTTTTTCATTACTTAAACGACTAAAAGCTTATCTTAGCTTTCATGAGTATACATCGGAATCTGACAATAGATCTAGATTCGTCAAAAATGGTTAATAAGTTAGCTGAAAGAAGAAAGAGAGAATGAATTTAATTTTGTAAAAATAAGTATCATAAGTTTTCATACATTTTTCAGTCATCTGTTATTATTTTTTAGTAGGTATCCCAAAACCAAGATCCGGTTATACTTATTTCAGCATAGAGTCCAGTTGTATTATTCCTTTAAGAGCTATAAGTTTTGGAGGAATATGAACAGTTGTTAGACAATTCCATAAATATTCTTCTTCTTCAACTTTCGACTAGGGATGCATCCTTGTTTTCAAGCCTCATGTTTGGACTTGCAGTCTTTTTGCTTTCGGTCGTCCATACATGCATATTCTGACCAATCTCCTCTCATACATTCTTTCCACATGCTCCTTCCACCTATTCTTTCTTACTTTTGTCCATTTTACTACATCCTGTTTGTTACATTTTTCTCTGATAGGGAAGTTGATGAAGCAATATTTATTTCTTATTCGTTCCTCCTTTCTTTGTGTTAACCAGATTCTCAGTATATTGATCGAGTAAAGTGTAAATAAGTAATCAACATCATCGACACCTTTCAACTCTCTCCTTCGAACCTCTTCCAAGGATTAGTCAATTACACGGTCGGATAAGACATCGTCGTAGTCTAATTTAAATTTTTATTGCGTCAGGTGACGTTGGGCGAAGGCCGCGCGATTAAAATATCCTTGAACTCTTCGCCCCTAACGGTTTTAATAGTCATAATTTTCGGGTTTACGACCAGCATTAAATTCCGCAGCGTCAGATTTCGGAATGATAATTACCACGAATGCGTATAATACGATCCTGGAACGGGACGCTATTCAGACTAAAACTTTGGTTAAAGGTATTAATAAATTTTATGGCGATTAATCAAAAAAATTCTAAATAAAACGGGAAACGGTCGGGTGGAATGATTTATGGGTGTCGCCGGTTTTAATTTCGTACGTTAAGGGTAACATACGCGTTAGGAAAGCTCGCGATTTTTCCAAATGATATTTGGAACGCAACGGTTTGACTTTTACGACGGTTTTACACTGCGCAACCAAAGCCGCCGTAAATGAAACTGGCGACGTGGGTGGAGGCAATAAGGTCAACCTGGATAAACAACCATATAAATATATGCATTATCGTAAACATCAATCTCAACTGTTTTCCCCCTAAGCGCGTTTACTCCGATATAAACGTAAAATTGCTAATAGATGTGTTTATATATTTATTTTTCTTACAGGTTACAACTTGCCACGACGGCATAAAAGACATCCTAATCGATATTTACCTTGACGTCGTGTTATGGTTGCTTTAGGTGGAGGCGACGTCAGACGTCGTTTTGAACCGAAAACGGAAATATTGTATGGAACGACGTTGTCAGTGAGATTGATCGGATAAGCGCTTCGTCCGTTGAGCTGAAATTGCTGGTGGCGTCCCCTGAAATCTATTTAAATTATTACCCGGCAACTAATACGCTTATCGGAGGCTATTTTTCAGCCGGCAATTATGGGGCGTCGGATGCGCAACGCTTTATAGCCATAGTATAAGCGGTGGCGGCTACGTCACCGTGCCATAATGCGAGGTTATGTCACGTACGCTGTCCTGCCCAATCGAGACGTAGCCCGGCAGCTGACAGCTACACTCCATTAATTATTATATCACGCTAATTCCCAGACCACCACCGCCCATCATTCATTCCGCTACACGGCTTGCTCCGAGTCACAGTTGGCTATGGATTTGCGATTTGCTATCGACCATCAATCGTCAGATATCTCATTCGCACCAACAAAAAACATCAACGTCAAATGAGGCACAATTAATTTTATGATCAACATCGTAGACACATCTATTACACCTTTTCAGCATCAAGTTTTAAAATAAGAATTTCAGTAAGACGAAGAAGATTGCACAATTCAATTTGTATTCTTGTTAACTTTTCATCAAACTTCGATTCTTGGTGTAGTTGAATAACGGCTCTCTTAGGTCATCCGAACGTATGGAACGTAAAACCAATTCAATAGTGATACGATATTGCTTCATTGATATGAAAGCAAACGTCAATTTAGAAATATCTAGAAGGATATTTTTTATGGATTATATTATTCTACAGGTTTTAAGCATTGAGATAAGAACCATAATGTCGCTCAATATCTAAAATTTGAACTGAGTGAGATTTTAAATCTGCTCGTTTCGTAATAGTCATAGTTGGAGTATAATCGTTTATGAGTAACGTTTCGTTAGTTCATAACTGAGGAATTTTCTTCCCTACACTTTCTCCTAAAATTTTAAGTTTTCGAGTTATAAATGGTGTGCAATCTTACTACTATAAAAATGTAGACCAAGATTTCGTACCCTCACAATCCACTGGATGACGCTGTAGACTGAATTTGCAGTAATCTGCATTATCTACACTAACAAAGCACTTGAAACCATAGAAAAATTTATGTGTAACGTCAAACTCAGAGGTGAAAGCCAACGTCACATTTTTGTTTTGTCGTTTAGTGTGATAACAGTGATAACCCCGTTGTATAAGCAAATTTTCTTCCTTACGTTCTTTTGGCTTAGTGTTTTGTATCCTTTAGTTAAGTATTTAAATAAGTTAGGGTCATTTTTACCACCTCTTGATAAGTTTATCCGATAGATAAATTGGCGCTCTCAGCCAATGAGAGCAATATAGGTTAAAAATTATGAATATTATCTTGGAAAAACTTTAAATTAATATTTTTTCCTATTTATTTGGAAAATGCGCTTTGCCTCTTGAAAATAAAGTAATGGTATAAACCGGTATAGAAATACCTATATTTAAATTTCGCGCTTTAACTTAATTAGTTCCCTCACAATCCCCTTGGGAGCGCTTGTACCAAAAAATAGTGGGGAGATGACCTTCTATATACATAATATATACAAATTTTTCTATGGTTATGTTATAACAAAAATCTGTCTAAAAATGTCATTTTTAAGAATTTGGAATTTTAAGGCTTAACAAAAAATCCGAGTTAGTTGGAAGGAATTTTTTTATGGATTACGTTTTCTTGGTTTCTTCTGAACAATTTTGATCTATATTATTTTCTTATAGCATATTTAATTTTCGAGTAACAATAAAAATTTCTATCTAAAAACGTTAATTTAGAAATTTTTTAATTTTAAAAGTTATAACTAAAAATTTGAAATAGTTGTAATGAAATTGTTTATAGATTACGTTTTGTTGATTTATTATGAACAATTTTTATTAATATTTATTCTCTTCCACAGTTTATAAGTTTTGAGATAAAAGCATTTAGTCGCTCAAACCCTAAAATTTAAAAAGTTTTAAGTTTGAGTTTTTTAGGTTGGTAATAATCATAGTTGGGTTGTAATGATTTACAAATAACGTTTTGTTGATTCATTATGAACAATTCTTATCCATAATAATTTCTTGTAGCATTTTTAATTTTCAAATAGCAATAAAAATTTCGATCTAAAAACGTCGTTTTAGAAATTTTCGGTTTTTACGGGTTATAATTCAAAATTGGAAATTGTTGTAATGAAACTGTTTATAAATTACGTTTTGTTGATTCATTACGAACAATTTTTATCCATAATAATTTCTTGTAGCACTTTTAATGTTTAAGTAACAATAAAAATTTGTATCTAAAGACGTCAATTTAGAAATTTTTGAATTTTAGGAGTTATAACTAAAAATTTTAAATAGTTATAACGAAGTTGTTTATGGATTACATTTTGTTGATTTATTACGAACAATTTTTATTAATATCATTTTCTTCCACAGCTTGTAATCTTTGAGATAAAAACATTTATATCGCTCAAAGCTTAAATCTTGAAAAGTTAGGAATTTTTAATTTTCTAGGTTGGTAATAGTCATAGTTGGGTTATAATGGTTTACAAATAACGTTTTGTTGATTCATTATGAACAATTCTTATCCATAATAATTTCTTGTAGCAATTTTAATTTTCAAGTAGCAAAAAAATTTTTTATCTAAAAACGTCAATTTAGAAATTTTTGTATTTTAGGAGTTATAACTAAAAATTTTAAAAAGTTGTAACGAAATTGTTTATGGATTACATTTTGTCGATTTATTACGAACAATTTTTATTAATATCATTCTCTTCCACATCTTGTAATCTTTGAGATAAAACATTTATATCACTCAAAGCTTAAATCTTGAAAAGTTTGGAATTTTTAATTTTCTAGGTTGGTAATAGTCATAGTTGGGTTGTAATGGTTTACAAATAACGTTTTGTTGATTCATTACGAACAATTTTTATCCATAATAATTTCTTCTACCATTTTTTATTTTCAAATAACAATAAAAATTTCTGTCTAAAAACGTCAATTTAGAAATTTCTGAATTTTAAGAGTTATAACTAAAAATTTGTAATAGTTGTAACGAAATTGTTTATGGATTACATTTTGTCGATTTATTATGAACAATTTTTATTAATATTATTCTCTTCGACAACTTATAATCTTTGAGATAAAAACATTTATATCGCTCAAAGCCTAAAATTTGAAAAGTTTGGAATTTTAAATTTTCTAAGTTGGTAATAGTCATAGTTGGGTTGTAATGGTTTACAAATAACGTTTTGTTGATTCATTATGAACAATTCTTATCCATAATAATTTCTTGTAGCAATTTTAATTTTCAAGTAGCAATAAAAATTTTGATCTAAAAACGTCATTTTAGAAATTTTTGGTTTTTAGGAGTTATAACTAAAAATTTTAAAAAGTTGTAACGAAATTGTTTATGGATTACATTTTGTCGATTTATTATGAACAATTTTTATTAATATCATTCTCTTCCATATCTTGTATTTTTTGAGATAAAAATATTTATATCGCTCAAAGCCTAAAACTTGAAAAGTTTGGAATTTTTAATTTTCTAGGTTGGTAATAGCCATAGTTGGGTTGTAATGGTTTACAAATAACGTTTTGTTGATTCATTACGAACAATTTTTATCCATAATAATTTCTTCTACCATTTTTTATTTTCAAATAACAATAAAAATTTCTGTCTAAAAACGTCAATTTAGAAATTTCTGAATTTTAAGAGTTATAACTAAAAATTTGAAATAGTTGTAACGAAATTGTTTATGGATTTCATTTTGTTGATTTATTACGAACAATTTTTATTAATATCATTCTCTTCCACATCTTGTAATTTTTGAGATAAAGACATTTATATCGCTTAAAGCCTAAAACTTGAAAAGTTTGGAATTTTTAATTTTCTAGGTTGGTAATAGTCATAGTTGGGTTGTAATGGTTTACAAATAACGTTTTGTTGATTCATTACGAACAATTTTTATCCATAATAATTTCTTCTACCATTTTTTATTTTCAAATAACAATAAAAATTTCTGTCTAAAAACGTCAATTTAGAAATTTCTGAATTTTAAGAGTTATAACTAAAAATTTGTAATAGTTGTAACGAAATTGTTTATGGATTACATTTTGTCGATTTATTATGAACAATTTTTATTAATATTATTCTCTTCGACAACTTATAATCTTTGAGATAAAAACATTTATATCGCTCAAAGCCTAAAATTTGAAAAGTTTGGAATTTTAAATTTTCTAAGTTGGTAATAGTCATAGTTGGGTTGTAATGGTTTACAAATAACGTTTTGTTGATTCATTATGAACAATTCTTATCCATAATAATTTCTTGTAGCAATTTTAATTTTCAAGTAGCAATAAAAATTTTGATCTAAAAACGTCATTTTAGAAATTTTTGGTTTTTAGGAGTTATAACTAAAAATTTTAAAAAGTTGTAACGAAATTGTTTATGGATTACATTTTGTCGATTTATTATGAACAATTTTTATTAATATCATTCTCTTCCATATCTTGTATTTTTTGAGATAAAAATATTTATATCGCTCAAAGCCTAAAACTTGAAAAGTTTGGAATTTTTAATTTTCTAGGTTGGTAATAGCCATAGTTGGGTTGTAATGGTTTACAAATAACGTTTTGTTGATTCATTACGAACAATTTTTATCCATAATAATTTCTTCTACCATTTTTTATTTTCAAATAACAATAAAAATTTCTGTCTAAAAACGTCAATTTAGAAATTTCTGAATTTTAAGAGTTATAACTAAAAATTTGAAATAGTTGTAACGAAATTGTTTATGGATTTCATTTTGTTGATTTATTACGAACAATTTTTATTAATATCATTCTCTTCCACATCTTGTAATTTTTGAGATAAAGACATTTATATCGCTTAAAGCCTAAAACTTGAAAAGTTTGGAATTTTTAATTTTCTAGGTTGGTAATAGCCATAGTTGAGTTGTAATGGTTTACAAATAACGTTTTGTTGATTCATTACGAACAATTTTTATCCATAATAATTTCTTCTACCATTTTTTATTTTCAAATAACAATAAAAATTTCTGTCTAAAAACGTCAATTTAGAAATTTCTGAATTTTAAGAGTTATAACTAAAAATTTGTAATAGTTGTAACGAAATTGTTTATGGATTACATTTTGTCGATTTATTATGAACAATTTTTATTAATATTATTCTCTTCGACAACTTATAATCTTTGAGATAAAAACATTTATATCGCTCAAAGCCTAAAATTTGAAAAGTTTGGAATTTTAAATTTTCTAGGTTGGTAATAGTCATAGTTGGGTTGTAATGGTTTACAAATAACGTTTTGTTGATTCATTATGAACAATTCCTATCCATAATAATTTCTTGTAGCAATTTTAATTTTCAAGTAGCAATAAAAATTTTGATCTAAAAACGTCATTTTAGAAATTTTTGGTTTTTAGGAGTTATAACTAAAAATTTTAAAAAGTTGTAACGAAATTGTTTATGGATTACATTTTGTTGATTTATTATGAACAATTTTAATTCATATTATTTTCTTCCACAGTTTATAATTCTTGAGATAAAAACATTTATATCGCTCAAAGCTTAAAACTGGAAAAGTTTGGAATTTTTATTTTTCTAGGTTGGTAATAGTCACAGTTGGGTTATAATGGTTTACAAATATCGTTTTTTTGATTCATTACGAACAATTTTTATCCATAATAATTTCTTCTAGCATTTTTAATTTTCAAGTAACAAAAAATTTTGTTATCAAAAACGTTAATTTAGAAATTTTTGAATTTTAAGAGTTATAACTAAAAATTTGAAATAGTTGTAATGAAATTGTTTATGGATTACATTTTGTTGATTTATTATGAACAATTTTAATTAATATTATTTTCTTCCACAGTTTATAATTCTTGAGACAAAAACATTTATATCGCTCAAAACTTAAAACTGGAAAAGTTTGGAATTTTTTATTTTCAAGGTTGGTAGTAGTTATAGTTGGGTTATAATGGTTAACAAATAACGTTTTTTTGATTCATTACGAACAATTCTTATCCATAATAATTTCTTGTAGCACTTTTAATTTTCAAGTAACAATAAAAATTTCTATCTAAAACCGTCAATTTAGATATTTTTGAATTTTAGTAGTTATAACTAAAAATTTTAAATAGTTATAACGAAATTGTTTATAGATTACATTTTGTTGATTTATTACGAACAATTTTTATTAATATCATTCTTTTCCACATCTTGTAATTTTTGAGATAAAAACATTTATATCGCTCAAAGCCTAAAATTTGGACAGTTCGGAATTTAAAATTTTCTAGGTTGGTAATAGTCATAGTTGAGTTGTAATGGTTAACAAATAACGTGTTTTTGATTCATTACGAACAATTCTTATCCATAATAATTTCTTGTAGCACTTTTAATTTTCAAGTAACAATAAAAATTTTTATCTAAAAACCTCAATTTAGAAATTTTTGAATTTTAAGAGTTATAACTAAAAATTTGAAATAGTTGTAACGAAATTGTTTATGGATTACATTTTGTCGATTTATTATGAACAATTTTAATTAATATCATTCTCTCGCACAGCTTGTAATCTTTGAGATAAAAACATTTATATCGCTCAAATCCTAAAATTGGAAATGTTTGGAATTTTAAATTTTCTAGGTTGGTAATAGCCATAGTTGAGTTGTAATGGTTGACAAATAACGTTTTGTTGATTCATTACGAACAATTCTTATCCATAATAATTTCTTCTAACATTTTTAATTTTCAAGTAACAACAAAATTTTTTATCTAAAAACCTCAATTTAAAAATTTTTTAATTTTAGGAGTTATAACTAAAAATTTTAAAAAGTTGTAACGAAATTGTTTATGGATTACATTATGTCGATTTATTACGAACAATTTTTATTAATATCATTCTCTTCCACAGCTTGTAATCTTAAAGATAGAAACATTTATATCGCTCACAGCTTAAATCTTGAAAAGTTAGGAATTTTTAATTTTCTAGGTTGGTAATAGTCACAGTTGGGTTATAATGGTTTACAAATATCGTTTTTTTAATTCATTACGAACAATTTTTATCCATAATAATTTCTTCTACCATTTTTAATTTTCAAATAACAATAAAAATTTCTATCTAAAAACATCAATTTAGAAATTTTTGAATTTTAAGAGTTATAACTAAAAATTTGAAATAGTTGTAACGAAATTGTTTATGGATTACATTTTGTTGATTTATTACGAACAATTTTTATTAATATCATTCTCTTCCACATCTTGTAATCTTTGAGATAAAAACATTTATGTCGCTCAAAGCCTAAAATGTGTAACAGTTGGAATATTAAATTTGTTAGGTTGGTAATAACAATAATAGTCTTAGTTGGGTTATGATTGTTTATGGATAATGCTTTATTGGTTCATTACAAACAATTCTCATACACAACATTTTCTTCTATTGTTTTTAATTTTCCAGTTATCATGAAAATTTCAGCAGAATATGCAGATAAAAATGTTTATAAAAGAGGAACAATTTAGTTAGTTTACAAAATAATTTTATGGTTAACTATGCACATAGTGTAATTTAAGATTGCATGTAATGAACCAACAAACCATCTAATAAGTTTCACAATGTGAATAAATCAAAGAAATGCGTCGCTTCTCTCGAAACCTTTGGCATAATTCCTTGAATCCGGGAAAACTAGGCGACTTTCTTGAGGCAATTAGGAATCGTCTTCGTGACGATAGTTCACGAAGCGGCGAACACAATGAAATGCCAAATGGGAACGGCTCTGCCGCCGGTGGATATTTCAACGGTGCCCTTTGAATGGCTTCTTTCCTTACCCCTAATTTACTTCCCGTAACGAGTTTCGTCATGGAAACCTAGAGACGAGGATCGGCTTTTTCCTGTAGCAAAACATCGCGTTGTCAATTTTTTCCACCCACGCATTCACCTAATTAATACAAAAGTCCCTTATGAAAAAAATCTAATTACATTCTTCTTCGTGGTGATGAAAGGGCAAAGCAAGCGCGCGTGACCCATGCGTTGCACTTGTTATTAAAATCTCTTTTGTTTTTTTTTTTTGGGGGGGGACTCTGCATACTCGTTGATTTATTAAATTTTTATGCAAACGAGCACGAAATTAATGTCCGGACGTTTTTCCGTCTATTTTTGTTTTTGAGGCATCCCCGACGCCGACAATAGACGCGGAGAGAAGGGCGTAATTGAAAAATTGCATCGCATTTGCGGCTCCGGATCCGGTTGGCGGTGTAGCGGCTTCGGGGACCATTTGCATACAAATTGGCCCTTCGAGGAGCGCGCAATCCCAAAGGCCCGAACTGAAAATTAGCGGGCATTTATCACCCCCGCGGACCACAGGATACGATCCGAACTGTAACTTGGCTCACTCTAAGGTTTCCCTTTACCGTTGTATTCTGAGCTCAATACTCATGCATACCAAAAGGGATGATGCAATTGCAACACTCTCGGGTGAACAGATGGTGCTAAACCCCAAAATCCCAGTTATATTACTGCTAAAATAGAGTTTACTCATAATCGTCCAACAAAGAGGAAAATAAATACAAAAATTTTTAAATTATAATAACAGGATTTAACGCTAACTAAATGGGATTTAAATTGATTCATAAAAAATCTAGTTAAATTCTTTAATATTTAATTTAAATTTACGTTTTATGTAGTTTAATTTTTTTTTAATTCCTTATTTATTGCGAAGCAGACGAGAGGGCAAATAAAAAATTAATTAATATGGCGGTTTAATTAAACGGTGCGGGGTTTTTGGTGTGGGCGAGCCAAAACCCTTGTGCAAGAATCGCTTAGAAGGGGGCGGTTTGTATGGGGACGTTGAGTGAGGACTTAATTAAAATCGACTGGCGGCTAATTAAAATTTTGGACGAAATTTTTGGCCGGCCATTCCCTCTAACCGATATTTCGGAAAACGCGTTCAGGCCCAATAAAATAATTAAGCCGGTACAGGACGGGTCGTTTAATCCCATCTGCAATTTATCCCGCACATCGGCGTCGCAGGTAATGAAATGCCGTTTAAAATTATCACGTTAAGAGGATTAGTTTTGTTCCCTAACACACTTAACTTTTTATTACTGAAAATCAAGAAACAAATTTTGTTGCAATTAGATCAATCAATTATTTCTATTCCAATCTTATATTAATAATAAGAATACTAAAAATATTTATTGATGTAAATCAAAATAACAAAGCTTAAAAGCAGCAAAATAACATAGAGGTCATCAAAAGGGGTCAATGTACCTGTAAACAGGTGTATTGTTTTTCATCAACCCCTCGAACAATCAAAAAGAAGAAAAAACCATAACACTAAATAAAATTAAACTATATTAAAGCCGCTAAAATTATAAATAATTTTTATATCCAAAAAAAAATATATATACAAAACAATATTTAATTCCAAAGAGGTAAATAACAAGATTAAACTATAAAGGATAAAGGAAAAGAAAAGACATACTAATCAGCCCGTCGCTGAAGCCAGTAAATCTTAAAAGCCATGCTCACTTCGATGCAAAATGCTCAGTGGGATGCTATTATAAACACTACAAATAACATAAGAAAATTAACATAATGTAAGAAACATTAATGTTATGCACATCACAACGGTTACGAATTTTAGCGGTCAAATAAGGAGGGGTTCCAGATAAAATTAATCTATGAAAAAAGCAAGCAGAATCTAATTTTCTACGTTGTGACATGTTCAACTAGTTAGTCCAAAGAAGCGTATGTGAAATCCTGTCTCTTCTTCTTATTCCATATATTT
This sequence comes from Onthophagus taurus, assembly GCF_036711975.1. NCBI lineage: Eukaryota > Metazoa > Arthropoda > Insecta > Coleoptera > Scarabaeidae > Onthophagus > Onthophagus taurus. The sequence goes on from NC_091976.1 coordinate 30,726,787, forward strand.
ATCACATCAAGACAAGAATCATAAATTACGTCGCAGTAGTTGAATAAGGACAATACAATTGAATCACAAAGTTGAATTCTTAAACGTTGATCCAACAAGTTGCGATTACCGTAAATTAGATACATGTGCACGAAATCTAAGTGATGAATCGATGGTAATGCCTCATCGCTGAACTGTAACCTAACACCACAAACACTGATGTCAAGGGACTCTCGAACACGGGCAACAGCACTCTGATTCCCAAAAACTATAATAGATGACTTATTCGGATTAATATTTAGGCACAGTTTGGAAGCACGATGAATCAATTTGTCTAAATCATAATTAATATAATTCTGAGCAGTATGCCCTTGAGTAAGATTAAAAGAAGAATAAAACTGAGTGTCATTACCGTACATATGCATATCGCAGTGATGCAACACATCAAAAAGATTACTAGTACAAACTAAGTAGAGAATTGGACCTAAGACAAATCCCTGAGGAACGCCAGACAACACAACAGCCTCATCAGACCAGTCACCATCAAAAGAAATTCTCTGTCTGCGATTCATTAAGTACTGTTCAAAAAATGCGCGATAGACCGGCATGCCAAAGAATTGCCACAAGCGTTTTATGGTGGACTGTATCGAATGCCTTGGAAAAGTCAAGCAGAACAAGAACCGTGGCTCTGCCAATATCCCTTCCTTTGATAATAGTATCAATAACTTCCAAGAGTGCAGTAGCGCAACTGTAACTTGCTCTAAAACCAGACTGGGTATTAGGTAATATGGAAAAGGTTTCCAAATGTTCTCTTAGTCGACAAGCGACAATTCGTTGCAATATCTTAGATATTGCAGGTAATATACTGATTGGTCTTAAAACCATTATGATTGGAAGAATTATCCATAACCTCCTGTTCTGAGGCTAAAGATAATTCCAGCTTTTTAGTAACCGTAGGGATCACATTTGACGAAAAGAAAGTGATTAATTCAGTCACCCTGCATCACCCTGCGAGTTATTCTGAGATGTTGATGTCAAAGCATCGACATCAACAAGACCTTCGGGAATAGAATAAGAATACCCATTTTCCTGAAACTACTCCACAATTCCCGACTACTTCTGGTACGTCTAATCAACACCTTGTTAAACCAACTCAACCTCACTATTCACATGATGATGAAGTCTCTCTTCATGTATTTTAGCTGAATTTGTGATAATTTTATCCATTGTTTTCATAGATCACAGTTTTAATCATTATCACTGTTGTTCTGGAGTACTAGAGTGCAGCTACTAATCGTTGGCACAGCCCCAGAGTTGTTCTCCTTAAATTCAGACTAGTCTAATGTTTGTTTATATAGCAAATTTTGTTATGCAGAGAAATTTTACACTGTGGTATTAGTTAATAATAATAATAAGCATTATTGTTTATAATTTACAATTTACAATATTTCTCCAGTACAAAATCTGCTTCCTGTCCATTGCCTCCTCTCTTAGCTCACTACATACTTTCAGCATGTGTTCCAGCATCTCTACACATCCTACACCACATCGTCCACATCGTCCACCCAGTACCTGTTCCTTCTCTCCTCATTGCCACAGCGAAATCTGGTCACCAATGTTTCCCTTTCATCATCCCGCTCCATCAACAGATACTTTGGTAGTTCCTCTGTCACTATCTCTCTATACCTTAAATTATAGCTCTCTTCTCGTATCTGTGACCTTCTTTCTTGCTTCTGTATATCCCTGTCCCTATCTCTCACTTCTCTCCACATTTCACCTCTTTCGACTCTTGTGTTGTCGATACCAGTTAGTGAATATCCCACTCTTCTATAATATCTTTCCTAATCTCCCTGCCCATATATCAGCCTCCTCTCCTTAATTTCCCTCCAGCACTCTCCCAGGATCCTGCAATGCGGTCTTCCTTCTATTATTTCCTCGTACTTTACTGCTCTTTTTCCAGCCTTCACCCCTTACTCCATCCACCTTAATCTCCTCCCTCTCTACATACTCTGGAGTCTCCCTTGCCAACCCAAGTACCCATCTCCAATACATATTTTGTACATCCTTCAGCAATCCTTGTTCTCTCCATCCCCATACTTCTGCGCCGTATATCATTGTGCTCCTCACTAAGCCCCAACCTTTCTCTTTCCCACATCCCTCCCAAAAGTTCTTTCCACCCATCTCCGAACCTGTCCCACCGCCTTCACGTGTGACCCGACCTTATTACTTTCCAAGAACCCATATCCCAGGTACTTATACTCTTTCACTTTCTCTATCACTCTTCCCTGCCACCTCCGTTCCTCCTTCTTTCTTCTCCCCCTTTTGCAGAACTTCATGATCTTTGTCTTCTCGACGTTTACCTTCGCTTTAAAATATCTCTCCAGAGACCTCATCATCTCCTTTATCTCCACCGCCTCTCTAGCCACGACCACAAAATCGTCCGCATACATCAACGCGTGCTATTCTGTGATACCTCTCCTCCTCATTTCCTCCTACATCATTCCTCTATCCACCTTACCAAATGTCGCATATGTCTATGAACAACGCATATAACTTTCCTCCCTTTTTGTTCAACTCCCTATCTGCCAGATGTTTTAATATGTATATGTTATCAATTGCCCCTCTTCCCTTCCTGAATCTCGCCTGCCCATCCGGCAACAACTCCAATCTTCCCAGCAGTACCTTTGCTTATATTTTAAATGTAGTGTCCAACAGGGTGATCCCTCTATAATTGCTCATCACCCTCTTTATATACGTCGTTTATTACCTTCCACAGCTTCTTCAATGTCTCCATCGCCTACAATTTTCCATTCTTCAGTCCTCTCAATACTGCTTCCACTTTTTTCAGTGTTATCTCCTCTCCTCCTTACAAGTTTTAGAATGTAGTATTAATTTTGATATCATAATTGGTTCATTTTAGTCTGTTTCTAAATAATAAAAATCTTACACAATTTAAAATTTAAATTTCAAACCAGTTTAAGTTATTAAGTTCAATGTTATGACAAGTAGAGTTTTCAGTCAGATCACGATTCAACTTGTAACAGAACGTGAATGGAGTTGCACGTTATACGACTTACTTAACGTGTATAATGGGAAATTGGACGTTTTAAAATTTCAACGGGGTTATTCCGTTTTGAAATCATACGTGTTTTTGTCGATGTGGTGAAAACAAGACTTTATAACAGTCGAGACAGTGATTGATCTATTTATGACAAGCGGGTGTACTTTTGAAAAAGGAATGAGAGTAATTTGTTAAGGTCATTAAGTATAATTTTCGACAATTAGGCAAGTAAATGTTTTTAATTGTGCCGTTCAACTAGGTAAATAGTTTTGGTATGGTTTGCGGTTATTTTGCAACCGTAAAATGACTTCTTAGAGTTCTAATGGTGTAATTGTGATATTAAAACGAAAAAATCAATAAAATTATTTAAAAGCTTTTGAGGGAATTCACACTCTTAAAGGATGGATAAAATAGGACCGAATTTCAATAGACTTAAAATAATTAGAAGCGTTAATTAAATTTCGCCGCGCGATAGACGCTATTTTGTTACGGTTTCGTGGCTTTGAAGTCCATAACGTTGAGAAAGGACACGAATTCTCAAAAGGAACGCAAACCCTCGACAAAAACAAAGATTTCATAAAGCAACGCTCCTTTGATGTCCGCAATCTGTGGCCAGGCGACGTCTTTATATTCCTCCACGAACCTTTCTTTCATATCTCGTCCACATCGTTGCGATACATATTGGGATCGGAGTAAAAAAATTCATCTCATCCTCGACTTTCCCAATAGGAATGCAGGGGGATTCCTATGAATAAAGTATGGCCCTGGTGATTGCGGCCGACCTCTGGGGTCAGCGGGGAGAAAAGCGGAGGTAATTGCGCCTTATCGGTCGATCCCATGCAATATTCATGGCTGCGTCACCTCCCGACTCTCCGAGATTTATGGGGCACCTTAAAATAATTGACAGCCAAGATATACAACCCAATGATGTTTGTCGATACGACCGTGCACCATCCCCTTATCCCAAACGGTTATCGACCTATTCCAATGCATGACTTCGATAATACATCTCATTTCCTATTCTATATCATTATAAACAAAACCTTTTACAGTTTATGTCAAATATGTTATTCGTGGATAATTGGCGCGTGTATTGTCTCATCAAAACCGCCGGCGTGTATGAATATCCGTTCCCACATGCGATTTGTCACGCAACATCGTTTAGTGTTACCCATCAAATAGGTTGGTGTTGCTGGATAAAACGAATTCAACGTTTACTACATAGAGAACAGCGCGGACATCCAATAGCGTGTCACAACCGAGCGAAAATTATATTTACAGTAATCGATCCAAGCTTTCAAGCTGTCCCTAAAACATTATTTTTTAAATTCTTTTAGCATGCAAAAAAGATATGAACAACTTGTTTTCGATTTATTCGTAACCTATATTCAGAGATTCGTGTATTTGTTATCTCAAAAATGATCAGAAATTTTGAAGCGTGGTTTTATTCATCTAAAAGTACACATCTTACACTATACGTGACGTATATTTCATTAAGATATCTTAAGAATTCGATTATATCTGTGGAAAAGATTGTTATCTTCACAAAATTGGAAAAAATCAGATTGAGTTCAATGACTATTATCTCAAAAACAAATTGAGATTTTCAAATACTGTTTTGTTCATCAAAAAGTAGCCATCTTCCTGTATAAGTGACGAATATTTCATCAATATATCTTAAGAATTCGATTTTTTACGATTTTTCAAATATCTGTGGAAAAAATTGTTATCTTCACGAAATTGAAAAAAATCAGATTAAATTCAATGACTATTATCTCAAAAACGAATTGAGATTTTCAAGTACTGTTTTGTTTATTAAAAAGTAGACATCTTCCTGTATAAGTGACAAATATTTCATCAATATATCTTAAGAATTCGATTTTTTACGATTTTTCAAATATCTGTGGAAAAAATTGTTATTTTCACGAAATTGGAAAAAATCAGATTGAGTTCAATGACTATCATCTCAAAAACGAATTGAGATTTTCAAGTACTGTTTTGTTCATTAAAAAGTACACATCTTCCTGTATAAGTGACGAATATTTCATCAATATATCTTAAGAATTCTATTTTTTATTATTTTTCAAATATCTGTGGAAAAAATTGTTATTTTCACGAAATTGGAAAAAATCAGATTGAGTTCAATGACTATTATCTCAAAAACGAATTGAGATTTTCAAATACTATTTTGTTCATGAAAAAGTACACATCAACCTGTATAAGTGACGAATATTTCATCAATATATCTTAAGAATTCGATTTTTTACGATTTTTCAAATATCTGTGGAAAAATAGTTATCTTCCCGAAATTGGAAAAAATCAGATTGAGTTCAATGACTATTATCTCAAAAACGAATTGAGATTTTCAAGTAGTGTTTTGTTCATCAAAAAGTAGACATCTTCCTGTATAAGTGACGAATATTTCATCAATATATCTTAAGAATTCGATTTTTTACGATTTTTCAAATATCTGTGGAAAAAATCGTTATCTTCACGAAATTGGAAAAAATCAGGTTGAGTTCAATGACTATTATCTCAAAAACGAATTGAGATTTTCAAATACAGTTTTGTTCATGAAAAAGTACACATCAACCTGTATAAGTGACGAATATTTCATCAATATATCTTAAGAATTCGATTTTTTACGATTTTTCAAATATCTGTGGAAAAATAGTTATCTTCCCGAAATTGGAAAAAATCAGATTGAGTTCAATGACTATTATCTCAAAAACGAATTGAGATTTTCAAGTAGTGTTTTGTTCATCAAAAAGTAGACATCTTCCTGTATAAGTGACGAATATTTCATCAATATATCTTAAGAATTCGATTTTTTACGATTTTTCAAATATCTGTGGAAAAAATTGTTATCTTCACGAAATTGGAAAAAATCAGATTGAGTTCAATGACTATCATCTCAAAAACGAATTGAGATTTTCAAGTACTGTTTTGTTCATTAAAAAATACACATCTTCCTGTATAAGTGACGAATATTTCATCAATATATCTTAAGAATTCGATTTTTTACGATTTTTCAAATATCTATGGAAAAAATTGTTATCTTCACGAAATTGGAGAAAATCAGATTGAGTTCAATGACTATTATCTCAAAAACGAATTGAGATTTTCAAATACTGTTTTGTTCATCAACAAGTAGACATCTTCCTGTATAACTGACGAATATTTCATCAATATATCTTAAGAATTCGATTTTTTGCGATTTTTCAAATATCTGTGGAAAAAATTGTTATCTTCACGAAATTGGAGAAAATCAGATTGAGTTCAATGACTATTATCTCAAAAACGAATTGAGATTTTCAAATACTGTTTTGTTCATCAAAAAGTAGACATCTTCCTGTATAAGTGACGAATATTTCATCAATATATCTTAAGAATTCGATTTTTTATGATGTTTCAAATATTTGTGGAAAAATTGTTATCTTCACGAAATTGGAAAAAATCAGATTGAGTTCAATGACTATTACCTCAAAAACGAATTGAGATTTTCAAATACTGTTTTGTTCACCAAAAAGTAGACATCTTCCTGTATAAGTGACGAATATTTCATCAATATATCTTAAGAATTCGATTTTTTACGATTTTTCAAATATCTGTGGAAAAAATTGTTATCTTCACAAAATTGGAAAAAATCAGATTGAGTTCAATCACTATTATCTCAAAAACGAATTGAGATTTTCAAATACTGTTTTGTTCATCAAAAAGTACACATCTTCCTGTATAAATGACGAGTATTTCATCGAGATATCTTAAGAATTCGATATTTTACGATTTTTTAAAAATCTGAACAAAATTGTTAACTTCATAAAATCAAATAAAATCAGATTGATTTCAATAAGTGTTATCTCAAAAACGATCAGAGATTTTGAAGCGCGGTTTTGTTCATCAAGAAGTACACTCATTCCTCTATATGTGACGAATATCTCATCAAAATATCTTAAGAATTCGATATTTTACGATTTTTTAAAAATCTTAACTAAATTGTTAGCTTCATAAAATCAAATAAAATCAGATTGATTTCAATAAGTGTTATCTCAAAAACGATTAGAGATTTTGATGCGCGGTTTTGTTAATCAAAAAGTACTCATCTTCCTCGATATGTGACGAATATTTCATCAAAATATCTTAAGAATTTGATTTTATACGATTTTTTAAATATCTGTGGAATAAATTGTTATTTTCATGAAATTGCAAAAAATCTGATTGAGTTCAATGACTATTATCTCAAAAATGAATTGAGATTTTCAAGTACTGTTTTGTTCATCAAAAAGTGCACATCTTTTTGTATAAGTGACGAATATTTCATCGAGATATCTTAAGAATTCGATTTTTTACGATTTTTTAAAAATCTGAACAAAATTGTTAACTTCATAAAATCAAATAAAATCAGATTTACTTCAATAACTGTTATCTCAAAAACGATCAGAGATTTTAAAACGCGGTTTTGTTTATCAAAAAGTACACACATTCCTCTATATGTGACGAATATCTCATCAAAATATCTTAAGAATTCGATTTTTTACGATTTTTTAAGTATTTGTGGAATAAATTGTTATTTTCATGAAATTGCAAAAAACCAGATTGAGTTTAATGACTATTATCTCAAAAATGAATTGAGATCTTCAAGTACTATTTTATTCATCAAAAAGTACACATCTTCCTGTATATATGACGAATATTTCATTGAGATATCTTAAGAATTCGATTTTTTACGATTTTTCAAATATCGGTAGAAAAAATTATCTTCACGAAATTGCAAAAAATCAGATTGAGTTCAATGACTATTATCTCAAAAACGAATTGAGATTTTCAAGTACTGTTTTGTTCATTAAAAAGTACACATCTTCCTGTATATGTGACGAATATTTCATCAAGATATCTTAAGAATTCGATTTTTCCTGATTTAAAAAAAATCCTTTCAAAGAGGATTCCGCTAATTTTCCAAGAAAATTTGTTAAGTAAAAAGTGTTTCTCTAATTTATAACAATTAGTTTCTAATTTTTAATATGTAATAACTGGTTAGTGAGGAGATAATTGTTGTTTAATGACCAAAACGTTTCGTACCATATTGTTTTCGTACAGCACGTTATCTTTAGTACATTTTAAGAGAGAAATAGAGGTACGTGTTCGGAATTGTAAGTGTAAACGCAGGTGTGGTTGGGCTCTGAATTTTATTGTTTGCTCGTAACGACTTTGGAATCGCGTACAAGAATCTTGATGATATTAAACTCTGCTTGGCTTAAGTCATCCGCGTCCGCGTTGTTGAAGAGTTGAGTAACGAAGGTGATTTTACGAAAGGAAATGAAAATACCATAAAAATCATCGAACCATACCCGATTATTACTTGTATTATTTCTATGAATTAGTTCATAAAAACCGTGAAGTAACGCGGGTAATTTATATGTGAAAAAGAAACTGTTTCTTATTTTTGTTATGAAACTTTCGCTTCGGCGATTACATTTTTTTTTATAACGAAATAACTTTCGCATAACATGTAGGGTAACATGTGCAGTGTACGTTATATGGAGTATGATAGAGTCTCGTGTTTGTGTATCACGTTGTCTTATAGCCTATTGAAACCTCGTGCCGGGTACTGTCATATTGACTACAAAACAGTGTCGTGCTAAATTGATTGATTGTAAGGATTAACACGGCTTTTCGCTATCGGCTAATTAGTAGCATTAGAAATGCATACGCATAGTTCTGAGTATATATTATTATCTTGAGACAATAGGGCGTGTTCGCACCTTGATTCATCGTGAGATAACTTTACAAAGTAATAATTACACAAATTAAAAATGCAAGAGTTTGATGCATTATATGGCTATTAATACCACGTCGTAAAAGTGTTTGAAATTTTACGATCATGTCAATGGCTTCGTGTTAATTTGCCGTAAAACAATTTAGCGATGAATAAGTTTGTGATAATATAAATCAAGGACTAAAATGAATTTAAAAAATAGTCGTAAAAGAAAATGATAAAAATTTAATAAATTCTTGCTTCGTTTTATGGCCTTATTTGAAAATTGTGAGGTGTGGCATTAAGCGAGCCGTGTCCTTAACCTATGATTATTTCACAAACTAGAACTAATGATGTAGTGCGACTTAGAGACAATAGATATTAAATGGAATAGTGTAAAGTGTTGGTCTCGCTTGGGCTGATTGTGTTGTAGGAATCGATTGCTATTTCATTTAAATGTAAAATATTAAAACCGCCCTGACGAAATTTACGGGAGCAATAAAACCTCGAACACACTGTAATAAATTGATTTAAATTTCGTGTCATTACGCGTGGGCGTTTCAATTTACTCTGGTTGAAAATTGGTGCTGACGTTTAATTCAAATACGAGAACAATCGTTAAAATTATCTTATAAAATTAAATTTACTACAAATTTATTTTTATATTTTCATAACCAAATAAAACGTTTGCAATATTTCGACATATTTCTGCTATTTCGCGTATCTGTTAAATATAAATAAAAAAATTTGAAAATATTTAATTTAATAAAACTACTGCTGCTGGAAATGTAGGTGTTGTTGCCAGAAAATTAAATAATGCTGGCAGAAGATAAGATACTGCCAATGGAAGACTAGACACTGCTTGGAGAAGACTGAAAATGCTAAGAGAAGACAAGGTTCTGCAAGTGGAAGACTAGCAGAAGATTGGATCTGTTTGATAGATGCTAGATGATCCTAGTAGAAGATAAGACACTCCTAATGAAAGACTAGACATTGCTGCTAATGGAATAGTGAATATTGCTCAGAGGATTAGATACAGCAAATAGTAGTCTGGATCTGCTTGCAGAAAATTAAATATTGCTTATATAAGGCTGGAATCTACTAATAGAAGACTGATCTTTTTGCATAAGACTAAATTGTGCTAATGAATAACTAGATGATTCTGGGAGAAGATAAAATGATGCTAATGGAAGGATACTGCTAATAGTAGGCTTAAAAATCAAAATCAATGATGCAAATCTTTACATCAAAAATTAACGTCAGTACAACTTTTTGAAATTTGTCAAAATTGTCATTGAAATTTGTAATTTTCTTCATTATGGTTAGGTTGAGTTTAAAACTAACGCATTTTGAAACTACTGCTGGTGGAAGTGTAGGTGTTATTGACAGAAAACAAAATAATGCTTTCAGAAGAAAGATACTGGTAATGAAAGACTAGACATTGCTTGGAGAAGACTGAACACTACTTAGATAAGACTGAAAAAGCTAATAGAAGACAAGATTCTGCAAGTGGAAGACTTCTAATAGAAGACTGGATCTGTTTGCATAAGATAAATACTCATAATGAAAGGTTAGATACTGCTAGATGATCCTAGTAGACGATAAGACACTGCTAATGGAAGACTAGATATTGGTGCTATTGGAATACTAAATATTGCTTTCATAAGATCAGATACAGCAAATAATAGCCTGGATTTGCTTGCAGAAAATTAAATAGTGCTTATATAAGACTGAAATCTGCTAATAGAAGACTGATCTTCTTGCATAAGACTTAATAGTGCTAATGAATAACTAGATGATGCTGGGAGAAGATAAAATACTGCTAATGGAAGACTAAATATTGCTTGAGTAATACCTGAGACTGCTAATAGTAGGTTAGATCTGTTTGCAGAAAATTAAATACTGCTTGTATAAGACTGTAAACTGCTAATAGAAGATTGTATCTTCTTGCATAAGACAAAATACTGCCAATATAACTCAAAATCAAGTACTGTGTTACATATCATTTTAAAAAGAATAATTTAAGCTTTAATTTAATGTCAAAATCATCTCTCCGGCATCAAAGATAAAATCAGCACGCTATTTTAAAGACTGCAATGTTTTGGTGGATTTAAAAATGGTGTACTTTGTTAAATACTTTAGTTCTGCAAAATGGTTCAAAATCAAGCGACGAGTTATACATCATTTTAAAGAGGAGATTTCAAGCTTTAATTTGTTGCTAAAATTATCTTTGCAACATCAAAATTAACGTCAGTACGATTTTTTGAAATTTATAATTTTCTTCATTATGGTTAGGTTGAGGTTAAAACTAACGCATTTTGAAACTACTGCTGGTGGAAGTGTAGGTGTTATTGACAGAAAATAAAATAACGCTGTCAGAAGATAAGATACTGGTAATGGAAGACTAGACACTTCTTGGAGAAGACTGAACACTACTTAGATAAGTCTGAAAAAGCTAATAGAAGACAAGATTCTGCAAGTGAAAGACTTCTAATAGAAGACTGGATCTGTTTGCATAAGATAAATACTCATAATGAAAGGCTAGATACTGCTAGATGATCCTAGTAGAAGATAAGACACTCCTAATGGAAGACTAGACATTGGTGCTAATGGAATACTAAATATTGCTTTCATAAGATCAGATACAGCAAATAATAGGCTAGATAAATTAAATATTGCTTATATAAGACTGGAATCTGCTAATAGAAGACTGATCTTCTTGCATAAGACTAAATATTGCTTGCGTAATACCTGATACTGCTAATAATAGGCTGGATCTGTTTGCAGAAAATTAAATAATGCTTGTATAAACTGTAAACTGCTAATAGAAGATTGTATCTTCTTGCATAAAACAAAATACTGCCAATATAACTCAAAATCAAGTATTATTATCATTTTAAAAAGAATAATTTAAGATTTTTTGAAATTTATCATTTTTTTCATTATGGTTAGGTTGAGTTTAAAACTGACGCATTTTGCTAGAAAGGTTCTACCTCAAGAATAATTCAAAATCAAGTATAGTATTATACATCATTTTAAAAAGGAAAACTTAAGCTTTAATTTGGTGTCAAAGTCATTTCTCCGTCATCAAAGCTAAAGTCAACATGTTATCTTAAAGATTGCAATTTTTTGTTAAATTTAAAAATGGTGTACTTTGCTAAATAGTTTAGTTCTGCAAAATGGTTCAAAATCAAGCGACGAGTTATCCATCATTTTAAAGAGGAGATTTCAAGTTTTAATTTGTTGCAAAAATTATCTTTGCATCATCAAAATTAACGTCAGTACGATTTTTTGAAATTTATAATTTTTTTCATTATGGTTAGGTTGAGTTTAAAAGTGACGCATTTTGCTGAAAAGTTCAATTTTGAACTAAAATCATCTCTCCGTCATCAAAAATAAAGACTTCTTGCAAAAGACTAAATACTGCTGGCAGGGGACTAAATAGTGCTAATGAATAACTAGATGATGCTGGGAAAAGATAAGATATTGTTAATAGAAGACTAAATATTGCTTGCGTAATACCTGATACTGCTACTAGTAGGTTGGATGTGTTTGCAGAAAATTAAATACTGCTTGTGTAATACTGCTTGTAATAATAAGTTATTGCTAGCAAAGGACTCTATACAGCTAATGGATGATTTGATGTTGTAAGTATAATTTTGGATTTGATTGCAGAAGACAACTTATTGCCAGCGAAAAATACTGATTATAAAAGACCAGGTGTTGCTAATGGTACTCTGGATGTTATTGCAGAAGACTACTTGCTGCTTCCAAACTTCTTGAGTTAATGACAAATGACTAAATAATGCGAACAGAATCCTGGATCTACTTACAGAAAACAAGTTACTTTGATAATACAAAGTACTGTATGCAGAAAACTAAATACTGCTATTATATATAATAATTTATTATGTCCAGAAGATTATAATATTAAAAAAAATAACATTATCCATAACTAATTCAAATCCTACTCCTTCTCAGCCTCCCTGTCTCCCTACGTCTCCTTGCTGCCATCACCTCCTCCATCCATCTCCTTTCCTCTGCCCTCAAGCCACTACACTCCACCACCAGATGGTGGAGAGCCCCTTACTTGCCTCAATCTGTCTATAGTACTCTCCCAATATGTTACAATGTCCTTTACTTTCTACCCTCTCTTCAAAACGCACCGCCCTCCTACCTTCATTTCTTCCCTGATTATATATCCTATAATCTCCCTAGCCAACCCCAACACCTACCCCCAGCACCTGGTTTGCACATCTTCTAAAAGCCCTTGCTCCTTCCAACCCCATATCTCCAACCTATACATCATTACGCTTTTTATCAAGCTCTCAAACATTAATTTCCTTTTTCCCATGTCTTTCCCAAAAATCCTCTCATCCCATCCCCAAATCTGTTCCATAACCTTATTCGACCTTGCTGCCAACATTCTAATATGTCCTCCCCCCTTATTGTACTCTTTAAATCTGTACACCAAGTATGTGTGCTTCCTCATTTCCTCGATCATCCTCCTCTCTCATCTCCAGACGTCAGTTTTCTTTCAATCACCTTTATAGAACTTCATAAATACTGCTATTAAAAGACTTCTTATTGCTTGCAGAAAACTAGAATCTACTGGTAAAAACCAAGTACTATTAAAGAAAGACTACAACGTAAGAATTACAAAATTCATCCACATTCAGTTTCTTCACGAAAATAGTTGAACAAATTTATCTTTTTGCACAGAAGTAAAACTATATCGTTAATAAAACTTTAGGCAAATCATTAATTCAACCTTTATTGTTGTTAAACACAAAACTTATGTTAGCGAAACGCCATAAGTAGTTAAGTCCACAAAATTCGTTGGTAATTGAAATCGCTACAGCTTTACAGCAAAACATATCTAGAAGACTAGATACTGTTGGCAGAAAACTAAAATCTGTTGGCAGAAAAGTAGAATATACTGACAGAAAAGTAGAATCTGCTGGCAGAAAAGTGTATACTGGAGATCTAAGCCTTTGTAAGGATTCAAAAGCATCAAGAAAATTTCAAAAAGTTTTCTTTCCATTTCAAATTCGTTTAAATCGTGCAATTTTTGTTTAAGGAAAATAAAACTGTTCTAGTTTTCCTAATAATTTACTTATTTATTTTTACTTTACAACACGATCTTTATTACAAACTTACGTTTCGTAAATGAAAACAAAGTGTCGTTGAGCACCACAAAAATCCTTGGGAAACCGCGGCGAAATCGGATTTTTTTAATTTCACTAATAACCAAACCACTTTCCTTTTCGCAAGCGAAAAACTTTATTACCACGCGCACTTGACATCTTAACAAACGTTTTTTTTTTACTGTAAAAACTAAAATCAACCGGTAAAATGCTGATTAGAATCGAAAAAAATAAAATTATATGAAGCAAACTTATGCAAATTTCCTTTTTCTTCTTGTGAATGCGGTTGGTGTGAAATTAACAATCAAGTTCGAGGAGAAACATTCACTTTGCCTAAAGGATATTAATTTTTTTTATAATCCGATAAGTAAATATACTGAAAGAATTTGATGTTTTTCGTTGATTTTAATTAGGTTATGGTTGGTTAGTCACTCGAATCTGTTCACAAATCATTTTTTTTCTAATAAATGTGTGTTAATGATTCACCGATTGAGATAATTATAAGATTTAGTACTTTCGTAACGATCTTATGATTGAACATCGTTTAAGCAATAAATAATTTGATAGATTATTGATACATGCTGTTAGTTTTAAGTTATTTTATAATACATAAAAAATCAAATTCTTGGGTAATAACCACTGGTGAAACAAAATATTTTCATAATCAAACGATTCACTGATTTCCGAATAATTATTTTTAATTATTTTTTCACGCACTGTTTTACATTCTCACACTTCCCTTTTCCTTGAAACAAACACCAACAAAAATTGTTTTTAAATTCCTTGAAAAGAGAAATGAGTTTTACTCGATGATAGCTGAATCGGAACTGATCGAAATTGTTCATTTCCAAGTAGAAAACCGTTCAGGATCTTGAAGATTATTTTTTTTTCTTTTCAAGACGAAGTCCATTCGTATAACGTCATTAAACCACGACGTCCCGGTGTCATAGTGACCTAGAGAGAAACTAGCTGAGTAGACATCGGCAGAGCAGTCTTGAGTCCTGTGAGAGTAGGCATTCAGTTGTGCGGTGGACGCCAGCAAGATCGCTTGCTCAAGAAGTGCATAGGAAGGCAATAACCACCACTCTTCATTTCCGGTGAGTAATCAATTTAAAAAAATATTTTTCCCCCCTTCCTGCGGGATTTTTGGGATCGTCTCATCGTGACTTGTCGTAGAAAGTCAACACTTGTCGGTGTCGTCTACGGATGTTATCGTCTTCTACGAGGAGTGAATAACGATGATCGTGCAGGCGATGAACCTTTCCTCACGTGTTGGCATTTCTAAAACACTTTCAGTCTCATTTAAATCATTTTAATTAATTAATTAGTTTTAAATGCGTTTAATTTAATTAATTATTTTTATTTTTTGTTACTGAAAAGCTTATTTTTTTCGTGATTATAAAAAACTTTACCATTTTTTTTGGTGGGTTTAAAAATGAAGGTGTTTTTAAATAATTTATTTCTAAACAACAGTTCAATGTTAAAGTTCAAGCTTTAATTTAGCATTAAAATCATCGCTCCTTCATTAAGAATATAGTTGGTATGTTTTATAAATATTGCAATTTTTTGGTGGATTTAAAAATGCTGTAATTTGTTAATTAATTTAGTTCTGAAGAATGATTCGAAATTGAGTTATACATCGTTTTAAAGAGGAGCTTTAATTTGTTGAAATTTATAATTTTCTTCATTATGGTTAGGTTGAGTTTAAAATTGACGCATTTTGCTAAAAAGCTTCTATCTCCAAAACAATTCATAACCAAGTACTGCGTTATACATCACTTTAAAAAGGAAAATTTAAGCTTTAATTTAGAATCAAAATCATCTCTCCGTCATCAAAGCTAAAGTCACCATGTTATCTTAAAAATTGCAATTTTTTGTTGAATTTAAAAATGGTGCATTTTGCTAAATACTTTAGTTCTGCAAAATGGTTCAAAATCAAGCGATGAGTTATACATCATTTTAAAGAGGAGATTTCAAGCTTTAATTTGTTACTAAAATTATCTTTACATCATCAAAATTAAAATCAGTACGACTTTTTGAAATTTATAATTTTCTTCATTATGGTTAGGTTGAGTTTAAAATTGACGCATTTTGCTAAAAAGCTTCTATCTCCAAAACAACTCATAACCAAGTACTGCGTTATATATCATTTTAAAAAGGAAAATTTAAGCTTTAATTTAGTGTCAAAATCATCTCTTCGTCATCAAAAATATAGTCAACATGCTATCTTAAAAATTGCAATTATTTAGATTATCTTAATGATTTAAAAAGTTATTTCTGTAAAATTGTTTAAAATCAAACGACGAGTTATAGATCATTTTAAAGAGGAGATTTCAAGCTTTAATTTGTTACTAAAGTTATCTTTACATCATCAAAATTAACGTCAATACGATTTTTTGAAATTTATAATTTTCTTCGTTATGGTTAGGTTGAATTTAAAATTGACGCATTTTGCTAAAAAGCTTCTATCTCCAAAACAATTCATAACCAAGTACTGCGTTATATATCATTTTAAAAAGGAAAATTTAAGCTTTAATTTAGTGTCAAAATCATCTCTGCGTCATCAAAAATATAGTCAACATGCTATCTTAAAGAGTGCAATTATTTAGATTATCTTAATGATTTAAAAAGTTATTTCTGTAAAATTGTTTAAAACCAAACGACGAGTTATAGATCATTTTAAAGAGGAGATTTCAAGCTTTAATTTGTTGCTAAAATTATCTTTACATCATCAAAATTAAGATCAGTACGATTTTTTGAAATTTATAATTTTCTTCATTATGGTTAGGTTGAGTTTAAAATTGACGCATTTTGCCAAAAAGCTTCTATCTCCAAAACAATTCATAACCAAGTACTGCGTTATATATCATTTTAAAAAGGAAAATTTAAGCTTTAATTTAGTGTCAAAATCATCTCTCCATCATCAAAAATATAGTCAACATGCTATCTTAAAAATTGCAATTATTTAGATTATCTTAATGATTTAAAAAGTTATTTCTGTAAAATTGTTTAAAATCAAACGACGAGTTATACATCATTTTAAAGAGGAGATTGCAAGCTTTAATTTGTTGCTAAAATTATCTTTACATCATCAAAATTAACGTCAATACGATTTTTTGAAATTTATAATTTTCTTCGTTATGGTTAGGTTGAGTTTAAAAATGACGCATTTTGCTAAAAAGCTTTTACCTCCAAAACAATTCATAACCAAGTACTGCGTTATATATCATTTAAAAAAGGAAAATTTAAGCTTTAATTTAGTGTCAAAATCATCTCTCCATCATCAAAAATATAGTCAACATGCTATCTTAAAGATTGCAATTATTTAGATTATCTTAAAGATTTAATAAGTTATTTCTGCAAAATTGTTCAAAATCAAACTACGAGTTATACATCATTTTAAAGAGGAGATTTCAAGCTTTAATTTGTTGCTAAAATTATCTTTACATCATCAAAATTAAAATCAGTACGACTTTTTGAAATTAGGTTGAGTTTAAAACTGACGCATTTAGCTAAAAAGCTTCTACCTCCAAAACAATTCATAACCAAATACTGCGTTATATATCATTTTAAAAAGGAAAATTTAAGCTTTAATTTGTTGCTAAAATTATCTTTGTATCATCAAAATTAACGCCAATACGATTTTTTGAAATTTATCATCTTCTTTTGATGGATAGGTTGAGTTTATTAATAGCATAGCATGTAGTTGATAATTATTAAAGAATATTTGGCGATGTTGATTGACAAAGTTGAGGTGTGATATATTATGGAGAAGTTCAAATTGAAGAAAAAACATTAAATGTGATACTCTATACAGGGTGATTTTCTACATATACGTATAAACCTGGGGATTTATTCCTCAGGACAAATAATGACTAATTGGTGAAAAACACATTGTTATGTCGAGAAAGAGATTTTGAATGTCGTCGAAGAGCAGCCTAGCCTAAGAACTAGGATACTTGCAGAGCAACATGGGGTATCACAATCCATAATTTGGCGAATATTGAGGCACAATCAACTCCATATCACATGCAACGTGTACCAGTAGATCTCATTCCATTCTTGGAATGAATTGGCCCTTTCATTCAGCATAATCGATTAACTGGTGCTCATTATTTACAATTTTTGCACGATAATTTACCCAACCTCAATCCTTTGAATTTTTATTGTTGAAGTCACTTAAAAATCATAGTGTACGCCACCAAAGTGTATAATGAGATATAACACCATGGTTTAAGTCACGCTTGTGGAAGATGATGTTATTTTAAAGTGTTTTATGTATTCTTCATTGAAAATAAATTTCACGGATATCTAGAAAACTAAAAAACGTTTGCTACAATTTTTTTCACCTATTAGTCATTATTTGTCATTAGGAATAAATCCCCAAGTTTATGGGTATAGGTTGAGAATCACACTGTATTTATGTGTCAAGATTAATAAAGAATGAGTATAAAATGCGATCGAAGTCCTTGACTCTTGTACGACTACATTTCTTTTTAGTGATATGTCGAGCACATATGAGTTAAAATGAAAGAGTTGCATAAATATATAAAAGAAAACGTATACGTTGAAGGTCAATAATCATTGCAATATATTGTGTCGCACCCGCCCGGGTGAGATAATTTAGAACGAACTTTCAAAATATGTGTGTTTTTATAACGTTTAATACAACATTAAATATCTAATGTTTCGCAACTCGTGAAAGATTAAAAAAACAAATCAAAACGATTTTTGTATTGATCATTCTTTGCGAAATCGAATACCACAAGAAAAAGTAATACCTATAATAAAAATAATCTTCGATTTACGAACTTATATAAAATCGAGAATAAAAAAAAACAATTCTCGCCTTATAAAGAGAGGCGGAAAAGAAATTTCGAACGTGATGAATTAGTTTCGAACCAATTGTGCTGTCCGTTTCCGTCTCGTAGATTATCTTTTTCGAATCGATGTGATGTCAAATTACAATTAAGACGTAATACTATTTATATATCTTACATTGCGAAGCTGTCGGAAGAAAAGTATTAATTGCCACGGAACGAATCGAACTGAAAGAAAAGAAGAGGTCTTGTATATCTTGTACTCGTTCTGGAAACTGTTGGATTCTGGTCACGAACACTTTCTAGACGCGTGTCCCATCTGTTGTCAGCTTATCGTCTTATTACTGTGTCATAACTTCTTTATACGAAACTGGACGGGTCACGCTACGAACCCACGTTGACGTAGTCTTATTGTACGTGGAGGGGGTAGTTGGATAAACTCCGAAAACATCCTTTCCTGATGGACCATATGAAAATATACGACACACAAAGAGATAGACTAATACCGAGTCCTCTCTGCAAAATGGAAACTTATAAAAAGAGGTTTTATTTCGGTGGTGTTTGAAGATACGGAAGCGGGTGGATTCTTTTTTTTTTAATTTTGCGGACTGGCCCAGATTTAAAGCAACAGAAAGAAGTCGTCGTTAGGAAACGTGCCCGCCCAGAAAGAGAATGTAAATTAGCTGCTGGAAATAAAGCATGCACTTTTTTCGATAAGAGAATTAAAAATTTAAAGTTGCCATTTATATATAGGACGCTTGATAAGCTTGGGCTGGGTCTCCGTAATTAGCATTTGATTAATAGTTACAGAGCAGTGGCGTTTTAATTTTGCACAGTCCTCGACGGCCGGCTGCCGTCGACGCGATTTATCGTGCGACGTGCTAAAAGAAATTTACTGTATCTTTCCCCACATCAATTTTTGTGTACACATCAATCACCTCCTTATTTTTTAATATACTCAACCGGAAACGATGTATAGTATGGTAAACACGCTCGAAACCCAAGAGAAACAGCATAAATTAATAATAAATTAAAACGATTTTAACTTGTAGGCTTAATATTTAAATAATACCTTTACGGTTCGAGTAAATTTAAAATTGTAATTACGACATTATCGCTTAGGAAAGTTTGAATTAATTTTTCCGCCTAACTATAAAAATACGCGGAAATAAGAATAATCCGATACGAAGAAGAATCATAAAATAAATAAAACGAAGATCTAAACTTGTCAACAACAATACTCTTAAAATCAAACTCAACACGTCTGACATTGAATCTTAATAAACCTTTATTCGAAAATAAGTAACTGAAGAGAAATCCTTGAAACCACTTTTAAATACGAACTCATCACACTTTATGACTAATTTCTTGCTATTTTTAAAATAATAAACAATTTCCGTAAATAATCATCAAAAATTTCAATTACATCATCGATAATTTAATATAGTAACGCAATTAATAAACTTAGGTATGGTTTTTCACGGATTATTTATTTCAGTTAATTATAATTATTTGAGATTTCGTAAAAATAAGTGATGTAAGAAAATGTTAATTTTCACGACTTTCGATTAATTAAAAAAAAAAAAATAATAAGAAAGAAAGAAAAATTAATAAAATTGTACTATAGTATTTGTTACTATATCGCAATTAGTTATTGAGATATGATTTCTAAAAGATATTTCATTAACCTAATTGCTATGATTATCAAGATGCACACTTATTAAAAAAAAGCATAACGCTGATATTTAGAAATTTGAAAGTTTGGTTACTATTGAGCTTAATATTAATAAAATTTCCTTTTAAGTGCTTTTTATTTCATCACGATATCTCAATTAGTTAGTGAGATATGACTTCTTAAAGTTGATCTTAATTAGTTAAAAATCACAACTCGGGAGTTTAAAGATTTGAAAATATGTGTTTATACGGATCATGGTAGGTTGCATCCAAGGTCACTTATGGCCGAGATGCTACAATTAAGCCCTGAGAAATTAAAGGAAATGGAGCAAGCAACCTCGGCTTTATTCTCTCAACCGGTATAGTGCATTACATCCGTGTTACACAAAGCACTATTTCATATTTCGACTGCGAAACATGTTTATTTAATCGTGGTAGATTGTCGCTGAGATTATTTACGGCTGAGGTGCTACATGCAAGTCTTAAGAGATAACATGTCATCGAGTTAGTGCCTCGGCTGCAAGCAACCTCGGCTTTATTTTCTTTACCAGCGTAATTCATGCATAACAACCGTGTCATACAAAACACATTCGTGGCAGATTGCCGCCAAGGTCACTTGCAGCCGAGGTGCTACATGCAAGTTTTGAGAGATAACAGGTCATGGAGCTAGAGCCTCGGTCGCAAGCAACCTCGGCTTTATTTTCTTTACCAGCGTAGTTCATGCATAACAACCTTGTCATACAAATCACTATTTACTAATTACTAATTTCGACTGCGAAACATGTTTATTTAATCGTGGTAGATTGTCGCTGAGATGATTTACGACCGAGGTGCTACATGCAAGTCTTAAAAGATAACAGGTCATTGAGCTAGAGCCTCGGCCGCAAGCGACCTCGGCTTTATTCTCTTTACCAGCGTATTTCATGCATAACTATCTTGTCATACAAACAACTCTTTCATATTTCGACTGCAAAACACGTTTATTTAATCGTGGTAGATTGTCGCTGAGATTATTTACGGTCGAGGTGCTACATGTAAGTCTTGAGAAATAACAGGTTGTGGAGCTAGAGCCTCGGCCGCAAGCGACCTCGGCTTTATTCTCTTTACCGGCGTAGTTCATGCATAACAACCTTGTCATATAAATAACTATTTCATATTTCGATTGCGAAACATGTTTATCCAATCATGGCAGATTGCCGCCAATGTCACTTGCAGCCGAGGTGCTACATATAAGTCTTGAGAGATAACAGATCATTGAACTAGGGCCTCGGCCGCAAGCGACCTCGGCTTTATTCTCTTTACCAGCGTAGATCATGCATAACAATCGTATTATACAAAGCATATTCGTGGCAGATTGCCGCCAAGGTCATTTGCAGCCGAGGTGATACATACAAGTCTTGAGATATAACAGATTATGGAACTAGAGCCTCGGCCGCAAGCGACCTCGGCTTTATTTTCTTTACCAGCGTAATTGATGCATAACAATCGTGTCATATAAAGCATATTCGTGACAGATTGCCGCCAAGGTCACTTGCAGCCGAGGTGCTACAACTACTAAGTCTTAAGAGATAACGTGTCATGGAACGAGCGCCTCGGCCGCAAGCGACCTCGGCTTTATTCTCTCAACTAGCGTAGTTTATACATCACATCCTTGTCATAAAAAGCACATTCGTGGCAAATTGCCGCCAAGGTCATTTGAAGCCGAGGTGCTATAAACAAGCCCCTTATAAATAAAAGGAAATGCTATTATCATATTACATATGTATGAAATTTGCTTTAAATGGATATTATTTTATTATTATATCTCAATTTGTTATTTTGCAAACATTATCAATTTATTCCTCTTACCTATATAAAATTGCGAGAAAGTTTAGCGCAGATAATTTAGTTTAGTTTCATTTTTAAGATGTGTACCTAATTCGTTCTTGTACCACTTTTTAAATCTATATGAACAGCACTAAAATGGAAATCTTTTATTACAACTGGTGGTCATCTTTTAAATTTTATGTTAACGAAAGTGTTACGTAAATAATATTACATAAACGTTAAAAATGTTTGTGTTCAAATAGGTTATTTCGGAGTGAGTGGGCAAACTCATAACAATGACAGTTCACAGGTTAATTGCTTCGATATATTCATTAAAATTTCATTACCCGTAGTCGTGATATAGTCGGTGTAGTTTCTGAAACGTTTTTGAAGCTGCGGTGGGTGCCATCGTTCGTTCGTGTCAATACAAGAGCTCTCCCCCTCCGACCTCCCAAGTCTCGTAGATGCACTTTGCGTCTCTCGTTCGATATTAAGTTTGCAGACGGCCCCGAGACTTCAAAAGATGATGTTTTTAATATCCGCGACGTTGTGCCATTATCTTTGGCAGCTGTGAGCACATCGTCGTTGTTGTCTTCGTCCTTTCCTTCCTCTCACTGACGTTTAATGAGTTACCTTTACCGTTTGATGTCACCTTAATTTATGAAAAATAAACGAAAGGAGAACTTTGCAAGGCTACAAAGGTCTTTATTCGAACGTTGGTAATTT
Source organism: Onthophagus taurus (assembly GCF_036711975.1). Lineage (NCBI taxonomy): Eukaryota > Metazoa > Arthropoda > Insecta > Coleoptera > Scarabaeidae > Onthophagus > Onthophagus taurus. The sequence goes on from NC_091976.1 coordinate 30,749,755, forward strand.
ATAGTTGTACGTGCACCCTTAAAGTTTAAATTTAAACTTTAAAGAAAAACTGAAAGTGTTAACTTTAATCGTTACGTGTTACGTAAGTTGGGTGTCTCTTTGTTAATTAAGCTTGGGGTGTTACTTTGAAGTAGTAGTACCAACTAATTAGAGATATCTGTTTCTAGAAAGATGACGACACTTTGAATTTTTCATTTAACGACGTGAATAGCTTCGCTAATGATCAACGTTGCTAAAAAGGTGTAATGGTTTATCTTTGCTTTTGCTCGTTTTCTAGATGTCAATCTTACGACGGTTTTTAGATGCAATCGTTTGCAATTGATTTCTCTTTTACGTGAGCGCTTTTATGTAGGTTCAACTTCATTGAATATAATCTAAACGAATCTACAAGAGGTGCATTAAACTTGAATTGATGTAGTAGGTAGATAATAAATTGTATCTTGTTGAAATTTTAGGTGCTTTAAAAATGGTAATTTTAATTAATTTTGATTGTATTTGTAAGTAGTAATTGGGGCAGCTACCCATTTTCTCTCATTTCTAGCCCGATTCTCGGGACGTTTTGTTCAAAGTTGGGTATGAGGAGAAACTTTGCGGGGTCCCGGTAATAATATCTCCCGTATTCCGGGAACTTTTGGGGTATATAAAGCGGGATTTGGTTTGGAATTTCACTCGGGCAACTTCGTTCGTCAATTGTTGGGTAGATTTGGAGAGTATCTTTATTCTATTGTGCTCATTGTCGTCGTAGTCGGATTTTCAAGGGATGAATTAAACGGGGAATCGGAACGTCTTCTTCATATTTCCATTTGAAATAGTTAATACCGTTTTTGTATTCAAGTCAGATTCTATCATAAAAAAAGGCACAAAGAAGTGAGTCAATCTAGATTTTATTGTTTATCCTTGAAAGGAACTAAACAATAACTTTTTAAATGTAATCGTGGGTTCGGCAGATCACACCTTATTTCAAAAGAAATGACACATCCATAATGGTCTTGTAAAAATAAAAAAAGGACAAGGTTGGAACCGTTACATTCCATCGAATGGTTCTTTTAAAGATATTTTGGGATGGGTTAAATTAATGATAAAAGTTTAATCCGGTTTGCGAAGAGAAATGTAAACAATTTTGTGCGATGAAGAGTCCTTGAACCTGACCTCAAACACCTCTCAAAGTCCTGCGAGAGAGCCAACAGCCTCTGGTTAACTTTCTCCGTTGCAGTATCGCAAACTGGTTCCAATACTCCGTGACCTACAGAGGTTTCTATACGAGTTGATCATTTCGAAAACATATCGGATTAGATCTTCAAATTATATTTAATGATTACGCGATCATCACCTTGACTTTGACTTCTAAATTAACAAAAAAAAGTGCCGAAGGATATTTTCGTTTCTCATAAAACACCAACTTGGATACCAAGTTGCAATCCGCAATTTTACGTAGTTTCTTGGGTGTTTCCGCAGATTTATGGCCTTGTTGTTGGTCGCGTCCGACAGAACCGGAATGCGAAACGCTCTTTTATTGTTACTGCTCGATTACACAGTTCGTTTAACCCGCCTGCGGAATATCAAAGGGCAAATAACCGTCGGCGACTGCCTCGGAATTTGACTAACACAGTAGGAAATCACCAGTCACTCTGGACATGCTAAATTGGAAATTGTGCAAATATTTTTCTTTTACCAAAACATTTCTACATCTACAACAACCCTGTTTGTTTTTCTTTGAAATGTGTACGTTTAGGTTTCGTATTGAATTCCCAAATATCACTACGAAAATATTTATTATTAAACAAAAAATTACAATTTACTTTTTGTTGTGATTGATTTACAAGAACTATGTTATCGAGTCAGTTTGAAATTCATCTTTAAACAATCACATTGTTATTTAAATCACAATTGTAAATGTTTTCTCCAAGTCTTCAGACTTACCGACTTTTGTCAGTGCAATTGTGGATTATCTCTTGCAGTTGCTTCATTGCTTTCATTGCAAGTTTGGACCCTGGAAAAACTAAGTCCAAATTTTGCTGTATAGTGTCAGATCTTTGTAATTCCAGACTTATTTATGATAAGTGGAGTGCCAGTACAACTATAAACTTTTTCTTGCTATTTAATATTCTGGCAGTATAATTACAGACTTTTTCTTGCAGTTTACAAATTGACCAATACAATTTCTGACATCTTTTTTCAGTGCGGACTTCTGTCAGATTAAGTCAAAACAGTTTTTTTGCTGTATAGTGTCAGATCATTGTAATGCCAGAATTATTTTTGAAGTGTAGCGATCAAAATGTTTCAAGAAATTTTCTTGCAGCATAACGTCTGTTCAGCGACGTTTCCTTCAAGTTTTCAGACTTGCCGATGCAATTACAGACTTCCTTTTGATATTTAGTGTTGTGTCAGTTCAATTACAGATTATCTCTTACAGTTTGTAGTTTGGCCAACTTCATTTCTGGTACTTTCTTGAAGTTTGCATACTTACAAAACTAAGTACAAACGATTTTTTGCAGTACGGTGGCAACTCATTATAATTCCAGATTTATTCATGAAATGTGGAGTCTAATCAGAATATTTATTTATTATTCTTTCTGTTACAGTAATTTTAAACGGTTTTTTGCTGTATGATGTCAGTTTATTGTAATTCCATACTTATTTTTGATCTATGAAGTAAGACCAAAATATTTTCAGACATTTTCTACCAATATAATATCTATTCAGCGAGATAACAAAAATTTTCTTCAATTTTTCAGACTTTCCGGTGCAATTACAGACTTCCTTTTGATATTTAGTATTGTGTCAGTTCAATTACAGATTATCTCTTACAGTTTGTAGTTTGGCCAACTTCATTTCTGGTACTTTCTTGAAGTTTGCATACTTACAAAACTAAGTACAAACGATTTTTTGCAGTACGGTGGCAACTCATTATAATTCCAGACTTATTCAAGAAATGTGGAGTCCAATCAGAGTATTTATAGTAAGTTTAAACGGTTTTTTGCTGTATGATGTCAATTCATTGTAATTCCATACTTATTTTTGATATATGGAGTAAGACCATAATATTTCCAGACATTTTCTACCAGTATAATATCTATTCAGCAAGATAACAAAAATTTTCTTCAAGTTTTCAGACTTTCCGGTGCAATTACAGACTTCCTCTTGCTATTTAGTGTTGTGTCAGTTCAATTACAGATTATCTCTTATAGTTTGTAGTTTGGTCAACTTCATTTCTGGTACTTTCTTGAAGTTTGCATACTTACAAAACTAAGTACAAACGATTATTTGCAGTACGGTGGCAACTCATTATAATTCCAGACTTATTCATGAAATGTGGAGTCCAATCAGAGTGTTTATTTATTATTGTTTCTGTTACAGTAGGTTTAAACGGTTTTTTGCTGTATGATGTCAGTTCATTGTAATTAACCAGAATATTTTCAGACATTTTCTACAAATACAATATCTATTCAGCGAGATAACAAAAATTTTCTTCAAGTTTTCAGACATACCGGTGCAATTACAGACTTCCTCTTGCTATTTAGTGTTGTGTCAGTGCAATTACAGATTATTTCTTACAGTTTCCAATTTGGCCAGCACAATTTCTGACACTTTCTTGAAGTTTGGACCCTGGAAAAACTAAGTCCAAAGGTTTTTTGCTGTATGACGTCAGGTCATTGTAATTCCATACTTAATTTTGATACACGGAGTATGACCAGAATATTTCCACCAGGTATCAAATGTTTTCTTCAAGTTTTCAGACATACCGATGCAATTACAGATTTCCTCTTGCTTACACTTTTGTTTACACTTTGGCTAGACAGATTAAGGCGGTTCTTTGCTGCATGGTGACAATTCATTATAAGTCCAGACTTATTTACGATATGTGGAGTCCCACCAGAAGTATTTCCAGATTTTTTCTTGCAGCATGACTTCTATTTATTGAAATTTCGAAGTTTTCTTCAAGTTTCCAGACTTTTCAGTGTAATTGTAGACTTTTTCTTGCAGTTTACAAATTGACCAATACAATTTCTTACATATTTTTCCAGTATGGACTTCTGTTACAGTAAGTTTAAACGGTTTTGTTGCTGTATGATGTCAGGTCATTGTAAGTTCAGAATTATTTTTGAAATAAAGCGTCTGACCAGAATATTTCCAGACATTTTTTGTAGCATGCGAAGTATCAGACGTTTTCTTCAAGTTTTCAAACTTGCCGGTGTAATTACAGACTTTCTCTTGCTATTTAGTGTTGTGTCAGTGCAATTACAGATTATCTCTTACAGTTTGCAATTTGGCTAGCTCCATTCCAGGCAGTTTCTTGTAGTTTGTACCATGGAAAAAATAAGTCCAAACGATTTTTTGTTGTATGGAGTCAGGTCATTGTAATTCCATACTTATTTTTGATATATGGAGTATGATCAGAATATTTCCAGATATTTTCTACCAACATAATATCCATTCAGCGAGACAACAAACGTTTTCTTCAAGTTTTCAGACATACCAGTGCAATTACAGACTTCCTCTTGCTATTTAGTGTTGTGTCATTGGAATTACAGATTATCTCTTGCAGTTTACACTTTAGCCAACTTCATTTCTAGAACTTTCTGGAAGCTGGGACTCTGGAAAGACTAAGTCCATACGATTTTTTGTTGCATGGTGACAATTGATTATAGTTCCAGTCTATAATAATTGAGATTTCGACGTTTTCTTCAACTTTCGAAACTTTCGAGTGCAATTGTAGACTTTTTCTTGCAGATTGCAAATTGACCAACACAATTTCTGACATCTTTTTCCAGTATGGACTTCTGTTAGAGCAAGTTTAAACGGCTTTTTGCTGTATGAAGTCAAATCATTACAATTCCAGAATTATTTTTGAAATATAGCGTCTGATTAGAACATATCCAGAAATTTTCTTGCAGAATAACGTCTGCTCAGCGAAATATCAGACGTTTTCTTCAAGTTTTTAGAAGTTTGGATACTTGCAAAACTAAATCCAAACGATTTTTTGCATTACTCATTATAATTCCAGACTTATTCATGAAATGTGGAATCCGATCAGAGTATTTCATCACAATACACAAGAGTTGTATTAGCATCCGGGGTTGTGTTAAGTTTGTCATTAAGAATTAAGTAAAAACAAATTTAAAACCATGTTCCATCATTCCAAAACAGACAAGATTAATGTCAATTTTTTATTTAACATTGTGGAGGCGCATGTTTAAAATTCCTGGTTGCGATTTGAATAACACAAGAAAAAAAAATAAGTTACAAGGTAACTTCCCATTATCCTTATTGCAGACAATACGTTCCGTAAGGAGCGGCCGCGTAAATAATAGAATGTCAACGATTTAGATGGTAAGTTACGATTTTCTCGTAGCGAAAACAAGGTTATCGCAACGTTTTTCGTATATCCTTGTTGCATATTTAACTTTATGTAAGATAAATTATTTTCGGCGTAATAAAACGTTTAAAATATAGGCGAAAGTAATTTGATTTGACTAATACGACAAACACGATTAGGTTTAAACCGAGAAGTAAGTTAAGAAGTAAATCAAGAACAGGTGTGAAGTGTCATACCCAATTAACCAATATGTAGGTTATAAGATAAATAAAACCGTTTAACTTATAACTTTCAATATTTTCTTATTCGGGTATTTAAAAGATCCTATTTGCAATTCAATGTTCTCAAACATTTGGGCTGTGTTATGCATCACTTGAAATATAAGACTTCTCAGAATAGACAACCTCAAACTATTGAAAATCTCGTAACACTCGTAACGTTTTACGATTATACAAGGTGTTTCTGTAAGTCGTGAAATAAATTTAATCACTAAAATTAGAGACAAAATGATGACGATTCGAGTAAAAATTTTTGAAAAAAATAATAATAGAGTTTGATTTTGTACTTTTAAACTGGTTTTTATTTTATATAGAATTTAAGTCTAACCAGTTTCGACCCTTGGCCATCTTCAGAGAATCTACAAATAGATTAACATCTCTCATCTTATCCATTTTACAAACAAGTTTCTTAATATTTCTACATATCAAAGTCGAAATAAAATTATTAGTAACTAATTTATAAAATTAAAGTTTAAAAAGTTGTAAAATGAAATTAAGGACGAAATGTTACTAGTTTACAGGTTAAAATTTAAGCACACTCTTTTTTAACAAAAGAAATATTAGGAAACTTGGAAAAAATTCAAGAATCATCATGTGGCTTAATCAATGTGATATGACCCAAAAAACACATTAAAAATAAAAAGAAAGTGCGGAAAAGTGACTAACACTAAATTAACTTCAGTTATAAAACTTCTATTATATGATAACTACCTTCAGGTTTAAAATGTCAACCTCAATTTTGACATATTTGTAATCTTCATTAAAAATCCTTTAAAATGAGTACAAACACGACATATTTATCTTCAATATTAATGAAGTTATGGTCAACTTCCGGTTTGAAACGTCAATGTCATTTTGACATATTCTTAATTTTTATAAAATGACTTAATATTTGTCACAAAAACAAAAATATAACAAAAAAAAAAATAAAAAATTAAGGTTGGACTCATTTTAAAGGATTTTTAATGAAGATGACAAATATGTCAAAATTGACGTTGACGTTTCAAACCGGAAGTGATTGTATTTCCATTAATATTAAAGTTAAATATGTTGAGTTTGGACTCATTTTAAAGGATTTTTTATGAAGTTGATAAATATGTCAAAATTAAAAGTTGAAAGTTCGACCTTTTTGGTTTTTTGAGATAAATGCGTCAAGTTTGGGCTCACTTTAAAGGTCATTTTATGAAGATTACGATTATAATAATAAAATTAAAGTTGACATTGACAACTGAAAGTTTTGCTTACGACTAAACCCGAATGTTTCTAGTTCTCGTTCTAGATTTAGTGAAATAAAAATATGTAACATAGTAATATTTTATGCTAACTAGCGTTACCTACCACACTAGAACTAACACAAGACCGAGAACTAGAAACATTCGGATTTAGTCCCACGTCTGTCAAGAGGGCTAAACCCGAATGATTCTAGTTCTAGGTCTTGTGTTAGTTCTAGTGATAGTGCTAGTGTAAAACTAGAATTAACACTAGACCTAGAACTAGAAACGTTCGGGATTAGCCGCACGTCTTTCAAGACGGCTAAACCCGAATGATTCTAGTTCTAGGTCTTGTGTTAGTTCTAGTGATAGTGCTATTGTAAAACTAGAACTAACACTAGACCGAGAACTAGAAATATTCGGGTTTAGCCGTCTTGAAAGCCGTGCGGCTAAATCCGAATGTTTCTAGTTCTCGGTCTAGTGTTAGTTCTAGTGGCAGTGGTAGGTAGCACTAGTTAGCATAATATATTACTATGTTGTACACTGTGTTAATTAATTATCGCACTAGACGTCATCATTGCAATGAATGAAAATTGTTTTGTTTTTATTTTTGTGTACTTTTGTATACCAAATTCAAGAAATTCAACATACAGTGTGTCCCAGGATAGATATTACAATAGGTATAATGACCTAAAAATGTTTGAATTTTATTTTAAGGAATGGGAATTAAGCTCTGCTCTAGTGTGGAGAGAATTTTAAGTATATTTTCATATTTTGGAAATCAACTCTGCCTTGACTGTGAAGCGAAAACTATTTTTAGTTCAAGTGAAGTAAGCTTTTTGTTCAGAATGAGAAATTATGACAGTATGCAAAATTTCAGAAAGATCTACCTTGATTAAACCACCATATTTTAGATTAGATCAAAGTGAACAAAAACAATAATGAAAAATGCCATAAAGAAGTGTATTATCCCTCAGTTTTAGTTCACATTTCAATTACTCTTCCATTATGTTAACATAGAACAGAAAATTTACGTCGTGCAGTGTTATGGGCTTGGGCAAAGTGCACGAAGAGCAGTGGTGCAGCAGTTTAATGAGAGATTTCCTGATACCAATCTTACACGTTATGCGAATAGTTAAGAAATTTCTTAGTTCGGGAAGCGTTGTTAACGTTAAGAGAGAGAAAAAGAAATATAACAACAATACAAAAAATTAGCTTTAGAGAATGTAGGCATTGTATAGAAAAGTGTGCAACAAAAGGTGGATGTTATGTTGAATAAACGACAGTTATGTTTACGTTAGACTTTTTATAAATAAAATAAAATTATACAATACATATGTATGTTATTTAAACTAAAATGTGATGGTTCAACCAAAGTAGATAGGTCCGTATGAAATTTTGTATAGGACCATAATTTCTCATTTTGAACAACTTTTTTTAATAAAATTCTTCTGTATCATGAACAAAAAGATTACTTTACCTAAACTAAAAACAGTTTTTAATTCACTGTTAAGGCCGACTTTGTTTTCAAAATACAAAAATATTCTTAAAATTTTTTTTACACCAAGCAGGGCTTAATTCCTCATCCTTAAATTCAAATTCAAAAAATTATATGTCATTATACCTTTTGTAACATCTATACTGGGACACACTGTACATATAATCTGGTTCACACTTCTAAAATAATCAACCTAATTTATTCTCATTGCAAAACTAGAACTAACTATATAGCTTTAACATTTTCACCGCTAATTGAATTTAAAATTAAAAAGAATTTAAATAAGTTCAATCTGACCTCGGCCTTTGTCTCCAACAATAAAATGTACAATAGTTTAGTTAATAATAAATCAGAAAAGAGATGTGAGGATCAGAGTGGCGTGTATCAAATTAGTTGTCCAGAATGCGATAAAATATACATAGGCCAGACCGGTAGAAATCTATACACTCGTTTTAGGGAACACATTAGCTCTTCAGTGTTACAAACATATACAAAGTCACAATTTGTATATTTTTTATTTCACACACTGTATATTTTTATTGAACTAAAATTAAGTCAAATGATGTATAACGTGATCCATTTATTCTACTAATAAACGTTAATAATTGAGTCCAATTTGCACAGTCTCTCATAATTCATAAGTGATACACGGTAATTACCAGTAGAAACCTATCGATCCAAGCTTCCAAACTGCAATTGTGTTGGCAAACACGGGTGTCAAACACCTAATTAAAGACGTGAACTTAATATCCGAAATCAAGCTTTCCCATCTGCAATCGACAAACTCAATCACTAAACCGGGGTACAGGACTCTGGAGACCATGAAGTTTCAACACGCTCGGTTGAATGCACGTAACAAAGCGAAATTATGAAATTCCGGTATCCTTCTTCTTGGAGTTTTTTTTTTTGGGAAGGATAAGAGGAGAGATGATTTCGACGTAATCAGGCACATCCATTTCGCGAAAGGAGGCCACGGTTTTGGTCCGGAGGAACCAGGCCCCCGGCGGGCGTCGAGTAACGAGCGAACCGATTCAGCGGGAAACGTGCTTTTGCAAATGCCAAAGTGGATTTTGCTTTGAATTTAGGGGAATTTCTTCGGGTCCTTAATCACTCAAAGGCGGGCTGAGCTGATCGATTTTGCCGCCGCCTGTTCGATACACAACAATAAATCTCCCTCCGGCAGACGAACGATAAAAAATACGCCCCTGCCATTTAACATGACGACTTCAACATTCTTTTTTCAAGTTTTATTAAATTCGAATTGTGTGAAAATTGATTTAGATTAAGTGATTAATACAATAATTTTTTCATTGGTAGCTTGAATGTTCTGTTTAATCTGCGCGAATTTTTATGCAAAGTTTCCAATTAAAATGCCGCGTTTTTTAACACAGTTGAACCAGTAAGCCGCTTTACAGTTCGAAAACTCATTAAAAACCCTGTATTAGTTTGCTCAGCGAACTATGAATAATCTACATGTTAAAAAGGCCGCCACTGGAGGCAAAGCAAAAAAATATAAAAACGCGTGGCGGAATTTTGTCGCTAACCTTTCGCTTAAAACGCCAAATTTTAAATAAATATCCGGATCTCCCGTAATTCCCCCAATAAAATTATCCGGGTAATTATCGTTACATTGAACTAAATAACGCAAATTGCCTTGAACCATTAGAAAACCGAGTACTTGTTACTTGTTACTTGTTACCGTTAGATAATCCTTTTACAAAACAACAAACTCGTCAAGTGTGTGAATAACCTTTTGTTAGTTGTCGTTTTAACTTCTTAAAAGGAACGATCTCTATTTTAATTAGTGAAAGTAAAGATTTCCAACTCAACTAGAACTAAGAATCAAGGTAAAACTAAACTAGGTCATCATACTTTGTTTACATTATAATTAATTTATGATTAATTTATGTATGAATTCGTCTAAATTTATTTCCGGTTTTAAAATGAAATTTTCCTCTCACGAGATGAAGAGATCGTTTGAATTTACGACGAATTACGAATGCAGGAATCCTAACGGAGGATGTACAAAAACAACTTTCCCTGTCAATCGCGTTCTTTGCAGCACTTTCACCTCTCACACACTAAAGCCCAAGTACTCGATTATGCTTATTTCACGACGATTATGCTTATTTTTTTTGCGTTCTCGGGTCGATAATCGTCGTTGAATCGATTTCTCGGCTTATTACATAGATTTGTGGCAGGAAATAGACGATGGAATTAGTTCTTGCGTGCTTGCGCAAATTTTACAAGTAATTTTACCGGTAATCTTGTCCGGTGAAGTCGAAGGAGTTAACCGTTATTACCCAGGCTTTTATGGACAATGGAATTCTAATCGAACAGGTGGAATATGTTTGGAACTAGGAAGGAATTGCAGGAATTAAATTAGGAATTTGTTGTTGGTTTAACTATTACCCTGCTTTAGTTTCAACGCGGAAATTATCAACTAAACTTCTGTATATTACGGATTATTTTAAACAAATTTAATTAATATTTAATGTATTAAAAAGCGTTTTTTATTCCCACAATCCCGGGATTTCCGGGGTTATGATACTTTTAGTACACCTTAATGCATTAAAATTAATTAATTTAAAAAAGTCATATCTCGGCTTATAAATCAAATATCACGATGAAACATAATTTAATTAGTATTTGATGTGTTAAAATTTTTTTAATACTACAAACTCAGCTGATAGCTGATGTTTAGAAAATTTTAATTTAAAACAAGTGTATCTCAGAATCTATTTGTGATATCCCGATGAAACACACATCAAATTAAAGCAAATTTAATATATATTTAATCAGTTAAATGAATGTTCTTTATTAACCAAAACCCTTCATTCATGTTGTATTTTAATCCATTATGGATCCATTATGTTGCAAAATCACAAAATTTGATGTTTTTAGCAACAAAATGGATTATAACTCAAAAAGTAGATACAACGGAGAAACAAAAAATGTTTCATATTAATCCAAGACACAAAATTGATCATCCACTTTAAACCATTATGGATTATTCCCAACCTAAATGATTTAGAATTTCAAAAACACCAAATTTGACGTTTTTAATAACAAAACCGATTATCACTCAAAAAGTAAAAATAATAGAGAAGTATGTTATCAACAAAAATTGTTTCATATTAACCCAAGCAACAAAATTCATTATTAATTTTAATGCATTATGGATTATTCCCAACCCAAATGGTTTAGAATGTCAAAAACATCAAATTTGACGTTTTTAGCAACAAAACTGATTTTAACTCAAAAAGTATAAACAATGGAGAAGTTCGTTATCAACAAAAATTGTTTCATATTAACCCAAGAAGCTAAATTCTTCATCCAATTTAATCCATTATGGATTACACCCAACCTGAATGATTTAGAATGTCAAAAACAACAAATTTGGCGTTTTTAGCAACAAAACTAATTATAACTTAAAAAATAGAAACAATGGGAAAGTTTCTTATTAACAAAAATTGTTGCATATTAACCCAAGAAACTAAATTCATCATCAAATTGCATCCATTATGGATAATTTCCAACCTAAATGATTCATAATTTCAAAAGCACCAAATTTGACGTTTTTAGCAACAAAACCGATTATAACTCAAAAAGTATAAACAATAGAGAAGTTTGTTATCAATAAAAATTGTTTTATATTAACCCAAGAAACTAAATTCATCATCAAATTGAATCCATTATGGATAATTTCCAACCTGAATGATTTAGAAATTCAAAAACACCAAATTTGACGTTTTTTAGCAACAAAACTAATTATAACTCAAAAAATAGAAACAATGGGGAAGTTTATTATTAACAAAAATTGTTTCATATTAACCCAAGAAGCTAAATTCATCATCAAATTGAATCCATTATGGATTATACCCAACCTGAATGATTTAGAATGTCAAAAACATCAAATTTGACGTTTTTAGCAACAAAACTGATTTTAACTCAAAAAGTATAAACAATGGAGAAGTTCGTTATCAACAAAAATTGTTTCATATTAACCCAAGAAGCTAAATTCTTCATCCAATTTAATCCATTATGGATTACACCCAACCTGAATGATTTAGAATGTCAAAAACACCAAATTTGGCGTTTTTAGCAACAAAACTAATTATAACTTAAAAAATAGAAACAATGGGAAAGTTTGTTATTAACAAAAATTGTTGCATATTAACCCAAGAAACTAAATTCATCATCAAATTGCATCCATTATGGATAATTTCCAACCTAAATGATTTAGAATTTCAAAAGCACCAAATTTGACGTTTTTAGCAACAAAACCGATTATAACTCAAAAAGTATAAACAATAGAGAAGTTTGTTATCAACAAAAATTGTTTTATATTAACCCAAGAAACTAAATTTATCATCAAATTGAATCCATTATGGATAATTTCCAACCTAAATGATTTAGAATTTCAAAAACACCAAATTTGACGTTTTTTAGCAACAAAACTAATTATAACGAAAAAAATAGAAACAATGGGAAAGTTTGTTATTAACAAAAATTGTTGCATATTAACCCAAGAAACTAAATTCATCATCAAATTGAATCCATTATTGATTATACCCAACCTGAATGAATTAGAATGTCAAAACACCAAATTTGACGTTTTTAGCAACAAAATCGATTATAACTCAAAAAATAAAAACAATGGGGAAGTTTGTTATTAACAAAAATTGTTTCATATTAACCCACGAAACAAAATTCATCATCTATTTTAATCCATTATGGATTATACCCAACCTGAATGATTTAGAATGTCAAAAACACCAAATTTGATGTTTTTAGCAATAAAATCGATTATAACTCAAAAAATAGATACAATGGAGAAGTCTATTAACAACAAATATTGTTTCATATTAACCCAAGAAACAAAATTCATCATCCAATTTAATCCATTATGGATTATACCCAACCTGAATGATTTAGAATGTCAAAAACACCAAATTTAACGTTTTTAGCACCAAAACTAATTATAACTCAAAAAATCGAAACAATGGAGAAGTTTGTTATTAACAAAAATTATTGCATATCAGCCCAAGAAACTAAATTCATCATCAAATTTAATCCATTATGGATTATACCCAACCTGAATGATTTAGAATGTCAAAAACACCAAATTTAACGTTTTTACCAACAAAACCGATTATAACTCAAAAAATAAAAACAATGGGGAAGTTTGTTATTAACAAAAATTGTTTTATATTAACCCACGAAACAAAATTCATCATCTATTTTAATCCATTATGGATTATACTCAACCTGAATGATTTAGAATGTCAAAAACACCAAATTTGATGTTTTTAGCAACAAAACCGATTATAACTCAAAAAGTATAAACAATGGAGAAGTTTGTTATTAACAAAAATTGTTTTATATTAACCCAAGAAACTAAATTCATCATCAAATTTAATCCATTATGGATTATACCCAACCTAAATGATTCAGAAATTCAAAAACACCAAATTTGACGTTTTTAGCAACAAAACTGATTATAACTCAAAAAGTACATATAATGGAGAAGTCTGTTATCAACAAAAATTGTTGCATATTAACCCAAGAAGCTAAATTCATCATACAATTTAATCCATTATGGATTATTCCTAACCTAATTGATTTAGAATTTCAAAAACTCCAAATTTAACGTTTTTAGCAACAAAACCGATTATAACTCAAAAAGTAGGAATAATGGAGAAGTTCATTATCAACAAAAATTGTTTCATATTAACCCAAAGAACTAAATTCATCATCAAATTGAATCCATTATGGATTATTCCCAACCTCAATAATTTAAAGTTTCAAAAACACCAAATTTGACGTTTTTAACAACAAAACTGATTTTAACTCAAAAAGTATAAACAATGGAGAAGTTTGTTATTAACAAAAATTGTTTCATATTAACCCAAGAAGCTAAATTCATCATCAAATTTAATCCATTATAGATTATACCCAAGCTGAATGATTTAGAATGTCAAAAACACCAAATTTAACGTTTTTAGCAACAAACCAGATTATAACTCAAAAAATATAAACAATGGAGAAGTCTGTTATTAACAAAAATTGTTTCATATTAACTCAAGAAACAAAATTCATCATCTATTTTAATCCATTATGGATTATACCCAACTTGAATGATTTAGAATTTCAAAAACTCTAAATTTGACGTTTTTAGCAACAAAACCGAGTATAACTCAAAAAGTAGGAATAATGGAGAAGTTTGTTATCAACAAAAATTGTTTCATATTAACCCAAGAAACAAAATTCATCATTTATTTGAATCCATTATGGATTATTCCCAACCTGAATAATTTAAAGTTTCAAAAACACCAAATTTGACGTTTTTAGTAACAAAACCGATTATAACTCAAAAAATAGAAACAATGGAAATGTCTGTTATCAACAAAAATTGTTTCTTACCAACCCAACAAACAAAAATCATCGTCTATTGTAATCCATTATGGATTATTCCCAACCTGAATAATTTAAAGTTTCAAAAACACCAAATTTGACGTTTTTAGCAACAAAACTGTTTATAACTCAAAAAATAGAAACATTAGAGAAGTTCATTATCAACAAAATTTGTTTAATATTAACCCAAGAAATAAAATTCATTATCTATTTTAATCCATTATGGATTATTCCCAACCTGAATGATTTAAAGTTACAAAAACACGAAATAATCCTGAAAAGACTTTTATTAATCCATTTTCATCCATCATAGATTATTTCCATATGATTTTAATTTTTGAATTATTGATATGAAACAAGTATTTGTGTTTTTTTATTCCTAGTTTACGACTTTTGCATAAATAATTCAAAATTATAATAGAACTAAATTCAATTTCTCCTTGATTTATAATTCTCTCTATACAAGCGCATATAATAGATGAAAATACATGGTGTAGGTGAATAGAGTGAAAATTAGTAAATTCAAAATTTATCGCTAGTAATATGCAATACACGGGAAGTTCGCACGTAATGTAAATTTTACGTTATTAGGTACATCGATCAAGAGCAAACTCGCTGTTAATATATTGTGAGCGTTTTAATTACAACGTAAATTTAATAACAAACATTATATTATTTTCATAGTGTTCTCAAGGAAACGGCTCGAAAGGAAACTTGAAGAATGTAGGTGTTTGAAGTCACGATACACGGGTCGTATCGTTAACCTATGCGGGGAAAGTGCAAAATTGCAATTATTAATGCCCGCGAGTCATTCTAGAAAAGTCACGTGTACAGTTCTATTAAGCGGTTGATCGTAACCTTGGGAAAAAACCATTTTATTGATAATATCTAAGCGAAAATAATATTATAATACTATTAATACACAGCGGGAGCAACATACTTGAGAAAACGTGGGAGCTCGACGTGCCCTTTGAATAATTCATTTCGGGTAGGGCGAAATGGAAAAAGTCCACGCGTTTTTTTTCTTGCACGGACGTAATAAGGCTAATATTATTCACCAAGTGCACCGTCTTAACGGCTTCGGAGGAATGTCAACCACAAACACGGGACGTGAGCAAAAATCTGTGTGTCGTTCAAAAATTTTCTCCACAAAATTAACTGCAATTCTACGAGTATCTCACGTTGATCAAATAAAATCGGTTCATTCAGATTCGTTTAAAATCGAAATCTTCTTTTTCAAGAAAAACTTATAATGTAACCAATTAAACTTCCTTCGGTGCCCCTTTTTTAAACATCGGCACTCAATTAAACTGTCTAATTTTAAAGCGGAGTCAAACCATGACCCAGGCTCCATTCCGAAGTTACAGCACGAGTCTCATTAGGCTAGGTGATTGACAGTTTTGCCGCACCGCATAATTTGCTTTTCTCCAGAAAACCTTCTAAAAGTTCAAATTTTTACACGAAATTTTAGTCACAAAAACCTAAAATTAAAGATTAGAAGAGATTACAATTTTAAGAATAAGCAGAGGTAAAAAAGGTAGTTTTTGAACGTCTAGAATACGAAACTCGTCCACGTACCGCTAACTTTAGAATTAAAAACTCCCGGACGAGAAGCCGGTTTCGGGCATAAATCAGGACATTCCGGATTAGCCGAGTTGCATGTTCGCGTAAAAGCATTCCGAAATCGGGGCCACCTTAAGAGCCCCTCGCGCGTTTATTTATCGCGCCGCATCGGTTGCGGGGGGATACCAAAGGGTCGACACGATGCATGCACGAACATGCAAATTCTCTACTAGGAAACAAAATGAACTCTGCATTCAATTACTAGTTTAAACCAGCGATTGCAACATTTCTTAGTATTAGTTACAACGATGATAAATGGTAATGAATACAAAATAGCGGATGTAAGATGATATAGGTCTTTCATAACTTATAAATGACATATCGTAATTAAGTAGAATACAAGAATCGAGGAAGCAAGATTTGATTTGAAGCTAAAAATAAGTTACTTCACCACACCTTTAGATCCCAGAGAAGGATCTACTAAAAATTGCCTCCCTTAACATCTTCCTTTGTGTTATATCCCTAAACTTCATTCCAGATATCTCTAAGCAACATTTTTGATATCATTCAGCATCATTTCCGATATTTTTCAACATCGCTTATGAAATATCTCAATATGCCCCTGATATCTTTCAATATAATGTCCGATCTCCTCCAACATTGTCCATAACATCCATTAACTTAATATTTAACATATCTCAACGTAATCTTAAGTATCTAGACATCTCTTAACACGATCCTTCAATATCGTATTTTATATCATCCTATATCAGCAATGACATCAAAAATTTTGTATATATATTTCAAAATAATTCCGAACCTCGCCATCCCACAATATCGTTCATCATATCGTCTATTACATCCATCTATAGTGTTTCTGACAACGATGATATCTATCAAAATTATCCATGACACCCATGAACACTCTCCTTGATATCTCTAAGCTTCATTCCTGGTATCTCTAAGCATCATTTTTGATATCTTTCCGCTTCATCTCCGATATTTCTCAACATAGCTTATAAAATTTCTCAACATGCCCCTGATCGAGGTTTATATATTAAAGGTTCTCTATGTTAATATGCTGTAATACTTTGATTTTAGTTTGTTGGCGAGGGGCAAGAGCAACAGTGTTTCGTGGCGTAAGGTCATGTTTAGTGAGAGTTGAAGTGTCTTCTCTAGTGATAACATAAATCAATTACTACTTTAGTTTCCCTCAATTATTTTATGATAAGTGAATTTATATCAAATATCAATATCTTATTATCACTAAACATTGTTTTTGATGTTTTGAAACGATGATATCTATCAAAATTGTCCATGACATCTATGAACACCCTCCTTGATATCTCCAAGCTTCATTCCTGGTATCTCTAAGCATCATTTTTGATGCATCATCCTTCAGCATCATCTCGGATATTTCTCAACATTGCTTATGAAATCTCTCAACATGCCCCTGATATCTTCCATCATTGTCCATAACATCCTTTAACTTCATATTTAACATATCTCAACGTAATCTAAAGTATCTGGACATTTCTTAACATGATACTTCAATATCGTCTCTTATATCATCCCATATCGGCAATTACATCAAAATCTTTCTATGTACAGGGTGTGTCAAATGTTTGGAATATAGCCAATAACATCGCCATTTGTGATTTTAAAGAGAAATGTTTCTTTATTAATTGTGGCACAGTAGAATCTAACAGGACTGCTACATGCATTGTATTTTTGTAGCCCACTACGGGTTGGTTGCCCGCACTCTACGTCACTATTTGCCACGCCCTGTTAACTGTCATTGAGTACTATGCGTTTGCTGTGTGTTTTTTGAGATTTAGAGGTTACATGATAGACATTAATACGTCTAAAAAAATAAAACTTCAAAAATAATATGAATACGTCTACGATATAACCTCTAAAAATACACAGCAAAGGCATAGAGTTGGGCGTGGCAAATGGTATGACGTAGTTTGCGGGCAGGTTGTCACAACAATGAATGTAGCAGTCCTGTTAGATTCTACTGTCCTTGATTGTGGCGCTTTTTTTGACAATACTTGCTTGGTTAGATTGTTCTTTGTTGCGTTGCTATGGCAACGAACATTGTTATTTTAAATGAGATGTATATATTTTTCTTGCATAGTTTGATAGAACATAAGTAAGTAAGAAAAAAAATCGAGAAAAAATGCGTTTTTTTTTAAGTCTTAAATCAGCTAATTACAATCAAAGTAGGCGCCGTTGACAGCTTTAAATGTTAAATGTTGGTTGCCATAGCAACGAAGCAAAAAACAATACAAACAAGCAAATATCGCCAAAACATACGCCATGATTAATAAAGAAACTTGTATTTGAAACATTTCTCTTTAAAACCATAAATGGCGAAGTTATTGGCTATATTCCAGACATTTGACATACCCTGTATATGTTTCAAAATAGTTCCGACTCTCTCTGAACATTATTCTGTCTTAGATATGTAGAAATCATGCTTCGCTAAGTATGGTTTCTAATAACTTTAAACGTTATGTCTAATATCTCACAATATCGTTCATCATATCATCCAATATCGTATTACATCCATCTATAGTGGTTCTGACATCTTATTATCACTAAACTTTATTTTTGATGTTTCGAAACGATGATATCTATCAAAATTGTCCATGACATCCATGAATACCCTCCTTGATACCTCTAAGATTGATTCCTGGTATCTCTAAGCATCATTTTTGACATCTTTCAGCATCATCTCCGAAATCTCTCAACATGCCCCTGATATCTTCCATCATTGTCCATAACATCTTTAAACATCATATTTAACATATCTCAACGTAATGTAAAGTATCTGGCCATCACTTAACATGATCTTTCAATATCGTCTCTTATATCATGCCATATCGGCAATGACATCAAAATCTTTCTACATATATTTCAAAATAGTTTCGAACCTCTCTCAATATTATTCCGTCCTAGATATGCATAAACCATATTTCGCTAAGTATGGTTTCTAATATCTTTAAACGTTATATGTCTAATATCTCACAATATCGTTCATCATATTCTCCAATATCGTCTAATTACATCCATCTATAATGTTTCTGACGTCTTATTATCACTAAACATTATTTCTGATGTTTCGAAACGATGATATCTATCAAAATTGTCCATGACATCTATGAATACCCTTCTTGATGCATCCCTAAGCAGCATTTTTGGTATCTCTAAGCATTATCTGCGATATATTTCTCAAAATCGCTTATGAAATCTCTCAACATGTCCCTCATATCTTCCAATATCATCTCCAACCTCCCCCAACATTGTCCATAACATCCTTTAACATCATATTTAACATATCTCAACGTAGTCTAAAGTATCTGGACATCTCTTAATATGATCTTTCAATATCGTCTCTCTGAACATTATTCTGTCTTAGATATGTAGAAATCATATTTCGCTAAGTATGGATTTTAATAACTTTAAACTTATGTCTAATATTTCACAATATTACATCCCTGTATAATGATTCTGAAATCTTATTATCACTAAACATTATTTCTGATATTTCGAAACGATGATATCTATCAAAATTATCCATGACATCCATGAATACCCTCCTTGATATATCCACATTGTCCATAACATCATATTTAACATATCTCAACATTCTAAAGTATCTCTTAAGATGATCTCTCAACATATTCCGTCATCCATTAATATTGTTTCTGATATCTCTAATTATCATCCCTTTACATATCTCAATATCGTCTTATTGGCTCGCATATCGACAATGACATCAAAATCGTTCCTGACACCATCCAACATCCTCTATGGTATCTATCTATGCTACTAGTGTTTCATTATTTGCCAACAGTGTCTACATTATCTCCAACATTGTTTATGACACTTTAATACCATGCATAACATATCTCAGCTACACTCTCCTGGACATCTTCTCCATCATATATCAATATAGTTCTTGATATCTTTAATTATCATCTCTAACACTCTCCAACTCCCTCCATCGTCTTTACTATTTCTTTCAATACCATTATTGTTGTAATTAACCCTCTACTCCACGATTTATTAAATTTTACAAAAAAAAATGTTTTTCTGGTTTATTATGGTTAATATAGTTGAGTATTAGTAAACACAACAATATTAGCAAACATTTATTTTCAAACAAAGAAATTTGTTTTTTGTTCCCAATAATGTATAATAATGAAAACTACAGATTTCCAAAATTAACATTAAAATCAAGGTAGATGATTGTAATGTATGCTCACACGTTGAACGAATTGGCTCTTATACAATACAGATTTAAGCAATATGCTCAAAACTGTTCTGACATGTCCTACCAATGGGCTGCGGAAGACATTATAAGCACTGATACTGTGCTATCAATGCCGTCAGATTTGGCGGTATCACTATCAGTGATTAATGCTCGATACCAGATTGTACTGCCTGAGTGGCAGTCCTGGATCGAAAATGAAAATTATCTGGTTCGGGCAGACATTTGCTTGTACACAGATGGATCAAAAACGCCTGAAGGGGTAGGAGCAGGAGTATACTGCCAGACACCTCGAATTAAGCAAGCCTACAGCCTGGGTACGTACTGTACTGTATTCCAGGCGGAAGTATTTGCTATTGACATGGGTGCTAAAAATCCTTCTTGAAAGAGGGGTGAAGAACATGACAGTACGAATTTTCTCAGACAGTCAAGCCGCTCTCCATTTGATTGTAAGAGAACATTAAACACACTGAGTTGTGATAACAGAGTCTCTCTGATCTGGGTCCCGGGTCACTCTGGGGTTGCTGGCAATGAAGCGGCAGATAAGCTAGCACGAGATAGCAGCGCTGAAGCGTTTGTGGGACCGGAACCAGCAGTTGGTGTATCATTTGCGATGGCCAAATATAGGATTCGACTGTGGGCTGAAGAGAGACTTCGCCTACTGTGGACCAGTTCTCCTGGAATGAGACCCGGGAATATTTTAGGACTTGCCCGTAGTAGCATAAAAATTCTAATGGGTGTTTTTACTGGGCACTGCCGATTAAAAGCACACCTCAACTTGTTGGGTTTAGCCGACGATGTTGAATGCCGACTATGTGCGGAGGAAGCAGAGACGGTTGAGCATGTTTTATGCCACTGCCCTGCCGTTAATCGTATCAGATTCTCGATTTTTGGGTCGCAGTTTATTTCCTCAAAAGATCTGAATGACCTTTCGCCGAGCAAGGTATTAATGTTCGTTAAGAGCATTGGACTGCACGATGAAATTTGATAACGATATCTATCGGGGTACAATAGATCCTTAGGGTCGCGGTGCAAGGTTGGTTGGTCCGCCTACCCGATATGTATTCTATGTAATGTAATGTAATGTAATGTATACAATAGTAGACAATAGTTGTTGCTAAGCAATGACGCACGAGAGCCAATTCATTCACCATGTGAACATACCTTAATTAAAACTATAAACGCATAACTGGTTAACGATATAACTATATGTGTACATAACTGTATCGCATAATTCGTTGAAAATGCATAAGATGGCGTTACTATGTATATTTAAGATATATGTTCCCAATTGGGAACAATATGCAATAGAACATTTTGCAAGACATCTTAAAAATGAATTTGGAGTTCCTTAAGGTTTTAGTTATTTTTGAAGATAAAATTTATATAAAAGTAATGGAAAAGAATTGAACTAGATGATCGGATTTTATACTTGAAATATGTATATCTACTGTCTTTTAAGATTAAGTATTAAAATATCTTTTATACTACATCACATAGGATTTAAAAGACCTTAAGGATTTTGTCGTTGGAAAACTTCAAGTACAAACTCCTTGAACTCGACGTGTACACCGCAACTATTTCACGGTAGACTTGGCTATGTCGCAGACAAGACGCGTTGCCTAAAATTACCTACGACCCGTTATAAATTACCTCGAACGGGGAGGGTGGTGGAGTAGAGTTTTCCCACAGACGACGACGGCAATTTTACGGACTTTAATATTTTAGGAATGCTGCCAGAGCGGCGCTCGGCGTGCGAAATTTAATGCTAATAAAGCCCGAGTTAATCTGACGTGTTCAACCGAAATTTACGGTCGCGTTAAGCTTTGTTTCCAAGATTATTTTCGTTGGGTGAAATGGAAAAATTGATAATCGATGAACCGGCGAAAAAAAAATTAACGTTCCAGATGGTTCCCCCAACGGGGTACCGAATGTTAGTGAAGGCGGCGGAGAAGGGTCGATGTGTCATAATCTTAATGAGTTTGATGAGGAACGCCGGTATTAACATGATTACCCTTGTCAAATTGCTTGAACAGCTGTCGTCTTTCTGTAAATAATGTCTACGAAATGACCGACTTGTAAAACTAAATTTATTTATTCAAAAATTATGCAGAAAGTTTAAATTGAATAGTCATGAGTACATTACACATCATGGTTAATTCCTAATGAGACTTTATAAACGAAGAAATCTAATTCGCTTTCACGTTTTAAATCGAGAAAGTGATTTAAACCTAATCAAATTATAATTCTTAACCGCAAATATATTATTATTAAAAATTATATTATTAAACGAATGCGTTATAAACTTTCTCGTAAAGTAACCCGCTGTTATATTTATACGAGTATTTATATAACATTTCGACACGGCGGTTTCCCAGAGCCTACTTTCGGTCAACAATAACATCGAACGTTGTGCAGTTTAGAAACTTTAATGAATCCCCAAGCTCGACAAAGAAAACTGCGAAACAGCTCTAAAATCTAACGATATAAACTAGATACAAATTTTGCTGTTTATTCTGATAACGAGTAACGGTTTTGCAACATAATTGTTAAGCTGAAACAATTATCTTCGATTTAATTAGAGGACCGAACCTCGTTAACCACTAAAAACAAATGACCGCGAAATAATGTTTTGATGATCATTTATAGCTACATGTTTACGGGAGTTTGGCCCAATTAAAATTATTTGTTATTATTAATGATGCGTTCATCATTGACTTATAAATTTGATAAACCAACCATGCAATTCAATTACAATCAATATAACCGCTCAAATGAATTAATTATTAATCTAACACTACTAAATACATTCTAATGTTAACAGTTAATAATTTTTTTCTCTCAAATGTAACGTTAACTAGAATAATTATTGTTTGAGTAGCTGTAAATGTTGCAGTATGATTCAGTGTTTTGCTTAGATCAGTTTGTTTTTAGGTAAGTAAACCTAAATAGATTACAATAAATATTGCTTTGACGGTCTTATTGTTTTCGACTTGTACCGGTAAATCACTCGATTCCGAACTTACGCAACCGTGTGGTCCCGTGAATTATTCCCAGAGTAAAGAAACTCGAAGAAAAAGGTGAAAAGATTTACGAGTCTCCTCTCTTGCTAAAACCGAACACGAGAGACCAAAAACGGCGATCACGTACGGTCCGACACAATGGCCCTGTTGAACTTTTCACATAAAACATACTATAATTCGTCACGCACGTGCACATCTCCTTCAAGTTACGTCAAAGATTTTCTTTTTAACAGTGTTTAACGAGTGCGGGAAATTAGCACCCCAATTTTTGATTTTTAAATTTTTCGTTGTTGTTCTAGATTGTTCTAGAGTTGTTCTACATTGTTCCAAAGCGGCAAATAGAAAAAAATAAAACCTCGGTGAGAAAAATCGAACTAGCCCCCTCATTTTTGGAAAAATCAGATTTTCTTTGTTGTTCTAGTTATTGTTCTAGAAAACCAAAATTATGGGATACAGCATTACGAAGTTATAACTAAAAATAGGTTTAGCTGCCAAAATGTCTAGTTGATTGCTGTGACCATAGTTTTTCTATTTTCAATTCACAAATACATACTTATTATACCTAAAGCAATCTGGAACCAGCTATTATTTTCACTAGAACAACTGTATAAAGGACACTTTACTCTTTGAAAATTAAAGTTTTTGGAAGTTTCAGTCAGTAATTCTTGCATCAGCGGTTTTAAATTACACAATAACAATTAAAAAACATATAACGATCTAAAATATCTCAAACTTTGCTGATTCAAATTGTTTTAAGGAAAAACTTTACATTAGGGAAAAAAAGTTTTTCTGGTTACACGGACATTAATTTTGCAAAATCATATCTTCCTAAAAATACAGACCTAAAAAAACCTAAAGTACCTAAAAAGAAAAATTATAAATCAACAAATAAATAATACAAATATTTGTATTATACATTATACAGGGTGATTCACATAAGAACCGACACAAAGCAGGGATATGTAGAGGACAATAAATTAAGATGATTTAACGCAACTTATCTCTATACCAAGTTGTACCTCTGAGGAGTTATAGGCTTTCAAAGTTGGATCTTAAATTTTTAAAACATTGAATATCTTCGTAATACATTAAGCTAGAAAAACCAAATTTGGTATACGTTATGAGTGTACCGAGGGTATTAATTGGTAGCAAGTTGATTAAGGGTGATGGTTCCCTAAATTTTGGTAGATTTTTTTAACCTTTTTGTGGATTTAATACATTATTACCTCATTTCATGTGGAATTTAATTCTAAAACTTTTTTTACTCTTACTATTTTTTAAAAAGCATTGTCGTTTTCATAAAAAACTCAAAAAACTAAAGTCGCGTATCTTGTTAATGCTAGTTAAAATCATCGAAAATTCAGTAGTCGGCTGTGAAATTGTACGTAATTTGAGGAATAAACTGTTTATTATGAACTAAAAAGACATCATCCATAAACAAATTTAGTTTAGGCATAATAATTTTCTAGTGATAAAGAGAAAATCCCCAAAATCTCAATATTAAGTACTTTTGGTTTTAAAATTGATCATAACTCAAGAATGAAAGGTGATGACGAAAAGTTTTTTAGGAATAAATTGTTTATTATGAACTAAAAAGATATTATTGATAAACAGATTTTGTTTAGATGTAATGATTTTCTAGTGATAAAGAGAAAATCCCCATAATGTCAAAATTAAGTACTTTTGGTTTTAAAATCGATCATAACTCAAGAATGAAAGGTGATGACGAAAAGTTTTTTAGGAATAAATTGTTTATTATGAACCAAAAAAATATTATTGATAAACAGATTTTGTTTAGATGTAATGATTTTCTAGTGATAAAGAGAAAATCCCCATAATGTCACAATTGAGTACTTTTGTTATCAAAATCAATCATTACTCAAAAATTAATTGTGATGGAGATAAGTTTATTTGAAATAAATTGTTTATTATGAACTAAAAAGACATCATCCATAAACAGATTTTGTTTAGTTATAATGATTTTCTAGTGATAAAGAAAAAATCACCAAAATGCCAAAATTGAGTACTTTTGGTATTAAAATAGATCATAACTCAAAAATTAAAGATGATGGAGAAAAGTTTATTGGAAATAAATTTTTTATTATGAACTAAAAGGACAATACTCATAAATAGATTTGGTTTAGTTATAATGATTTTCTAATGATAAAAAGAGAAAATCATCGAATTATCAAAATTGAGTATTTTTGGTATTAAAATTGATCACAACTCAAGGATGAAAGGTGATGGAGAAAAGTTTTTTAGGAATAAATTGTTTATTATGAACTAAAAAAACATAATCCATAAACAAATTTAGTTTAGGTATAATGATTTTCTAGTAATAAAGAACAAATCACCAAAATGTTAAAATTGAGTACTTTTGGTATTAAAATAGATCATAACTCAAAAATTAAAGGTGATGGAGAAAAGTTTATTTGAAATAAATTGTTTATTATGAACTAAAAGGACATTACTCATAAACAGATTTGGTTTAGTTATAATGATTTTCTAATGATAAAAAGAGAAAATCATCGAAATATCAAAATTGAGTACTTTTGGTATTAAAATTGATCATAACTCAAGGATGAAAGGTGATGGAGAAAAGTTTTTTAGGAATAAGTTGTTTATTGTCAACTAGGAAGACGTCATCCATAAACAAATTTAGTTTAGATGTAATGATTTTCAGGTGATAAAGAGAAAATCCCCAAAATGTCAAAATTGGGTACTTTTGGTGTTAAAATCGATCATAACTCAAGAATGGAAGGTGATGGAGAAAAGATGGAGAAAACCTTGTCGTCAAATAACTTTATAATCTATTTGTCGAGTTTGACTTACAATTTCATAGCCGACTACTAAATTTTCTCTTATTTTAAGTAACATTACGAAATACGTGTCTTTAGTTATTTAAGTTTTTGTGAAAACGACAAAGTTTTTTAAAAAATAATAAGAGTAAGAAAAGTTTTAGAATTAAATTCTACATGAAATGAAGTAGTAATGTATTAAATCCGCCAAAAGGTTAAAAAAATTTGTCAAAATTTAGGGTACCATCACCCTTAATCAACACTATGGCAACCAGTTGTTTCAGATACTTTATTTAGACAATGATTAATTTTTGATATCTGAAACTGTTGGTTGCCACGGTTAGCTAGTGCTATTTTGCTATCTCAATTGAATAGGACGTGTTCAATAGGATTCAACTCCGGACTTAACGCCGACCATTCTTGTGATACCGGCGGTATGTGGCTTTGCATTGTCATGCACTACAATGTTTTGACAAATTTTGACCTACCCCATATGAAGCAGGCACCACATGGTCCTCCAAGATGTTTTCGATGTAATTCATGGCAGGAACAACAACAAAATCTGTAGTCTATACTGATTCCAGCCCAAATCATAACAGATCCCCGACCAAATCTATTCACTTCCTGTATAGTAGCGGCTGCGTAGCGTTCACCAGGATGTCTATATACACATACTCGAGTTAAACGAAATCTGGACTCATCTGTAAACAGTCCAGTGACGAAGTTGCCAATCTCTGTGATCCAGTGCAAATCTCATTCGCGCTGCTTTGTGATGCTGCGTCTTCTAGGTTTCAAATTAGCTTCTTTTAATCTGTTTCTAACAGTTTGATCAGAAATTTCTATTCCATGTGCTCATCTTAGGTCGTTTGGGAGGTCTCGTGCTGTGGCAGTACGCGTACGTAGACAGGAAAGGACAAGAAATCGGTCTTGATTTTGAGTAGTTTTTCGATTTCGACCTTGTCCAGCTCTTCTAACATGTTGGCCAGTCTCCTGAAACTGCTGACTCAAGAATGACTGACTGAAACTTCCAAAAACTTTAATTTTCAAAGAGTAAAGTGTCCTTTATAGAGTTGTTCTAGTGAAAATAATAGCTGTTCCAGATTGCTTTAGGTATAATAAGTATATATTTGTAATATGGAATTGAAAATAGAAAAACTATGGTCACAGCACCTTATGGTATCCCATTATGGTATCCCTTATGGTATCCCATAATTTTGATTTTCTAGAACAATAACTAGAACAACTAGAACAACCCAGAACAACTAAGAAAATCTGATTTTTCTAATAATGCCAAGTTTTTATTTTTTCTATTTGCCGCTTTGGAACAATGTAGCGTTTTCATTGTTGTTCTAGAATAATCTAGAATTAATCTAAATTTAAAAATCATAAAATGGGCTAACTTCCCGCACTCGCGGTTAACGCAATTTAACATTGCTTGAATTCCTAGAATTAATATTCGAAATAACTTTGAAACCCAATAAAGTTTGGTTCAAAGCTAACCGAGCATCGCCGCGTCTAATTGATTCAAAGGCAAACATCGATATGAAATGTAGGTGTTTGCGTCAACAATTCGGGAGGCAGAGGGTGGCCGTTAATGGCATTACGCGCGATTGAAGTCTGGGACGAACCAGTAGTTCGAGAACTTGTTCCGCTGCAGTTATGGCTAGCACAAATTGGTACGATCCGCAGTTTCTCCAGAATTTCACCCTTTGATCTCTGCATCCTGGCTAACTACCGCGCCATCGAACGATCCCTAGGGTACATCCGGTTTTGCATACACAATTTGTACCGCCGCTTGTTTGTCATTACTACCCCTTTGGTGTTAATTGACTGGATCTACCTTGAACGTGTCCCCGTTATGATATAATCTAAAAAGAAACATCAACCTTGGCAATATACCTCATTCACGCTCTAACGCTCGCTAATATGTTTTAATTACTTCGGTGGATTGCGGGAGGCAAAAACCGCGCGCTTAAATTTAATTTTACTTATCCTTCGGCTATAAACAGTCGAATAGCGCGCTAAATGGCTCCGGGCTTATGTAATCGTTGCTTAATTTCGGCTCGTTCCGTTTTACGACTTTGTATTAGTTCGCCATTATCTGCCCGAGGGGGTATTTAGGGTGAATTGCTGCAGCCGCCCGTTAATGCTGATTAATTCTAATTTCGGCCGCGATTCGATCGCCCGATCCGTTCGTACACAGTAAAGGTACGCTTGATTACATTAGGGCATTCATAAAATCACACGTGCCATGAAATTTCCTATCTATAACACTCAATTTAATCCTCATCGCATTTATAATCTTTTTGATGATCTAGTAACTTTAGTTTTTTTTAATCATTTTCCAATAAATACTAATTTATTGAAATTTAAGCCAATGATTCATAAACTATACCCCGCGACCTCTTCGCAGGGCATCGTGATGTATTGAATCAAATTGAGAACCTAAATTTATCTACATTTTTCAAAGTAGACCCTCTAAAAAGTCTAGACACATTTAAGATGTTTTCAACAAAAAAGGTTACAGATAAAAATTTTTTTCTCCAAATCTTTGAGGTTGTACCAGATTTAAAAATTCCAAGATGAACGGTTTTGCAAATTTCAAATTTTCATAATATACAGGGTGCCCATTATGTATGCAATATAGTCAGATCGTCAAGTACCTCGAATTATTACCGTAAATTAAATTTACATATAAAATAAAGCAACTAAACGAAAAATTAGTGTACATCTCCAGTAATTCGAGGTACTTGACGTAGTTAAATTTTCTTAATAAACAATTTTTACATGTTTTTCAAAAATTTTCTGATATAAGGGTATTAAAATTTTACGTCATCGTAAAGAGAAAGAAATCTCTATCAAATGAGCCTAACGAAAGATTCGTTGCTCATTTGTTTTCTGAAATAAAAACAATTGAATGCTGTCTTATTATGGCAAATAACATATCAAACAAGTTTTGTATAAAATATTTTTTTATAAAGTTGATACTTACCAAGATATATACAATATTCCATACATAATGGACAACCTGTATATTTATCCTATTACAACGTTGGGATGTTGTTGGGAGCCTCTATCCATCTTCTAAAACTGCATCTGTTCCTTGCCATATTCTGCACTTCGTGCACACTTCGTGCACACTTCCTCCGCTCTTGCGCACTACCTCCTCCACTCCATCCTCCCATTTTATCCTTGACATGCCTCTTCATCGTTTTCTAACAATTCCCATTTCCATTACTCTTCTGGGAATTCTCTCTTCTGACATTCTGACTAGCTCTCCATACCAGCTCAGCTGTTTGTTTTCTATTTCACTAATCGTCTCTTATAGTTTTGTTTCTATTTCGATCCATTCTTGTTTTCCACGCAAAGTTTCTTAAAAACATCATTTTAGCTGCTGTTATTTTTGATTTGTATTTCAGCCATGTTTCAGCTCTATATGTAAAGGTCGGTGTATATATTTTATAGTTTTATAAATTCTTAATTTTGTATTTGTTCTTACTTCCTTCTTACCCACAATTGTGTTATGCATTTGGTAATATACATTACTTGCTTTTTGTATTCTATTTTATATATCTCTATCTATTGCTCCATTCTCAAGTATAATAGTGCCCAAGTATTCAAATTTATCAAAAATTTCCAGTCTTTCCCCACTTATCATTATCTCACTTCCTGCATTTTTCTACCGATCAGTCGTGCTGGAACTCTCTTCTCCCATTCTGATCACGTGGCCAGCCCATCTTAGGCGTTGGAGTCTGAGGAACTGTGCTTTATAAACCTTATACAACTCGCGGTTGTTTCTTGATCTCTATCCATCTTCCTCACGAACTTGCCCAAACATTCTCCTCAAGATCCTTCTCTCATATATACATATATACGCAGTTTCGTTTCTTGGTGTTTATCCCTAGATTTGAATATTGAGGTCAATGCAGAATACGCGCTATTGGCCAGGATTGATCTAATTCTGACTTCTCCTTCCTCCGTACCCAGCTCAGATAATTCTACACCAAGGTGAGGCATATAAAGTGAGGTACCGCTCCTGTTGTCATTTGTCGCTGTCTCAATATTGATGCTTCTCCTCGTCTGTAGCAGTAACTTTGTCTTCTCAGTGTTGATCCTAAACCACACCGCTTCAGCGCCATCCTTCAGCATTCCATACTGTCGCGCTTAGTGTCTCTTTCTAGTTCAGCCATCCTGTCAAAATGGAGTCCTCCCCAACTTCATTTTCCTTATTACATATTCCAGCACCAGGTTAACACGGGCGGGGTCAGCCCATCTCCCTGCTTCAAATCCTGCGAGACACGCTCTGGTGCTTGAACAAGACGTTTCAATCTTGCTGGGATTTCAAAGTGTTCCATGATCTTGAACAGCTGTTGTCTATCAAAGGAGTCGTAAGCCTGCCTAAAGTCCACAAATATATTATGCACGTCGACATCATATTTCCAGGCTTTATTTAGTATTTGCTTAACGGTAAATATTTGGTCTATGGTGAATTATCCCTTTCTAAATCCTGCTTGGTACTCGCCTATGATGTTTTCGGCAAAAGGTTGCAGTCTTTGCTTCAGGATATGTGTGAACAGTTTATAGTTTCGACATGCAAGCTTGTATATAGGGTATATTACCGCCTATCTATATTGCTCAAGCAAGGTTTCTTCTTCCCACACCCTCAGTTGCAGTGTATAAATTTTCCTTGCCAACTCCTCACCTCCAGCCTTCAGGACTTCCGCTGGTATGCCATCAATCAATGGCGCCTTCCCGTTTTTAAGCGTGAAATTGCGTCTTGAACCTCATTAATGGATATGGCCTCCGTGGTCTTCTCCTGTTCTTGGATTGTTGTTAGTTTTCGGACATTTCTCCATTTAGCCTGAAGCACCCTTTTACCTTACTATATACACTTTTAATTGCTCTTGGTAATTTTTTATTTATATGTAACGCTAGTAAGGCATTCAATATTTCTTCTTTTGGTACTGCATCAAAGGCCTTGCCTATTTTCATTGTTTTATCT
The DNA here is from genome assembly GCF_036711975.1 of Onthophagus taurus. Taxonomy (NCBI): domain Eukaryota; kingdom Metazoa; phylum Arthropoda; class Insecta; order Coleoptera; family Scarabaeidae; genus Onthophagus; species Onthophagus taurus. The sequence goes on from NC_091976.1 coordinate 30,781,141, forward strand.
ATTAATGTTCGTAATGACGTCATCATTGCAAGTATGCAACCAATATCACAGTATTTTTATTGCAATACGCGATTTGCGTATGATGCGTATTGCACTGTGATGTTGGTTGCATACTTGCAATGATGCCGTCAGGTACGATAATTAATTAACACACTGTATGGTGTGTCAAAGTATTACTATTCTCTCTTTGCCATGAAAAAAGTACGTCCTTTTGAAGTATTGGAACCTCATGAAAACATTTTAATCGAAAATAGTTTAAGCATTAAATCAGCATTTCAAATATCGAGTTGTTTCCGAATAATGGATAAAAGGCGAGAACCGTAACACATCGAGAGAATCGAACACGTGTTGGTAAAGCGTTCGTCTCTCGTACTACAACATGTCCAGAGCTTTTTTTATTGCCCCGTGCGCGTTCTCTAATTTCCGGATTTCGTGCCGAAGGCGTGTTCCGGCAGAACGTCGAAAGCGCGCGTCTCGTAAACGCGGCAATAACACCAAAGCGTGTCCGTGTTCGCTTCGGGTTAATGAAGCGATTTTTACCTGCGAGCGGTTTTTAATTCGGTCCCAGATCGAAACGAATCGATACATCGTTCGTCGTAAAAAATTTTCCATTACTTCCGCCCAAACAACGTTTTAATCCGTCGGAAATAGGCGCGAAATCGAGGTGAAGTAAAGGCTCAAAATAGGAGTGGAAGTTTACGCAACGTGATAATTACGTTAACAAATCCTTTGACAAATTAACACTACGACAGCGGGGGCGACTGATTATATCGGGTTCCTTTGGACAGTTTCGAAATATTTTAGCGGTGTGCATGCTGATTAGTGAATTAACGTAATTAGTTGTTATCTAATTTTCTAACAATGCTGCGAATTTGGTTAGTCGCTAGAGAACTAGGTTGTGAGAAAGTAGACGACGACAGTGAGGAAATTAAAACGATTTAGTTGTTTAACTGTTAAACGACTAATTTAAACTAAGCTTTTCTATTTATTCGGTTTTTTATAATTGGATTATTCGATTACATTTCATTAGATAATTGATTTAATTAAGGATAATAAGGAGGTCTCTGTCTTCGAAACTATTTAAGGTTGAGAAACGGAACGTTTTTAGGTAATAAAATAATACTTCAAGTTAGGTAATAACAAATTCGAAGTTTTCAGAATGAACGATTTCTTTGAGAAAAAATTTGAAAGCAACCAATTAAAGTTGGACGTTTTTGAAAAATTAGGTTAAAGAAAAAAAATTTTTCTTCCAAACGTTTCAAGATTTAGAAATAAAATTTTTTGAGGTAATAAAAGAATGTACCAAATTTTAAGTTTCCATGGTGAAGAATTCTTTTAATAAAAATCTTTAAAAGTCGTATTGGGTAGTTATTGAGCTAAAATTGAGGTTGGAAAGAAAAAAAAATCTTCAATACTATTCGCGACGAAGATATGAAACTTTTTGAGGTTATACAATAACATTCGCGGTTAGGTTTAGCTTTGTTTTAAGATTTTACCGTGAACGACTTTATTTGCTAGTAATAAAAATGATCAATTTTGAACGCTTTTTAAAAGAAATGTTTCTTTCTCCAAAACTATTCGAGATTAAGAAATTAAACTTTTTGAGGTTAAATTAAAGCTAGGTCTGTCCTTATATTGTCATTGAACCATCATGTGTTTATTACCATGAGATATCTATCGCCGGATATACAGGGTGTGTCAAATATCTGGAATATAGCCAATAATTTCGCCATTTGTGATTTTAAAGAAAAATGTTTCAAATAAAATGTTTTTTGTTTTGTTGTTATGGCAACCAACATTATTATTTTAAATGGGCAGTGAACATATCAATCATATGGTTGCATGAAAAAAAATCAAGAAAAAATGCATTAAACTAAGATTAGAACTAAAACTAGAAACTTTCGGGTCTTTTAATAAAAGGTTTGACGTTTCGGATGCCATGTTGCAACCTTCTTCAGAAACTGGTTCAAAGTGACGAAATCAAAAAATCGGTAACTATATATAAGTCGGAAAAACTAATTAATAATCAGTTAACGCTATTACAAACTGATTAATAACTAATTGCGTCGCGGCCGGTGTGAGGCGGGAAGAGGTCTTCGTGTTCACCACCATCTTCCATGTTCTGCTAAGCTCCCAGCCATCCTCTCTGTTGACGTTATTTTTATGTCGGTGAATCTCTATGGCTTCTCTTGTCAGTCTTTGGTAGTATCTGTTGTCCCTAGCCAGCACCTTTGTTTGTTCGAAGTTTATTCGGTGCCCCTCTGCATGGCAATGTTCCGCAACTGCCGACTGCTGGATCTTCTTCAGCCTTACATCCCTCTCATGCTTCTTGATGCGGCACTCGACGTTGCGCCCAGTTTGGCCAACATAAACCTTCCCACAACTACACGATAGTCGATAGACTCCCGCTCCTTTTAATGGAGTTAGTTTGTCCTTGCGAATCGGGAGTGTGTTCCGAATTTTGCTGACCGTGCCGTACCGCACTACGATGTCGTTCTTCTTGAGGTGCCTAGCAATTCGTTCCGTTACACCTGAAACATAGGGAAGACAGATAAATCCAAGTGGTTTTGTACTTACCGTGTCCTCTTTCTGTTTTCGCTGCTTGATGGCCTGGTTGGTGTCCCTCGAAGTGTATCCATTCTTCTGCAGCACGCCTCGTAGAAAGTGTTGCTCCTTCTTCAAGTTCTCTCCTTCACATAGTCTCGCTGCTCGCTGAAATAATGTACGGATCATGGACCTCTTCTGTTGGGGATGATGATGTGAACATGCCTGTAAATACCTGTTGGTATGGGTCTTCTTTCGGTATACACCAAGTTCTATATCTCCATTTGTCGTCCTGGTGACCAACACATCTAGGAAAGGTAGTTTTTTGGCAGTTTCTGTTTCCATGGTGAACTTAATCATAGGATGTTGAGAGTTCAAGTGATCCAAGAACTCTTGGAGCCGTTTTTGACCATGTTGCCATATCACAAACGTGTCATCCACATATCGGAGCCATAGTTTTGGTTTCCACTGGCTCTTCTTCAAAGCGTCTTCTTCGAATAATTCCATGTAGAAATTAGCTATAACTGGCGATAGTGGAGATCCCATGGCTGCCCCTTCGAACTGCTCGTAAAATTCTCCTTTCCAGCTGAAATACGTCGACGATAAGCAATACTCCACCAGATCTGGCACGTATCCTGGTAAACCCTCCGGAATGAGTTTTCGGCGAAGACCCTCTACAGCATCCTTAACTGGTACCCTAGTAAAAAGGGATTCCACATCGAAACTTACCAACATATCCCCAGCATCCAGCTTTACACCTTTTACCGATTCCACAAAATGTGTAGAATCCCTGACATACGATTCCGTGTTACCTGTAAAGGGGGACAGAATCTTTGCAAGATGTTTAGCCAGCTGGTATGTTGGGGAGTTGATGGCGCTGACGATAGGGCGGAGGGGGACGTCTGGTTTGTGAATCTTCGGTAGTCCGTAGATTCTTGGTGGTACCGGCGCCTGCACAAACAAACCTTTCTGCTGTTCTGCTGGAATTCCTGTGGATTTCTAGTTTTTCGAGTGTTAGTTCTAGTTGTAGTTCTAATCTTAGTTTAATTCACACCGGCCGTGAAAGCCTTCGTACTTAAAAAATGCATTATCTGAAAATATTAAATCAGCAAATTACAATCAAAGTGGGCGCCGAAATAACGCCGTTGACAGCGTTAAATGTTGAAAAATTGACAGTTCACACAAATATGGCGCAATTAAGAATCCAAATATTAATGATGTATAAAAAGTGAACGGCCGAAGACAGCTACCAATGACGAAATTACATTAAATGTTTGTCATCGTACCCATACATTATTAATTATTCATAATTGTTGAATCTGTCATTTTTTTGACATTTAAAGTTGTCAACAGCGTTATTTCGACACCTACTTTGGTTGTAATTTGCTGATTTAATATTTTCAGAAAACGCGTTTATTCTCAATTCTTTTCTTATACAACCATATGATTTGATATGTTCATCGCATAGAGGGATTTATCCTCTATCAAAATGTGCAAAGAAAATATATGCATCCCATTTAAAATAACAATGTTGGTTGCCATAGCAACGAAACAAAAACAATACAAACAAGCAAATATCGCCAAAAAATGCGCCACGATTAATAAAGAAACTTGTATTTGTAACATTTGACACACCCTGTATATTGCTAATCGTGACCCTAGGAATTCATTTTTTACAGTGGATATTAAGGTATATATTGGGGGCAATTATTTTGGATCTGTTCAGCTTATTGCAGCAGTTTTTTTATCTTGTTCCGGCTCTGTGAAGAGCATTTTCCCAAAAAAGTAAAAAAATCGTGTATAATTGCTGTCTTTCAATGTTTACAGCGTCATAACTTTCTTATACGATACAGAAGAAACTCAAAAGCCGTACATCTCTTAAGACGGCTAAACTCGAATGATTTTAGTTCTAGGTCTTATGTTAGTTCTAGTGATAGTGTTAGTGTAAAACTAGAACTAGACGTAGAACTAGAAACATTCGGATTTAGCCGCACGTCTCTCAAGACGGCTAAACCCGAATGATTCTAGTTCTACGTCTTGTGTTAGTTCTAGTGATAGTGCTAGTGCAAAACTAGAACTAATTCGGGTTTAGCTGTGCGTCTTCAGACTATTTCTGGTTCTAGGTCTAGTGTTAGTTCTAGTTTTAGTGCAATCAAAATATACAACATATCACTAGAACTAACATTAGACCTAGAACTAGAAACATTCAGGTTTAGCCGTCTTAGTGCTTACTTGATTGCACAAGCAACTATACCCAGAAACTATAAAAATCCGCTCTTTCATATTTTCTAGCGTAGTCGGTAGTTCGCATAAACATTATCCTTAAGAAAGCCCCACAAAAAAAAATCAAGAGGTGTTAAATCAGGTGATCTGGCATCGCCCAGTATAATCAAAAGGGAAAATAAAATGCTTTTTTGCACGTTTATTACGATTTTTATAACAAATTGTCCACCTTCTTCGGTCTCGCAATGACCCAAACGCTCATAAATGGAATTTTGAACCATCAGGAGCATATCCCTAGTGATATTAGTGGTTTCTTCAAGTATGCGATTTTCGAAATCATTTATTGATTCTCGTTTTGTTGCATACACTCTACTTTTGAGAAACCCCAAAAACAAAAAATCGAGTGGTGTTAGATCAGGAGATCGTGGTGGTCACTCAATATAGAAGAGGTAAATTCTACCAATCCAACGGTTTGTTTTCTTTAGTCTAGTGTTAGTTCTAGTTTTAGTGCAATCAAAATATGCAATATAGTGATATCTAACTAGCGCTACCTACCACTGTCACTAGAACTAACATTAAACCTACAACTAGAAACATTCAGATTTAGCCGTCTTAACGATTACTTGATTGCACAAGCAACTATACCCAAAAACTATAAAAACCTCCTATTTAATATATATAAATGTTTTTGGTTCATAATTTTCTTATATGATACGGATAAAACTCAAAAATCATATAAAATCGATAGGAAATTTTCTGGTCTATACGGTGATATATGATATAAAGCGATAAATTGGTTGCAGAAAAAAATTGTTCTTGAACCTTTGATTATATATAATATGGATTGAGCTAACTGAATATATCTACTAACAAAAATGTGGCTCAAGGTGAATAGACGCAGATGGAAAGCGATAATGTGAAAGTGTAACAAAGATAGACATAAAACGGTACTAAACAGACGGGCGCATGCGCACAAAAGTGTCAATCGTTTTGTTGTGTCACAGCCAGTCACACCGTTATGTTTAAAAATGTATTGTTTCGTGTGCAAAGTTCGCGATAATACAGTTTCACATCACCTGTAAGTATTATAAATAATAAGGAAATTTTATTTTATTTTATTTTTTTTTCTTTTTTCATTTATTAATTTTGTTTTAAATTTACCGCCAAAATTAACGCACGCCCATTATATGTCAGTACGCTTCTATGTCTATCTCGGTTCGATCACCTTGCGCAAGCTATCTCTCTCGTTGGCTCAATTCATATTATATATAATCAAAGCCTTGAACCAACAAGTATTTATTATCACGAGGTATATATCACTAGATATATACAGTGTGTTAATTAATTATCGCACCCGACGTCATCACTGCAAGTATGCAACCAATATCACAGCATAATATAATACGCGATTTACGTATTGCAATACCAATCCTGTGATATTGGTTGCATACTTGCAATGATGACGTCAGGTACGATAATTAATTAACACAATGTATGTGCTAATCCAACCCTAGAAATTCGTTTTTTACATTGGATATTAAGGTATATCTTAGTTCTTTCGATAATATATTGGGGGCAGTTATTTTAATTCTGTTAAGTATATCGCAACTGTTGTTTATCTCGTTCTGGCGGCTCTGTTAAGAGCATTTAGAGTTGAAACTTTCTTTTTAAGCATGTAATTGCTCAATCCAAACCAAATCAAAAATCTCTTAACCAATCTTATTTCATTCATTATTTTAAGCTTCAATGAACCATACAATTTAATCCATCGTGATTAATAATATAATTAAGACAAATCCCTTCAATTTAATCGTGAGACTATAGGCAATTGGGGAATGTGTTGAAATACCAATTAAGCTAACAATTTGTAACGGATACCTGTTAAGACTTGGTTGACAATTGTAAATTCTGCATAAACTTATTGATTCGTGTCAAAATTTAGCTCATAAAGCATTTATTTGATGGTGTGGTTAAAACTTCTAGTAAATATTAAAAAACTTTTTTTGCTTTAATCATATTTCTTTCATGTTTAGGTACAAATACTTCATATACTAACCGAAATCAAGTTATTATCGTTTCTTTTCTTTATAAACCGGTCTTATTTCCCAAGGGATACCTGATTGGATTGAGCATATTGGAAATACCCGATATACTCCGGTGGGTATAAACCATGATCTCGACGCGCCCTCAACTCATCGAAACGCAACGGACCATAAAGAAGCGAATTACGAACGCGGATACGGCGGCGGCGTCGGCCTGGCTCCCCAGTAAGTGAATCCAACGACCGTTTTGATTGTTTTGTGTGATCTACATGAGAATGGGGGCGACGACGTCGGCGTCGACAGCGAGTCGAGTAGAAGTTTTCCGCACGCGTCGACCCGTTTTCCGCCGTCCGTGCCTATGCAAGAATAATCCGAGCGACCCTGCACATGAAGGGTGCACTCGACGTAAACATTAGGGTCCCTTTTTGGGTTGGGGGAACTTTTCGAGGAAAAGTTTCTCCGAACGTTTTACCGGAATTATATTGCTGAACTTTACTCGGTTTAATCATCGTAACTGTAAAGTTATATATATTTCTTCGTCTAGGTCTGGGAGATTGTTTCGAATTGTAAAACGAAACCGAGATGCGGTTTGATTTCGCTTATTTTAATTAACTGTCACCGACATTATTTTCTTAACATCAACAAATGAGTGTGTTATTTTTGTAATGCGATTTCGTGATAATCCGAGATGGAACCCCATAAATATTCACGCACCTTTTAGCAGTTAGGGGTCGGATTTGCTGACCTGCCACGTTACATTAAACATTCACGGTGGCCACCTGGGAACAGCTTAACTTGATTAACGTCATATCTAGGGGACAGAGATGTCGCGAGGGCCGCCGGTGCGATAATCCTAAATCAATTATTTGATCATTATTTCCGACTGTCCGCGCCCCATATGAATATTTCATCCGAAATTTCCGTCCAGATGGCCCGGGTCCCGGTGGCGGCAGAAATTAAAGTTCCGCCTAGGATTGTTCAATTATTACGAATCCGAAGTTCCGACGTCCGGTTTATTGAATTATGGAGTGACCGGGTGACCTGGAGTTCGCCCTTTTCATTTTGGAATGTTACTGTTGAAGTAATTTTTTTTGCGTGATTTACTTTCTTATGAGTTAGTTCAGCATCAATCGTTCTACAGAAAAGTCATTAATTTTCAATTACTCACTGGAGTTTAATAAATAACACACCAGATGGCATTTGAGGTTGGTTGAAAACGTGTGGAAAGAGCACGATTTTTGTAATTAAAAGATCGTTTTCGAACTAACGTAATTAATTTTCATTTAATTATTTTTTTTTATGATTCAATCTATTTGGTTAATTATTATCTGCGAGTAATGAAATATTCAAAAACACTTATTTTTCTGCTATTTTAGAAACCGATATCTTCGTTATCTTTAAAGATAGCAAAATATTAAATACACCACCATTGTTTGGTCTTTTTATCATCTAAAACTGGGTTTATCCTGTCGATATCTTGGCGAAGAGTTGTTTCCCAAAAAAAGTAAGAAAATCGTGTGTAATTGCTGTGTTTCAATATTTATAGCATCATAACTTTCTTATATGATACGGACAAAACTCAAAAATCATATAGAATCGATAGGAAATTTTCTGCTCTACACGGTGGTATACGATATTAAATGATAAGTTCACTGCGAAAGTAATCTTCCCCATAAAAGTAAGAAAATCGTATATAATTGCTATGTTTCACTGTTTACGACATCATAACTTACTTATATGATATCGATAAAACTCAAAAATCATATAAAATCGATAGGAAATTTTCTGCTCTACACGGTGGTATATGATATTAAATGATAAGTTCACTGCGAAAGTAATCTTCCCCATAAAAGTAAGAAAATCGTATATAATTGGTATGTTTCAATGTTTACGACATCATAACTTTCTTATATGATATCGATAAAACTCAAAAATCATATAGAATCAATAGGAAATTTTCTGCTCTATACGGTGGTATATGATATTAAATGATAAGTTCACTGCGAAAGTAATCTTCCCCATAAAAGTAAGAAAATCGTATATAATTGGTATGTTTCAATGTTTACGACATCATAACTTTCTTATATGATATCGATAAAACTCAAAAATCATATAGAATCGATAGGAAATTTTCTGCTCTACACGGTGGTATATGATATTAAATGATAAGTTCACTGCGAAAGTAATCTTCCCCATAAAAGTAAGAAAATCGTATATAATTGGTATGTTTCAATGTTTACGACATCATAACTTTCTTATATGATATCGATAAAACTCAAAAATCATATAGAATCGATAGGAAATTTTCTGCTCTACACGGTGGTATATAATATTAAATGATAAGTTCACTGCGAAAGTAATCTTCCCCATAAAAGTAAGAAAATCGTATATAATTGCTATATTTCACTGTTTACGACATCATAACTTACTTATATGATATCGATAAAACTCAAAAATCATATAAAATCGATAGGACACTTTCTGCTCTACATGGTGGTATATGATATTAATCGATTAATTGACTGCGCGAGTAATCTTCCCCAAAAAAGTAAGCAAATCGTGTATAATTGCTGCATTTTAATGTTTACGGCGTCATAACATTTATATATGATATGGTCAAAACTCAAAAATCATATAAAATCGATAGGAAATTTTCTGCTCTACATGGTGGTATGTGATATTAATCGATTAGTTGACTACGGAAGTAATCTTCCCAAAAAAGCAAGAAAATCGTGTATAATATCGGTGTTTCAATGATTACGGCGTCATAATTTTCTTATCTGATAGGGACAAAACTCAAAAATCATATAGAATCGATAGGAAATTTTCTGCTCTACACGATGGTGTATGATATTAATCGATCAGTTTACTGCAAAAGTCATTTTCCCCAAAAAAGTAAGAAAATCGTGTATAATTGCTGTGTTTCAATATTTACAGCGTCATAACTTTCTTGTATGATACGGCCAAATCTCAAAAATCATATAAAATCAAATTACTCACTGAAGTTTAATAAATAACACACCAGATGGCATTTGAGGTTGCATTTGAGGTTGGTTGAAAACGTGTGGAAAGAGCACGATTTTTGTAATTAAAAGATCGTTTTCGAACTAACGTAATTAATTTTCATTTAATTATTTTTTTTTTATGATTCAATCTATTTGGTTAATTATCTGCGAGTAATGAAATATTCAAAAACACGTTCAAAACAAATACAACCATTAATTCCAAATGAAAGGGTGACCAACCATATTCGGCCCCAGTTGCGCAGAATTGCCGATGACAATGGAACGAACGCTCTGCAATGTTGTTATGGGTTATGCTTTTTTTTAATTCCATGTTTTGTACGTTTACGTATTTTAGATATGCGAGTTTGCACACTGTTCGAGTGTAAACAAAAAATTATTTATGGGGGAGAATTGGAAATTTGTTTTATTTTTCATCACTTATTAAACACGAATACCCGGATTCTATATTTTGCTGTTATACAAATAGTACTTACGTGATTGATTTTTTTTTTTTGATTTCTTTTATGATTTTTTTTTAAAACGTGGTGGCATGAATGGATGTAGATGTAACTGTAACGCTTTTGAAGTTTTTGCGGCTGTCTGCTTACTTGTAGATAACTCAACGTCACCCATTACAAAACTTTGCGTGAAATATACGCGTGGTGCACTCGTTTTTGGGAGTAACGTGAAAAATTAGGACTTTTGCGAAACACACACGGCCCAGAGATAGGATTCGCGTGTGATTGATGGTCGGTTTTATTACGTCGAGGCATTAAAAGCGCCCCTTTTCTGCGTGTAGTTGGAAATTTTCATCGAAATGTTGCTCGCTACTCGAGATACACCCCCGGGATATCGTTACTAGATACGTCCGAATCGGTGTACGAGTTATTGATGTATTGAGATCGGCAATTTTTAACATTTCTTTCTTATTTTTCACTTTTTTTGTTGATTTGAATGAAATAAAAACTTGTGCGAGAAAAATCTCAGCAACAAACTTTTACCCCTATTTTTTCATCTATTTTAGAAGCCGATATCTTCGTTATCTTTAAAGATAACGAAATGTTAAATACACCACCAGAAAGCCTGATCTTTTTATCATCTAAAATCGGATTTATCCTGTCGATATCCTAGCGAAGAGCTTTTCCCCAAAAAAGTAAGAAAATCGTGTATAATGGCTGTGTTTTAATGTTTACAACGTCATAACTTTCTTATATGATACGGACAAAACTCAAAAATCATATAAAATCGATAGGAAATTTTCTGCTCTACACGGTGGTATATGATATTAATCGATTAATTGACTGCGCAAGTAATCTTCCCCAAAAAAGTAAGAAAATCGTGTATAATTGCTGCATTTTAATGTTTATGGCGTGATAACATTTATATATGATATGGTCAAAACTCAAGAGTCATATAAAATCGATAGGAAATTTTCTGCTATACACGGTGGTAAATGATATTAATCAATTAATTGACTGCGCAAATAATCTACCCCAAGAAAGCAGGAAAACTACGTATAATTGCTGCATTTCAATGTTTACTGCGTCATAACTTTCTTATATGATACAGATAAAACTCAAAAATCATATAGAATCGATAGAAAACTTTCTGCTCTACACAGTGGTATAGGATATCAATCGATTAGTTCACTGCGGAACTAATGTTCCCCATAAAAGTAAGAAAATCGTATAAAATTGTTGTGTTTCAATGTTTACAGCGTCATAACTTTCTTATATGATACGGTCAAAACTCAGAAATCATATAAAATCGTTAGGAAATTTTCTGCTCTACACGGTGATATATGATATTAATTGATTAGTTTACTGCGGAAATAATGCTCATCATAAAAGTAAGAAAATCGTATATAATTGCTATGTTTCAATGTTTATGACATTAAAACTTTCTTATATGATACGAACAAAACTTTAAATTCATATAAAATCGATAGGAAATTTTCTGCTCTACACGATGGCGTATGATATTAATCGATCAGTTTACTGCAAAAGTCATTTTCCCCAAAAAAGTAAGAAAATCGTGTATAATTGCTGTGTTTCAATGTTTACAGCGTCATAACTTTCTTGTATGATACGGCCAAATCTCAAAAATCATATAAAATCGATAGGAAATTTTCTGCTCTACATGGTGGTATATGATATTAATTGAATAGTTCACTGCGGAAGTAATATTCATCATAAAAGTAAGAAAATCGTATATAATTGCTATGTTTCAATGTTTATGACATTAAAATTTTCTTATATGATACGAACAAAACTTTACATTCATATAGAATCGATAGGAAATTTTCTGCTCTACACGGTGGTATATGATATTAATTGATTAGTTCACTGCGGAAGTAATTCACTCCAAAAAAGTAAGAAAATCGTATATAATTGGTATGTTTCAATGTTTACGACATCATAACTTTCTTATATGATATCGATAAAACTCAAAAATCATATAAAATCGACAGGAAATTTTCTGCTCTACACGGTGGTATATGATATTAATCGATTAATTGACTGCGCAAATAATCTTCCCCAAAAAAGTAAGAAAATCGTGTATAATTGCTGCATTTTAATGTTTACGGCGTCATAATATTTATATATGATATGGTCAAAACTCAAAAATCATATAAAATCGATAGCAAATTTTCTGCTTTACACGATGGTATGTGATATTAATCGATTAGTTGACTACGAAAGTAATCTTCCTAAAAAAACAAGAAAATCGTGTATAATATCGGTGTTTTAATGATTACGGCGTCATAATTTTCTTATCTGATAGGGACAAAACTCAAAAATCATATAGAATCGATAGGAAATTTTCTGCTCTACACGATGGTGTATGATATTAATCGATCAGTTTTCTGCAAAAGTCATTTTTCCCAAAAAAGTAAGAAAATCGTGTATAATTGCTGTGTTTCAATGTTTACAGGGTCATAACTTTCTTGTATGATACGGCCAAATCTCAAAAATCATATAAAATAGATAGGAAATTTTCTGCTTTACACGGTGGTATATGATATTAATTGATTAGTTCACGGCGGAAGTAATGCTCATCACAAAAGTAAGAAAATCGTATATAATTGCTATGTTTCAATGTTTATGACATTAAAATTTTCTTATATGATACGAACAAAACTTTAAATTCATATAAAATCGATAGAAAATTTTCCGCTCTACACAGTGGTATATGATATTAATCGATTAGTTCACTGCGGAAGTAATCTTCCCCATAAAAGGAAGAAAATTGTATATAATTGCTATGTTTCACTGTTTACGACATCATAACTTACTTATATGATATCGATAAAACTCCAAAATCATATAGAATCGATAGGAAATTTTCTGCTCTACACGATGGTGTATGATATTAATCGATCAGTTTACTGCAAAAGTCATTTTCCCCAAAAAAGTAAGAAAATCGTGTATAATTGCTGTGTTTCAATGTTTACAGCGTCATAACTTTCTTGTATGATACGGCCAAATCTCAAAAATCATATAAAATCGATAGGAAATTTTCTGCTCTATACGGTGGTATATGATATTAATTGATTAGTTCACTGCGGAAGTAATACTCATCATAAAAGTACGAAAATCGTATATAATTGCTATGTTTCAATGTTTATGACATTAAAACTTTCTTATATGATACGAACAAAACTTTAAATTCATATAAAATCGATAGAAAATTTTCCGCTCTACACAGTGGTATATGATGTTAATTGATTAGTTCACTGCGGAAGTAATCTTCCCCATAAAAGGAAGAAAATTGTATATAATTGCTATGTTTCACTGTTTACGACATCATAACTTTCTTATATGATATCGATAAAACTCAAAAATCATATAAAATCGATAGGAAAATTTCTGCTCTACACGGTGGTATATGATATTAATCGATTAATTGACTGCGCAAGTAATCTTCCCCAAAAAAGTAAGAAAATCGTGTATAATTGCTGCATTTTAATGTTTACGGCGTCATAATATTTATATATGATATGGTCAAAACTCAAGAGTCATATAAAATCGATAGAAAATTTTCTGCTCTACATGATAGTATGTGATATTAATCGATTAGTTGACTACGGAAGTAATCTTCCCAAAAAAGCAAGAAAATCGTATATAATTGGTATGTTTCAATGTTTACGACATCATAACTTACTTATGTGATATCGATAAAACTCAAAAATCATATAAAATCGATGGGAAACTTTCTGTTCTACATGATGGTATATGATATTAATCGATTAATTGACTGCGTAAGTAATCTTCCCCAAAAAAGTAAGAAAATCGTGTTTGATTGGTGCATTTCAATGTTTACTGCATCATAACTTTATTATATGATATCGATAAAACTCAAAAATTATATAAAATCGATAGAAAACTTTCTGCTCTACACGGTGGTATATGAGATTAATCGATTAATTAACTGCGCAAGTAATCTTCTCCAAAAAAGTAAGAAAAACATATATAATTGCTGCATTTCAATGTTTACGGCGTCATAACATTTATATATGATATGGCCAATACTCAAGAGTCATATAAAATCGATAGAAAATTTTCTGCTCTAGATGGTGGTATGTGATATTAATCGATTAGTTGACTATGGAAGTAATCTTCCCAAAAAAGCAAGAAAATCGTATATAATTAGTATGTTTCAATGTTTACGACATCATAACTTTCTTATATGATATCGATAAAACTCAGAAATCATATAGAATCGATAGGAAATTTTCTGCTCTACACGGTGGTATATGATATTAATCGATTAGTTGACTGCGCACGTAATCTTCCCCAAAAAAGCAAGAAAATCGTGTATAATTGCTATGTTTCAATGTTTACAGCGTCATAACTTTCTTATATGATACAGACAAAACCTAGAAATCATATAGAATCGATAGGAAATATTCTGCTTTACATTGTAGTATATGATATTAATCGATTAATTGACTGTGCAAATAATCTTCCCCAAAAATGAAGGAAAACTGCTTATAATTGCAGTATTTCAATATTTACTGCATCAGAATTTTTTATATGATATGGACAAAACTCCAAGATCATATAAAACCGATAGAAAATTTTCTGGTCTACACGGTGGTATATGATATTAATCGATTAATAAACTGTGCAAATAATTTTTTCAAAAAAAGTAGGAAAACCACGTATAATTGCTGAATATCAATGTTTACTACTGCATTATAACATTCTGATATGATACGGACAATACTCCAAAATCATATAAAATCGATAGAAAATTTTCTGCTCTATACAGTATATGATATTAATCGGTTAGTTGATTGTACAAGTAATTTTCCACAAAAAAGTAAAATAACCGTGTATGATCATATAAAATCGACAAGAAATTTTCTGCTCAACACGCTGATATATGATATGAATCGATAAGTTGATTGCACAAGAAGTCTTCATCTAAAAAGCATAAAACCTTTAAATATTTTGGGTTAAAGAAAAAATCAACCTTTGTCGTGGTGTATTTAATATTTCGCTATCTCCAAAGACAACGAAGATATCTCAAGATATTTGTTGCTGTCGTCGTACTGACGAAATAGAACGTTATTTTAAAATCGCTCAATGGCGGTCGTTTAAAAGTTCATTAGGGCGTTTATTTTTTTTGTAACGATAGTTCGGGGACCGGTTGGTGTTCAGAATGGCGCTGAATTTGATTCACGAGCGACGATAAATCTAAACGAACATGTTCATTTTGGATAGCTTTGGGCAATCACCATCGAAAAAACCACGTGGGATGATTCCCAAAATAAAACTAGGCAAAAACGCAATGGGGTTTTAATTTTTTCAGGTGCACTTTTATCAACGGATTTTATGACCCATTCAAAAAAAAATCTCCAACCAATATGTTTATATCTAAAACGTATAAATGGAATTAATAGGACCAAGTTGCAATTTAATTTTTGAAACAGTAATAAAGTGTTTTAGACACAAAGCTTTTGGAGCTTTTTCGGGGGAAAACTCAATGTTTATAGTACGGCTCGTACGTCTGTGTTCATCAAACAATGGGTATTGATTTGTGAATCCATCCTCGCTATGCGGTGCCGACCTCTCCAACCTTTTCGGGTGGTCTTCGGGTGGTTATTGTGGCCGGACAATGTTGATTTTTAAACAAAAACTTTTCATTACCATTACGACTAATTAAAAAGGCAGTTTGCATTGTGGCCGTCGACACGTTGCCGTTGAAACTTCCGTTTTCTCTCCTTTATTGAGAAACGGTGAACTCTCAACGGGCGGCGTTATTTAAAGAAGTTGCGTCCTCGAATGAATGCTCGCATTCTGCGTCTATTAGTTTTAACTTTCGAGCCACTTGGGAAACAGCCTCTATTGTTCGATTTCTTTTGGTTTAGGTTCACGTGCCGGACGTCGTAGTTCCTTCTTTTTTTTTCGAAGCAGTACAAATTCGACCGTCGAGTGCTCGAAGTGTCCTCCGGAGTCCAAACTCCACCAATCCGTAAGTACGCCTTAAACTCCGACTATTTTCCCTTCCTTAATACAATATTTGCGGAGAACTTGTACAAACACGTCGACACTTCGATTCCATTAGAGTGGCAAGAAGTCTGTCGAAGACAGCCCCCTTGTTTTTCCGTCTATAATTTTGGAATAACACCGAAATTCGTTTTGGGAACTATCGCTGATTCGTAACGAGATAATCAGTTTCAGCCAGGAAACAGAATCGATTGTGTCTGCATTTAAATTAATTCCGGTTGTTTTCCCGTATCCACGTCACGTCAAACGCGTAAAGGGTAGATTTCTATGTCAACTGAGAGGCGAGCGGTCACTGACACTCGACGTGTACATTTCTGAAATTCTCCGCAATTGTCTGCCTCAGACGGGACGTTAGATACCCAAATTTGACGTCTCCATAACTCCGGTCATATATAAATGCTCATCCCGATGATCGCGCGCGTTTAGCTTTGCACAACACGTTGATTGCGTGGTGTCTCCAGCTCACAATTGACATAAGACAAGAGGTGAATATGCAAACTCCTCCTCGCAACTCTGCGGAACGCTGATGTCACCATGTGTACACATGGCAAACGGATAAACAGAGATGTGCAAACAGCTGACGTAATCCTCCACCGCGACCATGGCCACGCAAAAATCCGTTATTGATTGTTCAATGCTACGCTCGACAATTTAATGCACCGAGATTATCAACCATGCGTAACTCAATTACGCAAACATACATGTTTTTGTCTTTTCTCTTTATATAAGTATTTCTTTACATTTTACAGTTATCAATTGAAGAGGTTGGTGTAATAATCAGCTATGTGCACAAAGTATAGTTTTGAGAAAACAAAGAAGTTTGGCATATGCCTTCCATAGTAATTATTTTTGTCTCTTTGTTTTCTTCTTTTTGTTGCTTCTGGCTTTGGTTATATATAAAAAAGGATGCACATGACCTCTTATTGCCGCAGATTAAAAATAAAAAACTAAAATAAAATGAACAGATATTATCTGTGAAATCTATCACCACAAGGTAAAACATAACTTTACTTCTTTTAATAACTACCACCAGCTAGGTCCTCAGTCTGTTTAAGATTTTCATAAAAATGAAGAAATTTCTTGGGTAAAAATCGTTGTACAATCGGCATGATGCTGTTGCATTTGGATGATTTTATGGGCAAAGGTATGCCAGTGATACGTCACTTAAGTTAATGGAAACTGTTTTGTCTTTTAGAAGCACGTACCCTCCAACATTGTGTCATTATGACATTGGCTTACATATACAGTGATACAATAAAGTCTACATACACCCCAGAAAATGATAATATCTCGCCTCCTCAAATGTAATTCAATGAATTTTTTAAATGAAGGATATTAGAAGTCTATATTATTTTAATACAAAGTCGAAACAGTTCGACCTGTGTTAGTTTTAATGATAGTGCTAGTGTAAAACTAGAACTAACACTAGACCTAGAACTAGAAAGTATCCTAGAACGTTTCTAGTTCTTGGTCTAGTGTTAGGTCTAGTGTTAGGTGTAGTGTTAGTTCTAGTTTTAGTTCAATAACAATATACAACATAGTGATATCTTATGCTAACTAGCGCTACTTACCACTGTCTCTAGAACTAACATTCGCACGTCTCTCAAGACGACTAAACCCGAATTATTCTCGGTCTAGGTCTTGTGTTAGCTCTAGTGCAAAACTAGGTGAACTTGGACTTGCCATAAATTAGTCCTTATACATTTAGACAAGTTTTTAATGACTATCAACTAGTTTTCAGTCATTTTGAGCAACATGAATTGTTTAAAAACTAGTTGTTAATGATTTAGACAAGTATAAAATTATGCTCAACCTATTATCAATTATTTTGAACACATGAGATGGCTATGAACTTATTTCGAAACATTTCGATCAATTTTGTTACCTTATAGACGAATTTTGGATAATGTTGGTGCAGTTTTCAGTCGTTGTGAGCAATCTGGACTTGCTATAAACTAGTCCTTATACATTTAGACAAGGTTTTAATGATTATCAACTAGTTTTCAGTCATTTTGAGCAACATGGATTGTTTAAAAACTAGTTGTTAATCATTTAGACAAGTATAAAATTATGCTCAACCAATTTTCAATGATTTTGAATAACATGAGATAGCTATGAACCTAGTTCGAAACATTTTGCTACCTTATAAAGCAATTTTGGACAATGTTGGTGCAGTTTTCAGTTATTTTGGGCAACCTAAACTTGCTATAAACTAGTCCTTATACATTTAGACATGTTTTTAATGACTATCAACTAGTTTTCAGTCATTTTGAGCAACATGAATTGTTTAAAAACTAGTTGTTAATGATTTAGACAAGTATAAAATTATGCTCAACCTATTATCAATTATTTTGAACACATGAGATGGCTATGAACTTATTTCGAAACATTTCGATCAATTTTGTTACCTTATAGACCAATTTTGGACAATGTTGGTGCAGTTTTCAGTCGTTGTGAGCAACCTGGACTTGCCATAAACTAGTCCTTATACATTTAGACAAGTTTTTAATGATTATCAACTAGTTTTCAGTCATTTTGAGCAACATGGATTGTTTAAAAACTAGTTGTTAATCATTTAGACAAGTATAAAATTATGCTCAACCAATTTTCAATGATTTTGAATAACATGAGATAGCTATGAACCTAGTTCGAAACATTTTGCTACCTTATAAAGCAATTTTGGACAATGTTGGTGCAGTTTTCAGTTATTCTGGGCAACTTAAACTTGCTATAAACTAGTCCTTATACATTTAGACAAGTTTTTAATAACTATCAACTAGTTTTTAGTCATTTTGAGCAACATGAATTGTTTAAAAACTAGTTGTTAATGATTCAGACAAGTATAAAATTATGCTCAACCAATTTTCAATTATTTTGAATACATGAGATGGCTATGAATTTATTTCGAAACATTTCGATCAATTTTGTTACCTTATAGACCAATTTTGGACAATGTTGGTGCAGTTTTCAGTCGTTGTGAGCAATCTGGACTTGCTATAAACTACTCCTTATACATTTAGACAAGTTTTTAATGATTATCAACTAGTTTTCAGTCATTTTGAGCAACATGGATTGTTTAAAAACTAGTTGTTAATCATTTAGACAAGTATAAAATTATGCTCAACCAATTTTCAATGATTTTGAATAACATGAGATAGCTATGAACCTAGTTCGAAACATTTTGCTACCTTATAAAGCAATTTTGGACAATGTTGGTGCAGTTTTCAGTTATTCTTTGTAACCTAAACTTGCTATAAACTAGTCCTTATACATTTAGACAAGTTTTTAATGACTATCAACTAGTTTTTAGTCATTTTGAGCAACATGAATTGTTTAAAAACTAGTTGTTAATGATTCAGACAAGTATAAAATTATGCTCAACCAATTTTCAATTATTTTGAATACATGAGATGGCTATGAATTTATTTCGAAACATTTCGATCAATTTTGTTACCTTATAGACCAATTTTGGACAATGTTGGTGCAGTTTTCAGTCGTTGTGAGCAATCTGGACTTGCTATAAACTACTCCTTATACATTTAGACAAGTTTTTAATGATTATCAACTAGCTTTCAGTCATTTTGAGCAACATGGATTGTAATAAAATATAAAATTATGCTCAACCAGGTGCATAGAACTAAAAATATTCAAGGTTAATGTTTTTTATTCTATCTTCTTTGTCATTCAAAATGAGCCCAAACATGATACGTTTAATTCCAATATTATTCGAGATATAAGCAACTTCCGGTATTTTTATTGAGCTATAACGGACACTGATATACTTTTTTTTTAGGACTGTATGTAGACTTTTTTGAGTTGAAGATATGATTATGTTTTGTGTTCCCCTTGATTAATAATAGCTTATATAGTTTTTATGTAAAATATGGAAATAATATGGACTTCTTACATGTTTTGTTAAAAAATTTCATTGAATTACATTTCGGGAACTGAGATATTATCATTTTCCGGGCTGTATGTAGACTTTATTGTATCACTGTACCTTATCGGAATAGTCTTGATCATATTTGAAAATCCTATACTTTGATAACGTAAACGGCTTTTTCTTAACAACAGCAGTTTTCTTAAAATACGGCAGTAAATAACATTTATAATCGTGTATCATTGATTGGGTGACACGTTCGACTTTGAAATTTTTACCACACGATTCAACTAGTTTGTACCATTCTTCTGGCAGGTAAAGTACTTCTTTCTTGCGTTTCTTTTTTTTCAATTTTTGCAAAGTCCTTGTCAGCTGGTAGAAAACTATGGCCAGGTTCCGGAAGATAATGAATGATTGTAGAGTATCTACCAGTTCGAACAAGGGCCATCATTGCGGAGTTCTTATTCTGGCCTATCTAAGGCAAACAAATAAGCATAAATGTTGCTAAGGTTCTGAGTATCTGTTTTAAAATTTACAGCATTCTGTGTATAATTGATGAACAGAGAGAGATGTACCATCTCATCTGACCAACGTTGGTCAGACCAGTCAGAGACTGAAATGTAGAATCTCAAAACATGCAAGTGACTGTAGACTAAAAAAGTCCAGTAATGCTTTATCCCAACACGTTTTGGAGTGTAAACATGAGTTTGATTTTAAGGATGTAAAAATCTTGGATTCAGAAAGCAATTATCATAATAGGCTGTTCTTGGAGATGGTACACATCAATTATACACAGAATGCTTATTCTGGCCGCCACAGTTGTCCGTAAAAATATACAACGATTTAACATCATTGGATATATAGTTATCAATGTAGTGCTTCAAAAAGGAAATGCTTCCATTGGAACCTTTTTTACCAATGGTTTCATTAAATATATACATAACGGCACTATTTGTTTTACATGAGTGAAATCCTTGATTACACCTAAACCTGACTGGCATAAATTATGTCCGAAGATGTTATCACCGGAACTGGCAAATTTTGCTGATAGTCATCATAGAATGCTTGAGCTTTCTTTAAATGGAGTTATTTCTAAACCAGTAGTGTTTTCCGTAAATCAAGACCACTTAAATAAGCATCCTGAACATTTTTATCAGCGTTCTTATAAAATCCTTCAAATATTTTGGAACTCTGTAAATTTCTCATAAATTGCTTTTTGCATTCACATCTGCTACCTTGCCTTTTTGCCTCAATTTGTTTCTTAACACTATTTATATATGCCTTTGCACTATTTCTTGCTGCCTTCCTTACATTCCATTTCCACTTACTAGGGTCCGCTTTCTTCCCTTGGACGAATCACCTGTTTCAGTATTGTTGCCATTTTGTAGAGAACTGTCACTGCTATCACTGTTTACACTTTCTTCAATGTAGTCTGGTTCAATGTCATTTTACCCAAAAATGGCGTTTAGTCGGTTATTGCACCAAATTCTTCAATTATATTTAAAGGAAAATGAAAATTTATCTCCTACAATACATAGAACCATTGGTACTCGCAGTACTAAAGCCCTTAGATGCTGGTAATAGAGGTTTTATGTATCTGAGATTGTCGCTATGCATAAAATTATCATCTCAAATATGATTAAATTCCGCAACGTACGCAAACATCGTCTTACGTGCGGTTTTATTAAATTGAGTCGTCTCGGAGATAGCGGCAGTAAATTTTGACTGGTATTATTTGTTTGCCGTGCTACGAATTATACGAATTTAATTATTAGATTATGATATCTTAATCCCCTAAGCGCTCGATTGCGAATGTAGATGCAAATTGGTTGAGGGAATACGAATGGATGGAGTTAAGTTTCTCAATTTAATCGTATTATCATGTAAATTTGAAATTGTTAATAATAATACATTGATGAAGTGAAAGTATTTTTATTGAAATCCGAGTTTGATGTTGAATGGATTTTGATATAAACAATAACGGTATGGGATGCATGGATGTAGAGAAATTTTGCCTGGAGGTGTTAACCGAATCCGAAACGAGCCGTTTACGGGGGTACTATCCGATAATAAACCGTGATTTGTTGCAAAATCGTTTGTATTGCTAACTAATTCTGAACATTAATTAGTTTGTAGGAGTTTAAATTAATCTCCCAAATGGGAATAGCCTGTGCAATACTGCGATCCGCTGTTCCCCATTGTCAGATGCAACCAGACAAATAGCGCCCTCCGCTCGCTAATTTTATATCCGATAGCGGAACTGTGTAGGACATTAGTGAACGTCTCGATATCCGTTGAAATAAACATGCTCTAATTATAAGTTGGCAAATGCAGATGCTATGTTAATAAATTATGGGAGTAGCTGTACTTCCTGTTGGTCGTGTTTCGTGTATTTATCGAGAAAATATGGCTTTGCATTATCTATAATACCCATTAAATAATAATTAGATTTATGGAAACTTAGGAATTATTTATAACACACTAAATCTTCATTATATTTGCTTTCAAATGTTGTTTACATCATTATTATATTTTTGTTCGATCTTGAGATATGATTTTTTCTATTTAAAAACTTGATTTAAATAGTGGGATTCAATACGCAACTTTTTTGTCTCTTAACATTTTCTCCTAAAATTGTTTGATCACAACAAAATAAAATAATACACAGGCTCAGGTGAATTAATTCACAGATTGGTTATTATTAGTCAAAGAAATGAAGTTATGACAAATTAATCTCAGCATTATTTTATTTTTTGTGATCAAACTAACAATTTGTTAGTTGTAAAATGTCAACAGATAAGAAAGTTGCAGATTTTACCGTTAACTTTAGAGGGCTATAACTTAGAGGAGAAGAGGTTTTGACCAAAAAGTTATATGAATATATACCCCTTAAAATCTTTCGCATCAAGTTAGATACTCCCTGTATAGGGTTCCGTTTAAAAACTCATAACAACCATGTTTATGAAAAACAAGAAATTATTTATGGGATACTAAATTCTCAATAAATTACATTTAAAACGCTTGCTATTTCATTATTATATCTCAACCCGTTCTTGAGATATAATTATTTAAAGTTCTATTCAATAAACTTAAAACAATAAAATAAGCAGAGTTAGGTTTAAAAAGTTATAACAACCAAATTTATGATAACTAAGATACTATTTATGGCACACTAAATCCTCATTAAATTAGCTTTAAAATGCTAGTTATTTTATCATTATATCTCATCTGGTTCTTGAGATATGATTCCTTAATATTTACCTTTATAAATACAATTAAATATATAGGGTTGGGTTTAAAAAATGATATCAACCGGGTTTATGGAACACAAGAAGTAATTTATGGCACGCTAAATCTTCATAAAATTGGCTTTAATATACTTGTTATTTCATCATTATATCTCAATTCGTTCTTGAGATACGATTTTTTTAATTTCTATTCTTCCAATTTATAAGTATCAAACACGTAGGGTTTTGATTCAAAAATCATAACAACCAGGTTTTAGAAAACTAAGAAATTATTTATGGCACACTAAATCCTCATTAAATCAGCTTTAAAATGCTTGTTATTTTATCACTATATCTCAACTCGCTTTTGAGATATGATTCCTTAATATTTGCCTTTATAAACACAACCAAATATATAGGGTTGGGTTTAAAAAATGATATCAACTAGGTTTATGAAACACAAGAAGCTATTTATGGCACACTAAATCTTTATAAAATTGGCTTTAATATACTTGTTATTTCATCATTATATCTCAATTCGTTCTTGAGATACGATTTTTTTAATTTCTATTCTTCCAATTTATAAGTATCAAACACGTAGGGTTTTGATTCAAAAATCATGACAACCAGGTTTTAGAAAACTAAGAAATTATTTATGGCACACTAAATCCTCATTAAATTAGCTTTAAAATGCTTGTTATTTTATTATTATATCTCAATTCGTTCTTGAGATATGATTCCTTAATATTTACCTCTATAAATACAACCAAATATATAGGGTTGGGTTTAAAAAATGGTATCAACTAGGTTTATGAAACACAAGAAGCTATTTATGGCACGCTAAATCTTTATAAAATTGGCTTTAATATACTTGTTATTTCATCATTATATCTCAATTCGTTCTCGAGATACGATTTTTTTAATTTCCATTCTTCAAATTTCTAACTATCAAACATACAGGGTTTGGTTTCAAAAATTATAACAACGAGGTTTATGAAAACTAAGAAATTGTTTATGGCATACCAAATCCTCATTAAATTGGCTTTAAAATGCTTGTTATTTCATTGACATATCTCAAGTCGTTCTTGAGATACGATTATTTAAAGTTCTATTCAATAAACTTAAAACAATAAAATATGCAGAGTTGGGTTTAAAAAGTTATAACAACCAAATTGATGATAACTAAGATACTATTTATGGCACACTAAATCCTCATAAAATTAGCTTTAAAATGCCTGTTATTTTATCATTATATCTCAACTCGTTCTTGAGATATATTTCCTTAATATTTACCCTTATAAATACAATCAAATATATAGGGTTGGGTTTAAAAAATGATATCAACCGGGTTTATGAAACACAAGAAATTATTTATGGCTCAATCCCCATTAAATTGGCTTGAAAATGCTTGTTATTTCATCATTATATCTCAATTCGTTCTTGAGATACGATTTTTTTAATTTTCATTCTTCGAATTTATAACTATCAAACATATAGGGTTTGGTTTCAAAAATTATAACAACGAGGTTTATGAAAACTAAGAAATTATTTATGGCATACTAAACCTTCATTAAATTGGCTTTAAAGTGCTTGTTATTTCATCATTATATCTCAATTCGTTCTTGAGATACGATTTTTTTAATTTTCATTCTTCGAATTTATAACTATCAAACATACAGGTTTGGTTTCAAAAATTATAACAACGAGGTTTATGAAAACTAAGAAATTGTTTATGGCATACTAAATATGGCTTTAAAATGCTTGTTATTTCATTGACATATCACAACTCGTTCTTGAGATACCATTATTTAAAGTTCTATTCAATAAACTTAAAACAATAAAATATGCAGAGTTGGGTTTAAGAAGTTATAGCAACCAGGTTTATGATAACTAAGATACTATTTATGGCACACTAAATTCTCATTAAATTAACTTTAAAATGCTTCTTATTTCATCATTATACCTCAACTGATTCTTGAGATATGATTATTTAAAGTTCTATTTAATAAATTTAAAACAATAAAATATGTTGAGATTGGTTTATAAAGTTATAACAACCAGGTTTTTGAAAACTAAGAAATTATTTATGGCACACTAAATCCTCATTAAATTAGCTTTAAAGTGCTTGTTATTTCATCATTATATCTCAATACGTTCTCGAGATACGATTTTTTAATTTTCATTCTTCGAATTTATAACTATCAAACATGCAGGGTTTGGATTCAAAAATCATAACAACCACGTTTTAGAAAACTAAGAAATTATTTGTGGCGCACTAAATCCTCATTAAAGTGGCTTTAAAGTGCTTGTTATTTCATCATTATATCTCAATTCGTTCTTGAGATACGATTTTTTTAATTTCCATTCCTCGAATTTCTAACTATCAAACATGCACGGTTTGGATTCCAAAATCATAACAACCAGGTTTTTGAAAACTAAGAAATTATTTATGGCACACTTAATCCTCATTAAATTGGCTTTAAAGTGCTTATTATTTCATCATTATATCTCAATTTGTTCTTGAGATACGATTGTTTTAATTTCTATTCTTCGAATTTCTAACTATCAAACATGTAGGGTTTGGTTTCAAAAATTATAACAACGATGTTTATGAAAACTAAGAAATTATTTATGGCATACTAAATCTTCATTAAATTGGCTTTAAAGTGCTTGTTATTTCATCATTATATCTCAATTCGTTCTTGAGATACGATTTTTTTAATGTTCATTTTTCGAATTTATAACTATCAAACATGCAGGGTTTGGTTTCAAAAATTATAACAACCGAGTTTTAGAAAACTAAGAAATTATTTATGGCACATTAAATCCTCATTAAATTGGCTTTAAAGTGCTTGTTATTTCATCATTATATCTCAATTCGTTCTTGAGATACGATTTTTTTAATTTTCATTCTTCGAATTATAACTATCAAACATGTAGGGTTTGGATACAAAAATCATAAAAACTACGTTTTAGAAAACTAAGAAATTATTTATGGCACACTAAATCCTCATTAAATTGGCTTTAAAGTGCTTGTTATTGCATCATTATATCTCAATTCGTTCTTGAGATACGATTTTTTTAATTTTCATTCTTCAAATTTATAACTATCAAACATGTAGGGTTTGAATACAAAAATCATAACAACCACGTTTTAGAAAACTAAGAAATTTATTTATGGCACACTAAATCTTCATTAAATTGGCTTTAAAGTGCTTGTTATTTCATCATTATATCTCAATTCGTTCTTGAGATACGATTTTTTTAATTTTCATTCTTCGAACTTATAACTATCAAATATGCAGGCTTTGGATTCAAAAATCATAACAACAACGTCTTAGAAAACTAAGAAATTATTTATGGCACACTAAATCCTCATTAAATTGGCTTTAAAGTGCTTGTCATTTCATCATTATATCTCAATTCGTTCTGGAAATACCATTTTTTTAATTTTCATTCTTCGAATTTATAACTATCAAACATGCAGGGTTTGGATTCAAAAATCATAACAACTACGTTTTAGAAAACTAAGAAATTATTTATGGCACACTAAATCCTCATTAAAGTGGCTTTAAAATGCTTGTTATTTCATCATTATATCTCAATTCGTTCTTGAGATACGATTACTTAATCTCTACCTTTATAAATACAATCAAATATGTAGGGTTGGCTTAAACAAATTATATCAACCAAGTTTATGAAAACTAAGACATTATTTATGGCATACTAAGTTCTCATTAAATTGGCTTTAAAATGCTTGTTATTTCCTTATTATATCTCAACTTCTTCTTTCTATACTTGAGATACGATTAATAATAAAGTATGGATTTAAAAATTTGTAACAACTAGGTTGGGTTGGATTTAAAAAATCATAATAACCAGATTTAGTAATCAATAAATATTTGAAATAAACTTGCTTAAATTATAAGTTTGCAATGCTAGATGCTGTGTTAATAAATTATATGAGTAGCTGTAGTTTCTGTTGTTCGAGTTTCGTGTGATTATCGGAAAACTACGGCTTTACGTTATTTATAATATCTATTAAAACGTAATTATTAATAAATAATAATTAAATAAATAAATTAATAGATGTTTCTTCGAAATATTATTAAAAATACAATGAATATCGATCCTTAATGTTTTTATTCGATTCGCTTTTAAATTATTCATTCGTTATTTACATTATAAATCTAACATCGAGTATTCCCGCCAAAAAAAAAACGTATTGAATAAAATTTGTTGGTTAAAAACTCAACGTGATTGTCGTAACATAAAAGGATTTCTTCCCTCGCTATAGAGTTGGGTAAAATGTTCAAATGTATTTTTGAAAAGGTAAATGGAGTCCCAAACGAAATGGCAATATCAAGAAAACATCTGATACCGTGCCTATACCGAAAAGGTCTGTAAGGCTATCGACTAACGGATATTAGTCCGGAATGTTATCCTTAAAAGCCGTAGAATACGAGAGGACACAGAAGAGGGGATAGACCGTTCATCCTTTGTGAGTGGCCTTAAAGTACCACACGCGTCACTCTATAACCTCGATATTACGTTTAGATGTCGGGCGCTACCTTTGCTATTTGCAGTAGAATTTAATAACACGAGGACGACGACTACGATGCGACTTCGGGATACTGAGTACGTAAACGTAGCGTGAAACGGAACGAGTCACCCGGCTACGACTTTTGACTAAGGGGGCGAAATTCGTCGCACCCCGAGGTCCGGACAACGCATTATTCGCGACCAGTCAGGACGGAATTACGTCGTCCTCTCTGGCTCATTCTGGACGCGATGATTAAATGTTCGGCCGGATTTGGAAATGGGGCCCTGAATGGGCTAGTAATACGAACAGAGGCGGACTTTGGGCACCTACAAATGTCCCGGCTTTGCCCAACTTTACAAATTAATCGGATCTGCTTTACCCTAATATAATATATCCGAATTACCGTCATAACTATGAACAGGTCTGGCCACGGGGGTGGCTAAATACCATGAAAATAGACCTAATTTTAGAGAGTTCGCATTCACATTTACATAAATACGCTATTATTCACGGTGCATCCACACAAACGTAATTTTATTTAACTTTATCATCAAAATAACCGGCGTTTCCACCATAATTACTAAATAACAGTTTACTATACTTTATTTTTTAATTCGTAGGAGTAAAATGAAAACTCACTTTTACATAGTGTAATTTTTCAAAGCTATTTTTTGGCGGGGGTTTTAAAACCACACCGCTAAACCCGAAACT
The DNA here is from genome assembly GCF_036711975.1 of Onthophagus taurus. Lineage (NCBI taxonomy): Eukaryota > Metazoa > Arthropoda > Insecta > Coleoptera > Scarabaeidae > Onthophagus > Onthophagus taurus. The sequence goes on from NC_091976.1 coordinate 30,809,831, forward strand.
TTCTAGTTGTAGGTCTAGTGTTAGTTCTAGTTTTACACTAGCACTATCACTAGAACTAACACAAGACCTAAAACTAGAATCATTCGGGATTAGCCGTCTTGAGAGACGTGCGGCTAAATCCGAATGTTTCTAGTTCTCGGTCTAGGGTTAGTTCTAGTTTTACACTAGCACTGTCACTAGAACTAACACAAGATCTAGAACTAGAATCATTCGGGATTAGCCGTCTTGAAAGACGTGCGGCTAAATCCGAATGATTCTAGTTCTAGGTCTAGTGTTAGTTCTAATTTTACACTAGCACTGTCACTAGAACTAACACAAGATCTGGAACTAGAATCATTCGGGATTAGCCGTCTTGAAAGACGTGCGGCTAAATCCGAATGATTTTAGTTCTAGGTCTTGTGTTAGTTCTAGTTTTACACTAGCACTGTCACTAAAACAGTCAGCACTGTCACTAGAACCCGATACTTTCTAGATCTAGGGGTAGTGTTGGTTCTAGTTTTACACTAGCACTGTCACTAGAACTAACACAAGATCTAGAACTAGAATCATTCGGGATTAGCCGTCTTGAGAGACGTGCGGCTAAATCCGAATGTTTCTAGTTCTAAGTCTAGTGTTAGTTCTAGTGCTAGTGCTAGTGTAAAACTAGAACTAACACAAGACCTAGACCCAGAATCATTGGGGTTTAGCCGTCTTGAGAGACGTGCGGCTAAATCCGAATGTTTCTTGTTCTAAGTCTAGTGTTAGTTCTAGTGCTAGTGCTAGTGTAAAACTAGAACTAACACAAGACCTAGAACTAGAATCATTTGGGTTTAGCCGTCTTGAGAGACATGCGGCTAAATCCGAATGATTCTAGTTCTAGGTCTTGTGTTAGTTCTAGTGATAGTGTAAAACTAGAACTAACACTTACCCCTAGATCTAGAAAGTATCGTGTTTAGCCGTGCGTCTGAAGACGAGAAAGAGATTCTGTAGAAAAGAGATATGGAGATTAAGAAGACAAGAAAAAGACTGTGCAGAAAAGAGGGAGATTGGAATAGGACTGACTATAGAAGGAAAAAACTGCAGAGTCAAAAAGAACACTTGCAGTAGTAGAAAGCGACTGAATTAATACTGAAAAGAGAAGAAGGATCCTAGTAGTGTTAGAAAAAAGCTGAACAGAGACTGGAAATTGGGGAACGAGACTCTGCAGAAATAAGGGAGAATAGAAAAACAAGATGGACCGAAAAAAGACTGCTAATAAAAGAAATGGGGAGAATAGAGACTGAAATAAGAATGAAGTATTTTGAAATTGTCAGAGAGACGTTATTTGTCCATGTTATCGCGCTTGCCATCTTTTTAGCCACTCTAATCATCTTACCAAAGCTCGCAGGTACATTTTCCAGCTTTTTTCGAGTTTTTATCTGAGTCTGTAAATCGTCAATAATCCGTATCTATCTTTCTTCCGTGACCGGTACAATCTGTTGGTCAGAAAAGAGACTACAAATGGAGACTGCAAAAGAAACTGGTAATGGAAAAAAGGAAATGAACAAAGACTCAGTAAGAATACAGGAGGCTGTGTAGAGACTGAAAATAGAAAAAAAGGAGTAACACAGAGAAACGGAATATTGGAAAGAGACTGTAGAGAGTGATGATAGCAGAAAGGGATTGAATAAAAGGGATGTGGTCAGAAACCTGAAAAGAGTGTAGTAATAGAAGGAAGAGACTAAAAGAGGGGCTGGAAAGACACAAACGATGCTACTAATAGAAAAACAAGACTGAAAAGACATCGAAAAAAGAAAAAATGTGACTTTGCAGAAAGACGGAATGTTGAAGAGGGGCTTTATAGCTAAAAAGTGATTAGAAAGCAATAGGAAAGACTGGAAATAGGTTGATAACATATGCAATATTCTGGAAAGAAAGGAGAAACACTGGATGAATACTGAGAATGGTCAGAAAGGGAGTGGGCAGAAAAAATGGTGGATAGAGACTGATAGCAGATGAAATACACTGGGCAGAAAAGAGTGACAGTGAAAAGAGACGAGATCAGTCAGAGAAAACTGACGAGATCAGTCAGACATTCGAAAAATACTGCTAATAGAAGAAAGAGAGAGGACTAAAAAGAAAGTGATTAGAAAGAGGCATGTAATGGAACAATGAGAAACAATACAAAAAATAACTTTGCAAAGAGATGAGATAATGAAAAGAGACTACAAAAAGAGTACTAAACAGAGAAAGGAAAAACTGGAAAGAGACTGATAATAGACAGAAAGAATGATGACTGATAGCATAAAAAGACTAGGCAAAAAGGGAGGAGATTGGAAAGAATATGATAATACAAGAGACTGAGGAGGAATACTAGAAAGAGTATGATAAATTGATAAAAAGAGACTGGTACCAGATATAAGAATTATCCCTTTCTTTAGGGAGGCTTAAGACATTTAGGAAGATTAATAGAAGAAAAAGGGTAAACATAATCTTAAAACAAAAGACGAAAAGAAGATATTGAGCAAGGAAAAATATTACTAGTAAGAGACTGTAAAGACAAAAAGAGCCGCACATCTCTCAAGACGGCTAAACCAGAATGATTATAGTTCTAGTCTAGTGTTAGTTCTAGTTAACCACTCCTCCGAATTAAAAAATAAAGTATACTTATTTATAAAATATCATTAAAAAATTCTTAGAATCACATCGAAAGCAGCACTATCAACCTAGTTTAGTTCAATTGAAACGATTTTGAAAGTAGTTACAGTGAATAGAAAGCTAAAAACGAAAATATCGCGTCGTAATTGCACATATTTTATTGTAGTAATGTTTTAAAGTGCACATTACCGAGGAAATAAGGTTTCCAGTTTTGCAAAACGAAGCAAAGGGTGTCTTTGAGCTCATAATTAACGAACTTATGCGAATCATGCCATTATCCGCGCGTTAGTTGCTGAAACGGCGAGTTCTCCCTCTGTATCATATTGTAATTTTGCCAGCGCCAGAAAACAAGGCCCATGTTTCATATGAAATAGCCGGAGCAGACGCCCTCAGCTCGGTACGATGCAGCAGTTTTATTACTACCACATGTTTCTCTAGCTCCAGTAATGAAAAGAACTATCGTTTTCATCACCCGGTTTTCGAAACGCCTCGCTAACGACCGCGAGTAATTACGACCACGAACGGGAGCAATTGAAAGTAAATCCAACTGATTGCGTATAAAAGCGCTCCGGCATAACAATTCGTTTACTTCTTCGTGTTTGGACAGAACGGTTCGTTTTTGTTAGCCGCAAAGTTTCTCGCCGTGTTTCATCTCTCGCCGGGCAAGATAAACTAGAAAATAAGAAAGGGGCCGCTACATCTTCTCTCTTACCGACAATCATATCTTGGTCTAAGTTTAGGTCTTGTAAGCAGAGAGGGTCATTAAAACTTTTGGGATCCGAACCCCAGAGTTATTTTACTACCTCAGAACGACCACCAATAAATACTCTAGGGAAAGAAGGATGTTTAATGCAAATATGTGCTAACGTATAAAAAAAAATAAATTGTAACAATTAAGAAATTCTACTAAATTCTCATTAAATTAGCTTTAAAATGATTGTTATTTTATTATTATATCTCAACTCGTTCTTGAGATATCCTTTTTTAAAGTTCTATTGAATAAATTTAAATCAATAAAATATGCAGAGATGAAATGAAACTTAAGAAATCATTTTTCACTAGCTTAATTCTCATTAAATTAGCTTTTATTTGCTTCTTATTTCATCGTTTTAGTTCTTAAAATATCAAAATTGATAATCATTTGCGTTAAATTCTGTTATAAGTAGAAAATTAAAGGTGATAGAGAAAAACGTTTCCCATAAAAATTAATGATAATGAATCAAGATAACATAATTTATAGTCAATGTCACCATAGATATCATTTCTTAGGTTCAAGCCAGGAATTCTTAAAATATCAAAATTGATAATCATCTGCGTTAAATTCGGTTATAAGTAGAAAATTAAAGGTGATAGAGAAAAATGTTTCCCATAAAAATTAATGATAATGAATCAAGATAACATAATTCATAGTCAATGCCACCATAGATATCATCATTTCTTAGGTTCAAGCCAGGAATTCTTAAAATATCAAAATTGATAATCATCTGCGTTAAATTCTGTTATAAATAGAAAATTAAAGGTGATAGAGAAAAACGTTTCCCATAAAAATTAATGATAATGAATCAAGATAACATAATTCATAGTCAATGCCACCATAGATATCATCATTTCTTAGGTTCAAGCCAGGAATTCTTAAAATATCAAAATTGATAATCATCTGCGTTAAATTCTGTTGTAAATAGAAAATTAAAGGTGATAGAAAAAAACGTTTCCCATAAAAATTAATGATAATGAATCAAGATAACATAATTCATAGTTAATGCCACCATAGATATCATCATTTCTTAGGTTCAAGCCAGGAATTCTTAAAATATCAAAATTGATAATCATCTGCGTTAAATTCTGTTATAAATAGAAAATTAAATATGATAGAGAAAACCGTTTCCCATAAAAATTAATGATAATGAGTCAAGATAACATAATCCATAGTCAATGCCACCATAGATATCATCATTTCTTAGGTTCAAGCCAGGAATTCTCAAAACATCAAAATTGACAATCATCTGCGTTAAATTCTGTTATAAGTAGAAAATTAAAGGTGATAGAGAAAAACGTTTCCCATAAAGATTAATGATAATGAGTCAAGATAACATAATCCATAGTCATTACCACCATAGATATCACCATTTCTTAGGTTCAAGCCAGGAATACCTAAAATATCAAAATTGACAATCATCTGCGTTAAATTCTGTTATAAATAGAAAATTAAAGGTGATAGAGAAAAATGTTTCCCATAAAAATTAATGATAATGAGTCAAGATAACATAATTTATAGTCAATGCCACCATAGATATCATCATTTCTTAGGTTCATGCCAGAAATTCTCAAAATATCAAAATTGATAATAATCTGCGTTAAATTCTGTTATAAATAGAAAATTAAAGGTGATAGAGAAAAACGTTTCCCATAAAAATTAATGATAATGAATCAAGATAACATAATTCATAGTCAGTGCCACCATAGATATCATCATTTCTTAGGTTCAAGCCAGGAATACCCAAAAGATCAAAATTGACACTCATCTGTGTTAAATTCTGTTATAAGTAGAAAATTAAAGGTGATAGAGAAAAACGTTTTTCATAAAAATTAATGATAATGAATCAAGATAACATAATCCATAGTCACTACCACCATAGATATCACCATTTCTTAGGTTCAAGCCAGGAATACCTAAAATATCAAAATTGACAATCATCTGCGTTAAATTCTGTTATAAATAGAAAATTAAAGGTGATAGAGAAAAACGTTTCTCATAAGAATTAATGATAATGAGTCAAGATAACATAATCCATAGTCAATGCCACCATAGATATCATCATTTCTTAGGTTCAAGCCAGGAATTCTCAAAACATCAAAATTGACAATCATCTGCGTTAAATTCTGTTATAAGTAGAAAATTAAAGGTGATAGAGAAAAACGTTTCCCATAAAAATTAATGATAATGAATCAAGATAACATAATCCATAGTCATTACCACCATAGATATCACCATTTCTTAGGTTCAAGCCAGGAATACCTAAAATATCAAAATTGACAATCATCTGCGTTAAATTCTGTTATAAATAGAAAATTAAAGGTGATAGAGAAAAACGTTTTTCATAAGAATTAAAGATAATGAGTCAAGATAACATAAACCATAGTCAATGCCACCATAGATATCACCATTTCTTAGGTTCAAGCCAAGAATACCTAAAATATCAAAATTGACAATCATCTGCGTTAAATTCTGTTATAAATAGAAAATTAAAGGTGATAGAGAAAAACGTTTCGCATAAAAATTAATGATAATGAAGCAAGATAACATAATCCATAGTCAATGCCACCATAGATATCATCATTTCTTAGGTTCAAGCCAGGAATTCTCAAAACATCAAAATTGACAATCATCTGCGTTAAATTCTGTTATAAGTAGAAAATTAAAGATGATAGAGAAAAACGTTTCCCATAAAAATTAATGATAATGAGTCAAGATAACATAATCCATAGTCAATGCCACCATAGATATCACCAATTCTTAGGTTCAAGCCAGGAATTCTCAAAATATCAAAATTGACAATCATCTGCGTTAAATTCTGTTATAAGTAAAAAATTAAAGGTGATAGAGAAAAACGTTTCTCATAAAAATTAATGATAATGAGTCAAGATAACATAATCCATAGTCAATGCCACCATAGACATCACCAATTCTTAGGTTCAAGCCAAGAATTCTCAAAATATCAAAATTGACAATCATCTGCATTAAATTCTGTTATAAATAGAAAATTAAAGATGATAGAGAAAAACGTTTCCCATAAAAATTAATGATAATAAGTCAAGATAACATAATCCATAGTCAATGCTACCATAGATATCATCATTTCTTAGGTTCAAGCCAGGAATACCCAAAATATCAAAATTGACACTCATCTGTGTTAAATTCTGTTATAAGTAGAAAATTAAAGGTGATAGAGAAAAATCTTTCCTATAAAAATTAATGATAATGAGTCAAGATAAAATAATTTATAGTCAATGCCACCATAGATATCATCATTTCTTAGGTTCAAGCCAGAAATTCTCAAAATATCAAAATTGATAATAATCTGCATTAAATTCTGTTATAAATAGAAAATTAAAGGTGATAGAGAAAAACGTTTCTCATAAAAATTGAAAATAATGAATCAAGATAACATAATCCATAGTCATTACCACCATAGATATCACCATTTCTTAAGTTTAAGCCAGGAATTCCCAAAATATCAAAATCGCCAGCAAACATCGCCAAAAACTATGAATGAATTAATAGATTGTGTTAAAAGTGCCTTCGACACATTAACTAAAGAAACGTTAGATAACGTATTCTCGACGCTACAAAAGTGCATGGAGTCAACCATGATGAAAACTTTTCAAACGAAAGTTGTAGCAAATTGTATTCTTAACAAAATTGCTCTCAGACGCATAGATATCGAGAAAAATATGAAAATTCATGAATAAAGAAAAGCTTCGCCATGAAAGGACCAGCTGAATTGTGTTTAAATGTGTAAAATTTTCATTCATGTGTGTTTAAATTAAGTTACAAATTGAATAACTAATTTTACAAACACAATAAAGCAGTTTCCATAGTTTTGTATATCATAATTTGAGATAAATTGTAAAGAGAAATGTATACCATAATTCGGAACAACTATGTTAATGAAAACTAAGAAATTTGTAACAATGAAATTTATCGGGTTAGATTTAATAATATATTGAATATTATATTTCTTTATAAATCTAACATAAAAGTTACGATTTTAATTTTCTGACGTGAGCGTAAAAAAGCATCAAGTTTCATCAGTTTTTCTCGTATACAATGAACCCATTAAAACTGTGGTTATGAACCGGAAGTTTTTAATTGCATTGTGTAATGAGGGAGCTAAGGTCTTTAGGGCAGCTCGTCCGTGGTATTATAATGATAGTTCGCTTTCTGTTTTGAGGTAAAACTTATACAAATAGGTATTATACAAATAATTTGTGCAAAATTATTGGTGGAGGAGCCGGTTTAATTAAAATGTTTTATTGAAACATGATTTCAAATTAAGTTATAACTAATTGAAAATTAATTAATATAATACCTGTTAATTGTTTGCTAATTACACAAAATCAGCTTACACATAAGCAAATTTCGTAATTCCGTAAACACAATGCAATTAAGCAAATTTGCTGCATACCCACCCAACTTGTTAAAACATATAATCCAATTTCCGATTTGTATTATTAAATTCCAAGGCTATTCGGAGTAGGTTCGTGATTATTGCAACGAATAATAAAAAATTGTTTCAATTTTAATTTAAATTGAACCAAAATTGCTCAATTAAAGAGGTTCTTTGACTATATTAGAAGCATTAATGAAAATGAAAGCGACCGAGATAGACGAGTGATCAAAAACGGATACAAGTCGCATAAAATAAATAATATTTAATTAAGAGCGAGTAATTCCGGACTAATTGCGCCCTTTGAGGAAGAAAGGGAGGGCGCCTCGACGTGGTGCAGTTTCTCATTTCCGGGACAAATGTTTGCCTTTAATATCCCCTCCGACCTGCGTAATTAATTTTATTACATTATTATTTTAGCTTGTAGTACTCGCCCTTTTGACTATAGTCGCGTCGTCTCGTATTCCCTGCAACTTTAAAATGAAATTGCCCGTGAACGACGACATTTCAACCCACAATATCCTTTCATAACGGTTTCAAACATGGTCGTCTCGTTACACCCATGAACAAAATCGGTTTAATTAACTATCGTTCGAGTATGGTATAGGTTATTAAAAGTAACATATGGTATACGAAGCTATTTTTTTAAATCGTTAATGGTGAAAGCAGTTTTTAATTTCACCAAACACTCTTTTTTTGTAATAATTACAGAGTGAAATTGCAAAACTATCTTTAATTCTATTTTATTAGTAGTATATGATTAAAGGTTTTTGACATTTCGATCTCGTAATTAAGTTTGCTCGAACACACATTCACCAATAAAAAAAAGATACGATCAGAATAAATAATTTCGCGGGACGAATTCGGTAGGAAACAGCTGTCGAGAATCGAATTAGGAATTCGTTTTGGGATGGAACGAAGTCGATTTGGGGCCGATAATTAAATTAAATCGATTTCGAAGCGGGAGAGAGAAAGATAGGATTTGAAGCCCGAAATCAGCTTTGCTTACTTATAAATGAAGAATCCGTTTTGTTGTGTCGTTCGTTCCAGATTAACAGATTTCAAAAAAAAAAATGAATAGATTTCTGCGTTTCTCCTTACTAGAAAAGGATCGGTTGCCGTAATTACCACAGATTTTCTAGATACTTCCTCATAGAGGTGAAAGCAGGTGCTGTACGTGCTTACAATGGATAATGACTTGAATTTTTTCTTAAATCGAGCTAATGTGGTACCATCATTCTCTAGGAAGTAAATGTGCACGATTTATTGTATGTTATAGTAATGGAAACCAGGAACATATTATCACAATAAAAGCGTTTTTTGTCATAAAGTTTAGTAATAAAGTAACTTTGTACGTTTATAAAGGAGATTTAATATCAAAAGGAATGAAGATATAAAATATAAAATCGAATGAAAACTATTAAAATACGTCAATGAATGTTATGATGTAACAAAATCTTCACTTCCTTGCAAAAAATCTTTCTAATTCTTAATGAAAGAACTTCTATGTCTTTTCTTCCAGCCAGATTTACTATGGTTTAAGAGAGATTGGTTAATCGAGCTCTGCTAAAGATTTTTTTAAATTTAGACCTAGAAACTTAGTAGGCATAAATTAGGTTTTACAATCTATATCGATTCTGATAAGCAAAACTGTCCTTACCTAGCAACCCTATTGACCTTTCCTAAAGTGACATTATAAAAGAAAACTAATTCTTCCTTAACATTCCTTCACGATTTAGGTGCAATTACAAAAGAAAACTAACATTACATAACATTCCTTATCAGGATGATTGACATCGGTAAACAAAACTAACCTTACCTAACATTCCTTACCAGAAGGTCATTTACTTTAGTAAACAGAACTGACCTAAGAGCTAACTTTAAACAATTAAGACAAATTATAAAAATTCAAACACTTGCCTTGGCTTTATTTATGAAGATATAGAAATTATTTATATCTTAAAAGAAAGCTTGAAATTTCTATTTTAGGGTGGTGTATAAAAATTAATATGTTAATAATCAAAAAGTATCCGAAATTGTTTAAAATCAAAAACTCTAAAATTTGTGTTATTTTGAAATAATTAAGAAAATTGATAAAAATTCAAACAATTCCCTTGACTTTATTTATTGAGATATAGAAATGATTTATATCTTAAAAGAAAGGTTGAAATCTCTATTTATATCTTAAAAGAAAGCTTGAAATCTCTATTTTAAGATGGTGTATAAAAATTAATATGTTAATAATCAAAAAGTATCTGAAAAAGTTTAAAATCAAAAACTCTAAAATTTGTGTTAATTTGAAATAATTAAGACAATTGATAAAAATTCAAACAATTGCTTTGACTTTATTTATGAAGATATAGAAATGATTTATATCTTAAAAGAAAGCTTGAAATCTCTATTTTAAGATGGTGTATAAAAATTAATATGTTAATAATCAAAAAGTATCGGATATTGTTTAAAATCAAAATCTCTAAAATTTGTGTTAATTTGAAATAATTAAGAAAATGTCTAAAAATTCAAACAATTGCCTTGACTTTATTTATAAAGATATAGAAATTATTTATATCTTAAAAGACAGCTTGAAATCTCTATTTTAAGATGGTGTATAAAAATTAATATGTTAATAATCAAAAAGTATCCGAAATTGTTTAAAATCAAAAACTCTAAAATTAGTGTTAATTTGAAATAATTAAGAAAATTTCTAAAAATTCAAACAATTGCTTTGACTTTATTTATGAAGATATAGAAATGATTTATATCTTAAAAGAAAGTTTGAAATCTCTATTTTAAGATGGTGTATAAAAATTAATATGTTAATAATCAAAAAGTATCCGAAATTGTTTAAAATCAAAAACTCTAAAATTTGTGTTAATTTGAAATAATTAAGAAAATTGATAAAAATTTAAACAATTGCCTTGACTTTATTTATAAAGATATAGAAATGATTTATATCTTAAGAGAAAGCTTGAAATCTCTATTTTAAGATGGTGTATAAAAATTAATATGTTAATAATCAAAAAGTATCCGAAATTGTTTAAAATCAAAAACTCTAAAATTTGTGTTAATTTGAAATAATTAAGAAAATTTCTAAAAATTCAAACAATTTTTTTGACTTTATTTATGGAGATGTAGAATTGATTTATACCTTAAAAGAAAGTTTGAAATCTCTATTTTAAGATGGTCTATAAAAATTAATATGTTAATAATCAAAAAGTATCCGAAATTGTTTAAAATCAAAAACTCTAAAATTTGTGTTAATTTGAAATAATTAAGACAATTGATAAAAATTCAAACAATTGCTTTGACTTTATTTATGAAGATATAGAAATGATTTATATCTTAAAAGAAAGCTTGAAATCTCTATTTTAAGATGGTGTATAAAAATTAATATGTTAATAATCAAAAAGTATCCGAAATTGTTTAAAATCAAAAACTCTAAAATTTGTGTTATTTTGAAATAATTAAGAAAATTGATAAAAATTCAAACAATTGCCTTGACTTTATTTATAAAGATATAGAAATTATTTATATCTTAAAAGAAAGCTTGAAATCTCTATTTTAAGATGGAGTATAAAAATTAATATGTTAATAATCAAAAAGTATCCGAAATTGTTTAAAATCAAAAACTATAAAATTTGTGTTAATTTGAAATAATTAAGAAAATTGATAAAAATTCAAACAATTGCCTTGACTTTATTTATAAAGATATAGAAATTATTTATATCTTAAAAGAAAGGTTGAAATCTTTATTTTAAAATGGTGTATAAAAATTAATATGTTAATAATCAAAAAGTATCCGAAATTGTTTAAAATCAAAAACTCTAAAATTTGTGTTATTTTGCAACAATTAAGAAAATTTCTAAAAATTCAAATAATTGCCTTGAGTTTATTTATCAAGATATAGAAATGATTTATATCTTAAATTAAAGCTTGCAATCTCTATTTTAAGATGATGTATAAAAATTAATATGTTAATAATCAAAAAGTATCCGAAATTGTTTAAAATCAAAAACTCTAAAATTTGTGTTAATTTGAAATAATTAAGAAAATTGATAAAAATTCAAACAATTGCCTTGACTTTATTTATGAAGATATAGAAATGATTTATATCTTAAAAGAAAGCTTGAAATCTCTATTTTAAGATGGCGTATAAAAATTAATATGTTAATAATCAAAAAGTATCCGAAATTGTTTAAAATCAAAAACTCTAAAATTTGTGTTAATTTGAAATAATTAAGAAAATTGATAAAAATTTAAACAATTGCCTTAACTTTATTTATGAAGATATAGAAATTATTTATATCTTAAAAGAAAGCTTGAAATCTCTATTTTAAGATTGTGTATAAAAATTAATATGTTAATAATCAAAAAGTATCCGAAATTGTTTAAAATCAAAAACTCAAAAATTTGTGTGAATTTGAAATAATTAAGAAAATTGATAAAAATTCAAACAATTGCCTTGACTTTATTTATAAAGATATAGAAATTATTTATATCTTAAATTAAAGCTTGAAATCTCTATTTTAAGATGGTGTATAAAAATTAATATGTTAATAATCAAAAAATATCCGAAATTGTTTAAAATCAAAAATTCTAAAATTTGTGTTAATTTGAAATAATTAAGAAAATTGATAAAAATTCAAACAATTGCCTTGACTTTATTTATGAAGATATAGAAATTATTTATATCTTAAATTAAAGCTTGAAATCTCTATTTTAAGATGGTGTATAAAAATTAATATGTTAATAATCAAAAAATATCCGAAATTGTTTAAAATCAAAAATTCTAAAATTTGTGTTAATTTGAAATAATTAAGAAAATTGATAAAAATTCAAACAATTGCCTTGACTTTATTTATGAAGATATAGAAATGATTTATATCTTAAAAGAAAGCTTGAAATCTCTATTTTAAGATGGTGTATAAAAATTAATATGTTAATAATCAAAAAGTATCCGAAATTGTTTAAAATCAGAAATTCTAAAATTTGTGTTAATTTGAAATAATTAAGAAAATTTGATAAAAATTCAAACAATTGCCTTGACTTTATTTATGAAGATATAGAAATGATTTATATCTTAAAAGAAAGCTTGAAATCTCTATTTTAAGATGGTGTATAAAAATTAATATGTTAATAATCAAAAAGTATTCGAAATTGTTTAAAATCAAAAACTCTAAAATTTGTGTTATTTTGAAATAATTAAGAAAATTTCTAAAAATTTAAACAATTGCCTTGACTTTATTTATGAAGATATAGAAATGATTTATATCTTAAAATAAAGCTTGAAATCTCTATTTTAAAATGATATATAAAAATCTATATGTTGATAACCAAGAAATATTCGAAATAGTCTAAAATCAAAAGCCTTGCGTTTAATATAAACCAGGATTTGTTCGAAATGTTAGCAATAAAAGAATATAGTCCAATGTTTTTAATAAAATGACCAAACAGCGTCAGAAATAGTAAAAAATACAAGAAGAAATATCGTTGTAGCGTCTGAAAATATAACACAATAAAAATGCACGGTAAGCAAAAGGAGAAAAACTTCTCTTTTATCCCTTTTACGGTGGAATCGTAAAAAACCTTTAAACGGAAGATTACTTTCCTGTTTTCCGCGCTCCCTATTTGCTAACAAACTTCGGAGCAAACTTCTTTTTTTCGCCCTTTCGTACGCAGCAAATTTATTCGCGAAATATCATTAATAGCGGCGCCGACGAACGAACGAACTTGTCCGAGTTCTTGCGATGAGCACTCTCGTAACGAAGTTTCATCATTAATAAGCGTTTCGCTTCAGGTATCGACCCATCTCCTTTCGTTTTTTGAAAGTATAAGGGTGAAAAACTCTTGGACGTGCAAAAGAAGTTCCTCCCTTCGCGTTTAGCCGTCTTCTATATGCCCCTCCTAATCAGATAATAGCCGGATTTGCAAGGGGTTGCCTTTTTTGAATGACAACCTACTAGAGATTACTCGTTGCTTTCCCCAGGCAAGATTTAACACGTTTATGTCACTAAAAAAAATTTTAAATTTAATTTTAACTATTTTTTGTTTAATTTGAAAATGGAGTGATTGAAACGGAAAATCTTTTTGGGTAAAGATACGAGAACTAGAATGTTGACATCAAGGTAGGAGTAAGTTACACGTCTCCCGTCGTCCGCATTGGAAACTATTGTTATGTTTCCTTTCAAAGCTGCAGAAGTAGACGAGGCCCGAGCTTGGATTTTGAACAAATACAGATTTTAGAGAACAATAATTCAACCTCAACAATGGACGTCACTGTCTGGTGGTGTTAGGAATCCGAATTAACATGCACACAATTGTTCTTAGACTCTGAAATATTTTGACAATTTCATTTTCGCTGTCGAAGTATACGTTTTCGCCCATATCTATTCAGTTCCTCCTCAAACCCCAAACTTCACTTACCCCATTCACGTAATCCGACGGCACCAACCGACGCAGGCAGTTAATTAAATTGTATACGATTCCAGTTACTACGTTATGATGCTGCATTATTCGGGTTAAATTAAATTCTGGGTATCTGGCGGCCTCGCGGCAAAAACAGAAATTGAGCCCGACGGTTAATCTTCGCGTTGATTATTGCACCCTCGTATAATTCGCATGCAAATGTTGGCCAATGTTGGTTCTCCTAGTAACCGCGAGGCAACGGACGTTTAATTAATATTTCGTGCACTTTGGTTACACTATTATTATTAAATATAAGATTATCCCACAAACATTTCAAATTAATTCAAATCGATAACTTTTATTAAAAAATTTGTATGATCGATAATGAATAAGGAACCAAATTTGGTGAATTTATTTTGAATTAACCAACATGTCGAATGGTGAAATCCATTTTTTGATGTCTCAATTAATAATAATAATAATCGCCTTTATTCTCCAATAAAATAATTGTTATTATAATACAACCTCCTATGTATGTATGTAGTTTCATGTGAGGTTGGTTAAACCACAGGTGGTATAACCAAAGCACTTGGGCCCCAACGATCCCTTTGTACATCCTCACGGTTTACTTCGGCCATGTGTAGGTCTATTTGGAGGAGTGAAAGATGTTCGAAGATGGCATCCGATCAGGCTGATACCGCTTCTCGCCTCGCCTTCAGCCGGGCTGGTACTCCAACGCCCAGCAATTTGAAGACGACCCCCAAGCCGGGCTGGTACTCCAACGCCCAGAAACTTGGGTGCATGGCTGAGTACCGCTCAAAGAGCGCAGACGCGCTTTCAACCCGTTTTTACGTTCACAACCTCCAACTACACATGTATCTGACGACAACCAGAGATGTTAGACTGGTTGCCGGGACCGACGGCTTAACGTCCCCTCCGAAGGACGGGGAGGCGACTCGGCGTGTATTCACTGGGAATCGAACCCAGGACACAACCTCCTATCAAATAACTAAATACTTAATTATTAGAGAACCTCAAGGTGCAGTTCAGATGAGTGCCAATGACACTCCCTGTTCTTACACTTACAAAAAAATGAAGTATATTAAAAAGAAAATGAACAGAAACTAAAAGTAACAGTGGAAATAATGGCCTAAAACTATTACTAAAAACCTTCGACATGTCCTACCAATGGGCTGCGGAAGACATTATAAGCACTGATACTGTGCTATCAATGCCGTCAGATTTGGCGGTATCACTATCAGTGATTAATGCTCGATACCAGATTGTACTGCCTGAGCGGCAGTCCTGGATCGAAAATGAAAATTGTCTGGTTCGGGCAGACATTTGCTTGTACACAGATGGATCAAAAACGCCTGAAGGAGTATACTGCCAGACACCTCGAATTAAGCAAGCCTACAGCCTGGGTACATACTGTACTCTATTCCAGGCGGAAGTATTTGCTATTGACATGGGTGCTAAAAATCCTTCTTGAAAGAGGGGTGAAGAACATGCCAGTACGAATTTTCTCAAACAGTCAAGCCGCTCTCCAGGCGCTGCAAGCCGTGAAAACGGTGTCGGCTCTGGTTAATGATTGTAAGAGAACATTAAACACACTGAGTTGTGATAACAGAGTCTCTCTGATCTGGGTCCCGGGTCACTCTGGGGTTGCTGGCAATGAAGCGGCAGATAAACTAGCACGAGATGGCAGCACTGAAGCGTTTGTGGGGCCGGAACCAGCAGTTGGTGTATCATTTGCGATGGCCAAATATAGGATTGGACTGTGGGCTGAAGAGAGACTTCGCCTACTGTGGACCAGTTCTCCTGGAATGAGACCCGGGAATATTTTAGGACTTGCCCGTAGTAGCATAAAAATTCTAATGGGTGTTTTTACTGAGCACTGCCGATTAAAAGCATACCTCAACTTGTTGGGTTTAGCCGACGATGTTGAATGCCGACTATGTGCGGAGGAAGCAGAGACGGTTGAGCATGTTTTATGCCACTGCCCTGCCGTTAACCGTATCAGATTCTCGATTTTTGGGTCGCAGTTTATCTCCTCAAAAGATCTGAATCGTTAAGAGCATTGGACTGCACGGTGAAATTTGATAACGATATCTATCGGGGTACAATAGATCCTTAGGGTCGCGGTGCAAGGTTGGTTGGTCCGCCTACCCGATATGTATACCTACTTAAGCCTACTTAATTCCGCAAGAAAAGAAAAAATTTCGTATCAATTCCATAACATCATAACAATTCAATTCAAAAAGGACTCATTGCAAGGGAAATCCACGCCATAAAGTAGCTTAATTATTGCTCATTCAAAAGCAAGAGGAAAACAGCACGTTTAAACGCCAGTACACCCTTAGTTTTAATTTCTACTGGTTATTATATTTAAAGTAAATGTTATAGCTAAAAGATCTCTCAAACAAAGCTGTCCTATGGGCTCTGGAGGAGCTATCAAGTTTCTATTTCTAATGTTAATAAAGTGAATATCACCCCTAAACCTCACTTTCTTGAATAGATAACACGGTTCTCCTGTTCGCAATAACAGATGGAAGAGAATCAGAGAGCTCAGAATACAACGATTTTTAATGTTAAGCCAGTTCAAAACCAATAATTTATGTGAGATTCTATCAAATTTTCGAATGCCAAATATATACCTCATACAAGTGTTCTGAACCCCCTAAACTCTGCGCAAACAATGACCATAGACAGGCGAGCAATAATTGAACCAAGACAACACCATACTTTCATACAGCACAGTTTTAAGCTTCACACTGAAATTGGAGGCATAAGGGTAAAGCAACTTCAGATTACAAAAAGCAGTTCCAATTTTTTTCGAAATATGAGCGCGATACCTAAAACTGTTATCGATAAGAAGTCCCAAATTCCTCGCTGACGAAGTAACCAGTATGCGCGATCCACCAATAGTTATATACAGCGATTCGTTCAACAATTCTACTTTTCAACGCGGTATAAATACAAAGTAATAACGGCCCCAATATAAAGCCCTGCGGCACACCCGTCTCCAGCAGCAAGGGTGCAGATATACAATTCGGTAATTTAACTGACTGTAAACGATTTTCTATAAATTTCACAAACGAAATATCACAGCTAGTATGGTGTAAAATAGATAATAAAATACCGTGATGGACCATATCAAAAGCTTTACTAAAATCAAGAAGTACAAGTGCAGTACATTATACACATTATACACAGTATTGATATCTTTAGCACATATTATATCATCAGTTATCTTCAACAAAGCAGTAGAGCAGCTGCGGCCTGATACAAACCCAGATTGACTATCAGGAAGAATGTTATTTACATTAAGGTACTGCCTTAGCTGAAAATTAACGATTTTCTCCAACACCTTGCTTATGGTCGGCAATATACTGATGGGACGCAAATCTTTGTACTCAGTTGGCGAATTTATTTTGGGGCGCCGATTTCCAAGCATTAGGAAAGTAGTTTGCTCGAATGCATTCATTTACAATATGTGTAATGTGGCGCAGAAACTGAGGAACAACTAACTTTAACATATTTATACTGATACCGTCCGCTCCAGAAGACTTACTCTTAATTTCCGTTAATAATCGCATGATCGTATCCTCATCCGCACCAGTTAATCGAAAGGAAGGATTCAGGTTATTAGTAGAATAAGTAGGCTGAGGAATATCATTCACAAAGGCCTGATTTATTAAATCAGCGTCTGCTATATGAGCAGGAACCCCATGATCTTATTGGGAACAACATTCTTTTAGCGGAGTCTTTTAAGCGGTTTCCATAGAGCACTAGAACTAGAATTTCGGCTCAACTGCTCAAAGCTCAAAGTACGCCTTCTTTTCATTACGCACCGCTAATGTTGTAAAATTACGCAGCTTTTTATTGTACTTAGATTTCTGGTTTATTATAGTAAGTACTTTATAGTAATTAGATTTTGAGAAAATATTATTCAAACGTAATCATTAAAATATGTCGCAGTTAACCTTTTGCAAGGTTAAATCCAAACATTTTCGCTAAATTATTAGTAACATTGATGTAACATTGATTGTTCGTCCCTGGCCGAAGCTGTACAACTGCTTTATTACATGTTACGGATGACCTTATAAGAGCAAAAGATGACAATGATCTCAGCATATTGGTTCTTTTGGACTTTAGCAAAGCGTTTGATAATGTCAACCATTGTGTATTGTTGGCAGTCCTTCGACATTTTGGTTGTGATGAGTCGTTTATTGAGATGACGTATTGCTATTTAACCAATCGTAGGCAATGTGTGAAATTGAATGGTGAATATTCTGGTTTTTCAGATGTGATGAGTGGTGTTCCCCATGGTATTAGGACCATTACTTTTTTGTATCTATACATTCTTGCCACCCGAGTGTTATAAATTTTCTGATATCAATACGCCGATAATACTCAAGTATACCTTAGTTTTCCTAGAGACCAGTTAGGCACAGTAGTAGCTAGTAAAGGGTCTTTCACTAAGCGCTTCCTATTTTAAAAGTTAAATAAAACAAAGTGTGTGTGAGATATCATCGAAATTTTTTATTCGGTTGAAAGGCCTATCGATGCCATTATATGTGGAATAAAACATCGGGCAAATGACCGCCGCGGCTTCGCTGGGTGGCGCGCATCCGAGATGTCCAATTTTCCATGACTCTGGCGCATAAATCAGGCTGAATTTGACCGATGACCTGGATTATGTTGGCTTGGAGGGCCGCTGTTGTTTGTGGCTTATTCGCATAGACCTGCGACTTAAGAAAACCCCACAAGAAAAAATCTAAGGGGGTCAAATCGCACGATCTCGGTGGCCAGTTCACGTCCCCTCCACGTGATATGACCCTTCTCTGAAATTGTTCGTGCAGAACGTCCAATGTGGCATGAGCTGTGTGGCACGTAGCGCCATCCTTTGAAACCACATGTTATTGATGTCCATATCACCCAATGCAGGCCAAAAGGAGTTCGTAATCATCGCCCTATAGCGTTCGCCGTTGACGGTGATGGCTTGGCCAACGTCGTTCTGAAAGAAATATGGACCGATGACGCCGCCAGCCCAAAATCCACACCAAACAGTGACTTTTTCTGGATGCATTGAACGCTCCTGGATCTCATGAGGATTGGTATTGTCCCAAATTCGGCAATTTTGTTTATTGACGTACCCATTCATGCAGAAATGGGCCTCATCGCTGAAGATGACTTTTTTGTGAAAATTAGAGTCAGTTTCCAACTGCTCCAGCGCCCATTCAGCGAACACACGTCGTTGTCTATGGTCGTTTACCTTCAACTCCTGGGTCAGTTGAATTTTGTATGGGTGCAGGCCCATGTCACGACGCATAATTCGCCAAGTTGTGGTCTGCGAAAGGCCGAGTTGTTGTGAGCGACGCGAAATCGACTGCCTTGGATTCTCCTGCACACTCTCACGGACAGCGCTGATGTTTTCGGCAGATCTTGCGTTTCGTCGTCGTACAGGTGTTGGTTCCTTATTTACTGAACCACTAGCCTCAAATTTATTCACCACACTGCGAATAGTCCTCTCGGTAGGACGATTATGACGACCGTAAAATGGGCGAAGCGCGCGGAACGTTGCACGAACAGAACAGTTATTTTGATAAAACAATTTTATTATTTGCACGTGTTGTTGAACGCTATATTTGTCCATAATGATTTGGCAAAACAGACTGAATAAATCACAGCCAATCTGACAGATGTAGGTTCAGTAATATGGCTGCTACCAACTGCCAAAGTTCAGAAGTCCTTAATGAAAGACCCTTTATTAACGATACCGCAATTATATTTCTAAAATAATTGGTATAGCTTATCAAAATTTAAAATTGTTGTACTGTTTTAAAGACATTTTTAGTGTCAAATTGAAAACAACAAGGAATTGCAGTTCTTAACATTGTTTCACAGAGTAATAGTTACCGGCAATCATCCATATTTGTCCCGTAAGGTGACATATAGAAGCGACATTCATAATATTAACATTCGTAGAAAAAGTCTCATCACATTGCCTGCCCATAATACAGCTTTATTTAGATCGTTTACATATAATATATATTCCAGGTACAGTCATGTTCACACACACAGTACAGTCATGCTCGGCTGGCTAAACGGGTTGAGCCGCGAGCTTCGTGTGCGCTCGGCTCAGCTCGTTTAGCCAGTTTAGCCAGCGGCATGTCGGATCTCACAACAGCGCTTGACCTTGAGTGTGCATTTCCCGTGAACATGACTGTACAACTCTCTCCCTCAAGATGTTAAGAATGAAAATATTAAAAGGTTTAAGGGTGTCCTATCTAGATATATTTTTAACAACAATGCGAGGTGATAGTGACTTTTCTTTCTTATCGTTCGGTCAAATGTTTAATTTCGGTTTTTTTTTGTATTTTATTATGCTTTTGTTTGTTTGCGGATTGTTAGGATAGGTAGAATAGGCATTCAAATGTGTTTGTGTTCTAACATGATTTAAGGGTCCGGTTTAAAATCAGGGAATTCATATTGAGTTTCTCCAAATACATAACTGTACTGTAACTACTATTAATATGTTATTTGTTGTGTAATACGTTATGTTGGGTATAAAGACGTTTATTATTACTTTTTGTAACCCTAAATTCAAAAATTGTTACCATCCTTATGGATAATGATTAAAGTACTAAATGAATGTATTATAAGAGATAATACATAGAATACGAAATTGGTGCAAATACGAATTGGTGAATGTTTATGTGGTGTTGTATACTGAAGCTCCCTTTTAATGCAAATTTCTAGTAAACGTACACGTTCCGATATGAGCCCTCGTGGTAATTTGAACGTCTTTGGCGAATTAATTACCGAAGGGTTCGCATGTTCCGGTACAAACGGTACGGTTGAATGCAAAATAGATTGGTGCATTGTCGATGTAAAAAGGACAAGACCGCGAGACTCGGAATGAAGTCAAACCGATTTGGTGGGTTTTATCGAATATTCAAGTTGATGGGGGTACGATTTTACTTTTAAATTTACTTTCAATTGAATGGAGGGGATTATATTATTATTCATTGGGAAGCTGTGGGTAGGAAAAATATTACCGGCGGGACGCCCAATAACAATTCCGGTTGATATTTATTACGGTCGCGGGCGCGCCAATTTATCGGGTACGCAGTTTAAAATATCAATCGGGCATTCCTCCTCACGTAGCAGTTTTAAGATCGGCCCGAGGCCCTGTCAATTCTAATACTTCTCGACGATGGGATAAAGAAGTGGGAAGGGCGGGTATCGAAGGGGAAAAATCGGGGTATATATCACCGAGGCCCCATCGGGAAAGGCTTTATTTTTATTTCGGGATCGTTTCTCTAGCTGTCACGATCGGGATAAAATAATATTAAACGTGAGGAAAACAGGAAAATATCTTACCGGGTGTATTTTTTTTTTTTTTGATGTCTCCGCCAATTTTGGTGTTACATCTCGTCAAACGTTCAACTTCACATCGCCTAATGGCCGTTAGGGAGGGTGTTTGCTATCGCTGACTTCTTCGAAGCCACTAACGATGTCTTTCATTTGCAGGTCTCCTTCGCGGAAGTCTTAATTTGCTATCATCGCGCCATCTGCGGGTAGAATGCTCGTTAGCTAGCGCCAACTCGAAGCAACACGAAGTAAGGAAAAGAGATACGAAAAGCAAGATGCGTCTGGTTTGGGCGAGTTTCGTTATTGGTAAGTGCCCCTGTCCGCCTGAATGTTTGTATTTATGGTTACTTTCAAAGTAAAATTAATGGGGGGAGGTGGAGCGCAAGAAACGAGTTGCGATGAGACAGATTTTCAGTCTCAAGTATTTGTGGGTATAGGGACGAGGAAGAGTTGTCTCCGGGGGGTCGTTTACAGCCGGGGGGACACCGATAAAAAGTCGATAAACGCTCAATACGGGATTTTAGCATAGCGCCCTCAAGCAACGAAGACAAAGCGGAGTTTTATATTCGCGCTGGCGGTTTTACGACGCTCAATAAAATCGAGATTCCACCGGCGAGGCCCCCTCAAACCAGGGCCGCGGACTCGAACCGGAGTGGCTTTATTAAAATTCACCCAGTTGATGATATTCGAGGATGTGGCTCTTAATCCGGATTTTTCTGAAGTAATGCCCGACTTCAGAATTCAAATCGCCGCCACCGACTGACTTTTTCTCTTACAAAAAGAAATCCAGCATCGAGGGAAAATTCATACACATCTTGCTCCTTTTATACCAAAAGATGGAAATTCTAACCGGGCCCCGGTTCAATTTCTTATTTATAAATGCTGAATCGAGAAAACATTTTCATTTACTTTCCAACTTATCGAGTGGTTTTGTATAAATGATAAAAGATATAAACAGTTTTTAAACATACTTACTTTAATTAGAATTATAATTAGAGTTAAGGTTGAAATTACATTAAAGCAATGTTAATTATTAGAACAAAGCAGCCGGTTGGTATTGCGAAATTTAATTAGTATATGCTCCAAAAAGAGAATGTTGCCGAACTAATTTTGGGGATAATAGGTGCAGTTGCAACTAATACAGATCTCCAAATTCTACCCATGACAACAGCTTTTCTCGTTAACGATAAGCAAACACGAAAGCTCTCTAGTAAATACTCCAATATGTCGTGGGATGATGGCTGAAGGATTATCTGTAGAGGCATTAGTTATCCGGACAACTTGGCTTGTTTATTCTAAATTGGGAACAATATTGCTCGTTAACATGTAAGATTTAAAGCGCAAAAACAACGTGAAATCATTAAAAATTTAAAAATATGCGAGCGAACAAACTGGTCTATTTAATATAACGAAAATTAAAGTGCAATTAGGGCGTCTCGTAAATATTTAACGAGATTAAAATATTTACGTTCCTGGGTGAGTTATGGTAAACGGTTATTTTTGATACGGGTCAGTATTAATTATGGAAGCCGGATGAAACGAACTCTAATACGTTCGCATTCGTTTGCCGCGGGCCATTATTAATCGTTAAAAGTTATTAGTTTGTGCGTAATAATTTATAATTTTCGCTAGAATCGACGCAATGTCCTGCGGGAAAAGCGATATTACGAATTATTACTAATATAAACAAAAATGAAAACTTTTTTTGTAAAAATAACAAAAAATAAATTGTAAAAAAATTTCAATTTTTACTTCAAGTCTGGAAAATGGAAACAAAGCAACTTGTTATCGATAATACTTTCTTGGTTTATTATGAATAATTTTTGTAAGTTTTTGAGTCGTGGTTGATTCTTCAATGATAATCAGCTGTAACAGAGATTGTGGCATTTTATGCTATATTACTAAAAAATGGTTATAATTAAAATCCTTTGTATCCATTTTCATCTCGATGCAATTAGTCAATAGGTTTTGAATAAAATTATACTGAGATTAATTTTAATTTATTGTTCTATACCGGGTTTCGGGCCCGTCTTCAGTCCGTCATTCCAAAATCGTTCTACAAACAAAATTAAAATTAACTTACATCAAAAACCTTTTACAAAAGGTATACATTTATAACGAGATAATGATGAACTAGAATTATAACAAAAATAAGGTATTTGTCCACTGAGTTGTTACCATTGAGGTCTTATATATAATCTAGAGAGCGTATGAGGTGGTGGTGGGGGTAATCAGAAAGTCAGACATGTTGGATGTACCAACCTGAACTTAGCTATAGTTTCAAGTCTCTATTATACCTACAATTATAACCTCACAATTCTCATAAACATATCGCTATTTTTATTAAAATTTGATTTTTGATGAAAGTTTTCGAATTCTTTTCGTTTCACATATGTTTTTTTATAATTTGGTATATAGGACGATTATTTACAACAGTCCATAAAATGTTTCTGGTTACTTGACTTGGAATTAACAATTGAAGACCTCGGTGTAAGAAGGGGACAACTCCTTCTCTTGATAAATGGAGCTACTCCCTTCTTGCACCGAGGTCTTCATTATTGAAGTTCAAGTAAAGTTTATTATTAAGGATTGTTCAGCTTTTTTTAAATAAACTAACAATTATTTATAAGCAAAGGTTAACGTGATCAATCAGAATTGCTTTAAATATTTTCTTCTTAGTTTATGTTAATTATAAGGGTTGTGGCTAAAAATTATTAAGTTTTTTTAAAATATCATATAATTAATAATTATTTATCAATAAAAAATTAATGTTTTGTTTTGGTTATTATTTTCTGTCTTTCCAGTTTATAATAATGTAAATTCTTGCATAAGTATATATAAGAATTTCGAATTTTCTGCTAAGTTGGTTCATCTAACATGGCGACCTTTCTGGCTTCATTTTAGGCGTGGTGGGGGCAACAGCATACGCACTCTAGATTATATATAAGACCTCAATGGTTGTTACACAAGGTCTATAGAACATAAGGTTACTCAATACCGATTCTCCTCCTCTGAGAGGCAAGGTGGGTCAGTGACGTAGCTGGTTCTATGAACAACATAACACGATGCGAGGTTTAAATATTTTATATATACTATACCACAGTATAGGCACGTATAGGCTATCTTTTACTCTGACTGTATCGAACCAGTGACGTCAATCTGCGGGGTAATAATCGATACTACAGAGGCATAGGGAATTAGGTAACCTTATGTTCTGTAAACCTTGGTTGTTACACATTAAAAGCGCGCTAAAAGGAAGGTTCGAGGTTATGTTGTATTACAGTCGGCAAAGTAGGTATTCTTCTAAAAGATGTTGCCACAAAATACAAATATCAAAAATGGTTTGAAGGTGGAATATTCAAACTGGAGAGTATCAGTCAATATTCAAATAAATCGTAAAATAAATCCAATGTGGACATCAAGATACGGGAAAACAGGAGATACAAAAGAAACAGTGAAAAATGGCAAACCTGGATAGTTTGAATCACAAAAATTAAAAAATAATAATGCTGTGATATTGAAGCATAGAGTGCAAGTGGTGCAAGTCACGAGCCACCACCTAACTCATGCTTCTCATTCACCTGCACAAAGATTAGTTAATTTATCAGTTGTTATCTAACAGGTTAAAAAATAAAGCTAATGAGGGCCACAGGATAAGGGAAACAGGAGAAACAGACGAAAAAGTGAAATTAACAAACCTAGATAGTTTAAACAATAAAACTTAGAAACTTGAAAAATAAAAATAATGTTGTGACATTGGGGTATGGGGTGCTCATGCTTTTCGTCCACTTGCATAAAGATTAGTTAGTTTTAATTTTATTATTCTTTGGGACAGGATTTTTTAAGCAGTTGCACAATGGTGTGTACAGTCATGTTCACAGGAAATGCACACTCAAGGTCAAGTGCTGGTTCGGCTGGCTAAATGAGCTGAGCCGAATGCCCACGAGCCACGAGTTTCGTGTGCGCTCGGCTTAGCCCGTTTAGCCAGCGGCATGTCGGATCTCACAACAGCGCTTGACCTTGAGTGTGCATTTCCCGTGAACATGACTGTTTGATCAAATTGATCATCTTAGAGTTATTTTTGATAAATCTGTTTATCTCGTAGGTTTCAATCATCTCTATGAGATTACTTTTATTAAGTTGGTGGTTTTATGTTTTTATTTTCATCGAAGTCATGATCATTGAAGATCAGGTGTGTTCCAAAGTTCGATCTTGAGCTGTTTTTATTTTTAACCTCGTTCTTAGACTTCGTCCGGTCTGACCAATATAAGTGGCGGAGTAGGAGTCGCATTGTAACATGTATACTCCGCTCTATGATAGGATGGATGTTTTATTTATTGTTAAGTAATATGTCCTTTAGAGTGTTTTTGTTTTTGAAAGATACTGTTATTTTATTTCTATTAAAAATTTTCTTAATATCATTTTAGATGTTTTCTGGAAAGGTGATCGATCTGTATGTGTTTTCAATACTTATCGTTTCGTTCGTTAAGGTAGTTATATTTGCTAATCTAAATCTATTTTGGAACCTTGAAATAAGTCTTTTCATTTGGTGTAGTGGGAATTTATTGTCATTTGCAATTTGTTCTATTATTTGAATCTCTCTTTCTAATTCCTATTGATCTAGTAAGATGTAAAGGCTCTGTGTAGGTATATTCTTAGAGCTGTGAATTTGTGGGTAACATCGTGGTATTAGTCAAAAGAAATAATGGTGTTTATTTGTGTTGGTTTTCTAATTTGTTGATCATCCTTTATAAATACAAGGATATCATCTATATATCTTATCCAGGTTATTATCTCTCCTTTAAATGGGTTATTATTATTGATTATATAATTTTCTTCCAATTCATTCATGAATAAATCGGCCAAAATTCCACTTAGAAGGGATCTCATCAGTAGACCAACCTCGAATTGGAAATATTTTTTATTAAATATGCAAAAGTTTTGTTCCATACAAATTTTGAATAGATCGTGAAATCTATCTCTGTTTTTATTAAGTTTTTAAGGATTTCCAAGGTTTCAATGACTGGGATGTTTGTGTACAGGTTACTCATATCAAAAGATAACATTTTGAATTCATTTGGTAAATTTATCTCCTTGATAATCTCCGGAATTTGGTTTCGATTATTAATCGTGTATTTTGGTTTGAAATTAAGTACATCTCTGATACATTTCTGTAATATTCTGGATAGGTTATAAGTACTAGAATTAACTGAACTTATAATTGGCCTGATTGTCATATTGTGTTTGTGAATTTTCGGAAAGGCGTACAATTTTGGCGTCAAAAAAAATCTTAATTCTCTCAGTTAAGAGTTCTTTTATAATTTCTGTGCTTTTCTTAATCAGTTGTTTTGCTCTTTTATTATTATGGCTCATGAAATTGTTTTCCTTGAGGAAGTCCTCTGTTTTATCTATGTATTGGTCTTCAGTAATAACGATCATTGTATTCTTCTATAGTTTTCTTGTTATCTCTCCCTAGTAATATTTCTTGTTTCTTCTCTTCTCTTACTAGCATAGGTTGGATTTCCTTTTTAATAATGTTCTTTTCTTTATGTCCCTTTATTGCTGCCTGTATTTCGATTGAAATCACTGGCAAATTTGCTCTGGTTGGGTTGGGTTGGGTTTTTTGATCAAAAGTCACAGAAGTAATGTTCGTAAAGCTTCGGATGAAATTTATGTATTTCCGCTTTGTTGTCAATTTCTTCCATTTGAATCTTGTATTTATTTTCCCGTAGTTTGTCAAGTTTCTTGGATTTTTTTCTGTCGTATCTGGTCTAGTAGTAATGTGTCATATGATTTGGGTTCGTCTATAATCGTTTCGATGGTGATGTGGTGAAAATGGTAGTTTAGTTGTTGGTAGTTTTATGTTTAGTTCATTCAGTTTTCTGTAGTGACCGTTTAATGTTCTTCGCATATATTCTATCTTAATCTTCTCGATTTGGTTCCCCGTAAGATGTTGAGAGTATTTCTTGTTAGTAAAGTTTGGAAAAATTCCTTCCTTTAGGCAAATTTTCAAAAATCTTATGTGTTGGAGTTGCAGTTTTATTCTGTATGAGGTTAGAATAAAATTGGCCGTATTTGACCTTGAATTATTAAAATCCTTTATATCCATTTTCATCTCGATGCAATTAGTCAATAGATGATGTAAATGTTTAATTTATTGGTTATAAATAGGTTCGAATTTGTTATGGATTATACATTTTTAAATCAAGACATCAGTTTTTAATGTATGCCAGATTTTGACCAATTTTTTTTTATTTCAAAGAAATTTACCAACCTTATTAATAAATTAAGAAATAAAAGAAAAATAACTTCTTTCTTGCTTTTTTATTAAATTTCCTCGGTACCGGTTTCGACTAAACAGTCATCCTCAGCCGAATTAATAAAGGTAATGATACCAATAAATTGAAATTAAATCCGTTTTTTGATATCTCGTTTAGATTTTGAGAAAAATCCTCCAGAAGTGATCATCAAATTTCATCCAGTTTTGCAGGGTTAAATTCTAACATTTTCTTCTAAGTTACTAGTAGGATTGAAAACACCAAATTTGGTGGACTTATTTAAAATTTATTAACAATTTTATTACACAAAACTGCATTTCGATATCTTAATTGGTTTCGGAGATATCGCTTTTTAAAGTAACCTTAAAAAATCGATGATTTATATTAACTTATTGATGAATCAAATTTGGTGAACTTTCCTAGAATTAATTCAAATTGTGAAACTTTTGGACTAATCGTCATAATTCATCAAATTTTTTGCAAGGTTAAATTCAAAAATTTCTAATAATATTTTTTAAGAATATTTAAACTATTTTTGAAAATTTCATTGTTCCCGAAATCTGCGTAAGTGTTTTAGGAATTTATTGGAGGTGGAAATTTTAACAACGGTGCAATAAATCGAGATGATAAAAAACTAAATTTTTTGTGGAGTTGTGTTTTATTCATGAAAATTAAATTGGAATTTTATATTATCTCTATATAAATTTCGAATAAAATCTTTCATATAGTCGTAAATATAGACATATTGACTCTTTTCTGAGTAGAAACTACACATTTAAAGGGAATATGCATTTCTTTTTGATATTGACATACTGATTTATTCCCTAGATTACTTTTGATAGACGTGCCGATATTGAATTCCGAACTAAATGGAAAAGTACCATATTGGTGCAACGAATAAAACAAAATAAAATTTTTCATTTCTTTCTGTAATTGTTATTTTTGTTCTTAATAAACTGATAAAATTGACGGAATGGATTAACCAAGAGCGTACACATTCGGTTTCCAATTACTCGATGCATTGCCACGCCGTAGTTTCCGATCTTAATTGAAATCTGCCATAAAACTCGGTAATGTGCCCGGTATCAGGCCGCCCTTTCAACTGTCTTATCGACCGAGCTTCCGGAACCGGATTTAATCTAGATGTAAACGTCGCCGGCAGATGCGGCTCCGCTTGTTACGCTTTACCGGAAGCGCAAAATTCCTCTCTTTAAAAAAAAAAAAGGAAAAAAAAATGGTGTCCCCCCAGAATAATAAAAGCAGTTACAACCACCACATTTTCTCTTTGCTGGATGAGTTCACATTAAAAATTCCCTTTTGATCACCTATTTAGTTCAAAGAGGACGCTAATGACTCGGCTCTAGAGATTTCTCTTTTTATGACTCACCCCCACGTTACTAGTTGAGAAGCGATGGTAGACGGTTCCTGTCAACACCATTACCTCGTCCATAATGTACGAGGAGAGGTTTTAGGCGTGACTTATAACTCTCAACGAAAAAGTAGTTAAATAAAAAAAATGGTGTGGTTGCACACC
Organism: Onthophagus taurus; assembly: GCF_036711975.1. Taxonomy (NCBI): domain Eukaryota; kingdom Metazoa; phylum Arthropoda; class Insecta; order Coleoptera; family Scarabaeidae; genus Onthophagus; species Onthophagus taurus. The sequence continues at coordinate 30,839,212 of NC_091976.1, forward strand.
CAATTTTTTTTTTTTAAATCCTTTTTTTTTTCGGTGGGTAATCTACATTCGTTCTCCGCTTTGGTCCGTCTATATTAATGCACTGCTCCGACCGCTACAACGAAAAAAAAGGATCAAAAAAACGTAACGGGGCGCCGTTTTGTTAGCAATTCCAGACGGAGTGTATTTTTTTTGATGGAACGTTCCGTTTTCGGTTCGCGTCCCCCGTTTTCCGCTATTAATATTCAGTTCCGCTTCCGCGCTGCAGGCTTCGTGATTACCTATGCCCGGTCAATATGCGATCGTTGGACGGATAAACGAGAGATTCGTTGTATGTATCAAAAGTCGAGTCTTTCTAGTTCATTTTGGTTATTTAACTTGGAATTACTTAATTGAATTATTTACAACTTTATGTTTTACCACGTCAAGTCATAAAATGTAATCCATCAAGATGCACAGACATCTGCGTTAGCGCATATATTGGTTTCGAGGAAACAGGAAGCGCTTTCCTCTGTTGCGTCCCGAACTTTATAATTAATTTCAAAGTGGCAAGCGAATCGAACAAGCGGACAGCACGCCTCGACGTAAATAATTAATCCGCGACATGATAGTTAGAAATCGCGAGGCGCGTCACGATTATTCACAGGGTTAATTAATTAAGGTGAGAGAACCGGATGCGCGACGTCGCGACTCTGCTGCTTTTGACGTCTTAGCCAGCTTTCCGCTCGTTTAATTTATGCTGCAAACTTTTCGACTACCAAACAAAAATAAAAGTATAGAGAACGACTCACGTACGATTCACGTCAACAACACTGTTGTTTAACTCGTGACATGAAATAAAATTTACCACATTACAACAAAAAGAATTAACACAGATATTTTAAAAAGGATCGCCATTATTTAACACGAAAACCCTTTAATAAAAGCGGTTCCCTTTTAACCCATTAATTACTCCGCAAAGTGACACAAGAATTCTAATATTGGTTTTGAAAACCGTACTATATATCAAACGGTTTCCTCTATACGTCTAAAATTCCCCACAACATATTATTTGTCATCAATATAAATCGTATTATATCTCAAAAACTTTAATTTATATATTTAATAAAAGGTGGAGGAGCCGGAAATAAATTTCAACATACATATCTATATATACAGTGTGTTAATTAATTATCGTCATCATTGCAAGTATGCAACCAATATCACAGTATAGGTATTGAAATACGCGATTTGCGATATTGGTTGCATACTTACAATGATGATGTCGGGTACGATAATTAATTAACACCCTGTATTTATATACAGGTTGTCCGGAAATGACATGTACAACGGAAGACCACAAGTAACTTGACCAAAAATACGATGATTTAACTAAACTTATCTATATACAAAATTGCTTAGTTTAATCGCTAGAGTTCTTTGAAAATTCATGATGAATCAAAGATAAAACGCAAAACGAAAAATACGAATACTACTGTCAAGTTAAGTGACAAATTGTTTTTGTTTTTAAAATTAAATATACCTTTGCATCACTCATTCGTGCTTGTGGGGATTTACAGAACATTTTTTGTGGCTAAACCGTTCACCCAACTGAAATTTTGTAAGAGAGAAAATAGGTTCTAAATTAAAGTAACTATTCAGAAAAAAAATGGTAGTGTTTGTACAGGGGGTTACAAAGATATGGATGCATAATGTATTGTTACACAGTTTTTAAACACCCTATAATTTTCGAAATTAGAGTTTATTCCACAAATAGCTGTAGTCTGCTGATAGAAATCCATGACCAAAAAATGAATAACATCCATAGAGGATTTTTCGACTTATTTAAAAAAAAAAATTAAAAAACATATTATTTTTAAAGCCCTCTAGCGGCTAAACTAAGCAATTTTGTATATAGATAAGTTGAGTTAAATCATCATATTTTAGGTCAAGGTACTTGTGGTGTTGCGTTGTACACGTCATTTCTGGACAGCCTGTATATTTATACAGGGTGATTCAAAAAACCGCTGACAGACTTCTAGAGTAGATAATACATGAAAAATTAAAATGAAGAGTCTTAATTTCAATAAATAAATTTCGGGTCAAACTTTCTTTAAAATTAAACATTATCTGCAATAAAAAGCCCTTTTTTAAAAATATTGTCTACGCCATTGTTAATTTTGTCAAACGGGCAGTATTTTCGTGTAAAGTGATCAATTATCTATCAATTGGTCGCAAAGCTTTGATCAAAGCAATTTTAAGAAAAACACGTTTGTAGAAAGTTTGTTAATCCAATCAAAAACTGATAATTAAAGTTTTTTGGAAACTGCACACATATCGATATTTAACCTAGTGTGCCATGAATACCTAGTGTGACATAGTCAATAACCAAATATAGTGGGGGTTTGAAAATTAGCAGACCAGGTTCCAGGTACTTGTGGTTACACCGGAAGAGATGACAATTTTCATATTTCAAATGGAACACCCTGTATTTTATTACATTTTTGAAATTTTTATTCAATTTTGGGCCACTTGTATGTTACATACACTATACCTAAGTTGAGTCATTTTTGACATTTTAATTTTTTGTAATCAAAAATGTCAAGTACAACGTTACTTTCTATAATTTATAAATCATTCAAATGTCAGTTTTGACATTAAAATTTTCTTGTGATGCAAAATGATCGAATTTAACAGTTACAATTTCAATTGGTAGCAGAAAATAAGCTCATCTATCAAACTGTCAATTTTGTATTTAAGCAATCATTTAGCTGTTACTTTTGGCATTAAAATCTTCGTGTGATGCAAAATAATCAAATTTTGCAATTAGAACGTCAATTGGTAGCAAAAATTGAGGTTGACCTGTCATTAAGAATGTCAAATTGTAATTTAATCTTCAATATATCATTCAAATGTCAGTTTTGACGTTAAAATTTTCTTATGATGCAAAATGATCGAATTTTACACTTAGAACCTCAATTGGTAGCAAAAATTGAGGTTGACCTGGTATTAAGAATGTCAAATTGTAAGAAAATTGTAATTTAATCTTCAATATGTCATTCAAATGTCAGTTTTGACGTTAAAATTTTCTTATGATGCAAAATGATCGAATTTTACACTTAGAACGTCAATCGGTAGCAAAAATTGAGGTTGACCTGTCATTAAAAATGTCAAACTGTCAATTTTATCTTTAAGTTATCATTTAGATGTTACTTTTGGCATTAAAATGTTCGTGTGATGTAAAACAATCAAATTTGACAGTTAGAACGTCAATTGGTAGCAAAAATTGAGGTTTACATGTCATTTAGAATGTCAAACTGCAAGAAAATTATAAATTTAATCTTTAAGATGTCATTCAAATGACACTTTTGATATTAAAATCTTCTTGTGACGCAAAATGATCAAATTTGATAGTTAGAACGTCAATTGGGAGCAGAAAGTAAAGTTAATATGTATAAATGATGTAAAATGAGACACCGAAGACGACTAAGTAATAAAATATGGGGAACAGAAAAAATTCATAAACCTTGAAAATAGACAAATCCAAATATGTAAAAATATACAGGATGTTCCATTTAAAAAAATAAAGTAGGTGGCGACTTCCGATATAACCGGAAGTGCTAGAAATCTGAAAATATTTTAGTCGAAGAGAACGTAATTGATAATACTTAATTCTAAAGTTTCAAATTTTTATTTTGGCCAGAACCCTATATAGCTCTAATGGACGGTCATCGTGGATGACCCTGTATATACTATACAGGGTGAGTTTTTTTCATGCTTAGTATGGAGATCTCGAAAACTAGCGGAGATAGAGAGACGATTAAATAGGGAAAGAATTGCAGTTTTATGAACTCAATTTAATGAACTTTTTGTTTTTTGGAAGAAATGGCTAACTAGATAACTCGAAAAACTAGCGGAGATTACACGTTAATATGATACGTTAAACGGAAATCGTTATCTTCACTTTCTACAGAACGAGTTCGATAATATGTTGGATGAATTGCTCCTGCAGACACGTCATTTGCTTAAATGGTTTCAACAGGATGGAGCACCATCACTTAATAAGTTAGCGGTACGAAATCATGGCAACTTACGTTTGCAAACGTATCTAGCAATTGTTTTCATAGCATACTACCTGAACAGTTTTCCAATTAAAAGAATCAATGGTTATAATTTATTTATTAATAAAAATATCTGTGTCAAGTGGTATATCATTAGAATTGTTGAGAAAAGGCCTTTTTTTATAAAGACATGATCTCCGCTAGTTTTCAAGATCTCTATACTAAACATGGAAAAAACTCACCCTGTATATACATTATACATATATATATAAATTTAAGATAGAATAAAATCCTTAAATTGAATAAATTCAAGCGCTTTTCTTGTAGTCTTTCTTCATTATTACTCGTTTTAAATGGAAGCTATGATATTATACCCACGAAGCCGGTGCAGCTTTATCACTACCAAGAGTATTACATTATTACCCTGGTTCCTAGGCCCTTTGTGTGCGCGGTGTATACTCGTTTAGTTTGTTCACAACTTTGCCCTTATTAAAATTTTTCTTTTCTTTTTGCCACCGGTAGCGGACTCCGTTTAATTAATATGAACTCGCGATGTTATAATGAAACATTGTAAAACTTCCCCGTAAACCATTTCGTTACATTACGAGGATTAAGCTTCCGCGTACAACGAGAGTTAAGATTATTTAATCGAATTAAAAAATTTACGACTCATCAATAATTTATTTTCTTTCGGACGAAAATGAAAAAAAAAAAAACATTCAGGAATAGAAGCAAGTTTTTATTTTTTCGATTTTTCTTTGCAGAAACGTGGAGGTATACGTTATGCATCGACGCCTCGTATATCAATATTATAAATCGAAAAGTCTGGCGATACGTTTTCCGGAATATGTCGTCCACCTCAACAAATATCACACAAGAAAATATTTCAATATAGAAAAATATTCATTCCAACTAAAATACAAATAATATAGAAACCGTTTCAAAGTCAAAGTCAATTTTTTTGTTTTTATAACTTCTTTAATTACCGCCATGTGCCCATTTCCATATATGCAGTAAACACGTGCACCTCGTTGCAAGTACTCACTTACACTTAAGAGATGTGGCTCGTTCAAGGTGAATTCTTCAGCGTTAGGCGCAATTTCTAAGTACAACGTCCGAGCGACTATAAATAATCGCACAAAGTGTTACCTTGAAAATCTCTCACCTCGTGATATTAACCGAGATGGTGAGCCTGTAAACATGGACAACCTTGTAACTGATACCGGACGCACCCAAACGTGATACTAACCGTTGACGATTGAGATTTAAACTTCCTGTGGAGTAATTTCAATCAAATTAACCCAATTATCTGTATGGGTATGATTGATATTTCGTAATTTATCAAAATTGTGCTATTATATACAATCCGAGTGACCAACACTAATTATTGAATTAATGGACGTATTTGCATAACACGAATATAATGTGATGTGTGTCATCCGAATTCGATATGATTTGATATGGTTTAGAATTAACAAAAAACTATAATCAATCAATATTCAAACAAGTACATTAAATTTGGTGCTTCCGATTCTATTGGTAACAAAAAATAATAAAATTTGTAAAAAGAGGAATTTTTTGAATTCAGCTTTAAGAAACAAATTAATATAAATGAAACTAAAAGTTGCACTTAAACGATGATATTTATTGTATAAAACTTAGATTTTTACCGATTTCGACTGTAGACAGTCATCTTCAGGAAATCGACGTCAACGAATACAAGTCGTACTAGAAAACATTACAGGAGAACGACGTGCGGAGAAATAAATGCCTTTTTAGGAATCAATTAGTACTTATGGGGATCAAGCATTGGCCAAGTTACAAAGATTATTGGTCCAATGCACCAGATCTACGTGATTCTTGCATTAGCTCTCTTATGACGCAAAAAAGATTTGCTTGGCTATTAGGACACTTGCATATCAATCATTACTCTGCTATGCCTAATAGTGATTCGGAATATTTTGATCGTCTTTATAAAGTATGGGCGTTGTTAGATCGTTTAGAAAAAGCTTTTAAGTATTGTCTTTTATCAAGTGAAGTATTAGCCTTGGACGAGTCGATGATCAAATTTAAAGGTAGAAGTGTGCTAAAACAGTATATGCCTAAGAAATTTTGCGATAAGTGGGGATGCTGTTTGAAATTCGATATTTATGTTGGAAAATTCCAGGATTAACTTATGGGACAGAGCCTAGGTTCTAGGGTTGTGTACAAGTTTACTGAGTATCTTGAAAAAAAACCCATACGTATATTTTTCCAATTCGTATATGCTATATAAAATAATTAATCTGCCTGATAGATTGTAGCCGCAGTTTTAGTATCTAATTCCAAAAGGACTAAGAAATAAGGATGAAAAATACAAATAAAAAAATCAAAGCCGTTTGTAGAGTGTGCGATTAAATTCTGTTGCGCATCAGCCTAAGCGTAGAACAAGAAGAAGGTGCGGCGTACAGTGTGTTAATTAATTATCGTAGCCAACGTCATCATTGCAAGTATGCAACCAATATCACAGTAGTGGTATTGCAAAACGCGAATTGCGATATTGGTTGCATACTTGCAATGATGACGTCGGGTACGATAATTAATTAACACACTGTATGTAAGACGGCTAAACTCATATGATTCTAGTTCTAGGTACTTATATCATCAGAACTATCACTAGACCTAGAAACATTCGAGTTTAGCCCTTCGTCCCTCAAGACGGCTAAACCCGTATGTTGCTGGTTCTAGATGTGGTATAAGTTTTAATGATATAAAACTAGAACTAAAACTAGACCAAGAATTAGATAGATTCGGGTTAGTCTCTTAAGATGGCCGAACTTGAATGTTGTAGCACCAAGGCAAAGTCACTGCGCACTTAAAGAATATATTTCTGGTTTTGTTAAGATTATTGTTTTTTGTAGAATTTACATACTCGTATGTCCAAAAATTTTTTCAAAACTGTCTATGCTTTAATGAAATATCATATGATTTCAACCTATATATGCTCCAGTTGAGCAAAATTTTATGTTAAACACTTGCTCCAGTTAAATAAGAGTTAAATAAGTCCAACAAATTTGGTGTTTCCAATACTACTAGTTGACAGATTAATGTTATTATCACTGAAACATTGTTGAGTTGTGAACAAATTTATTTATATAACAATGTGTAATTATGTGTTATATTATTGCTGGTTTGAAAATTATTAAATTTTTCCGGTCTAAATATTCCCCTTTTACAATATGTGTAGGGCACGTGCAGATGGGGGGTCGTAGTTGGGACGGTTTTGTTCACGCATAGATAGAACTCGGCTGCCGCGCCTGCTGCATTTGTCACGGATTACAAAAACAGACATTAAAATTGCATTTTGCGATGCTGTCGAAATGGACAACTTTGTGTTTACATTCAAAACGCTGGCCGTGTAATGAATGTTAATTCGAGGTAATTAATTTTCGACGTCACGCCGCGTCCGTTCGACTAATTGAGTTTTTCAAAAGGGCCGCACAAATATTTATGCGCGCGGTAAACACGTTCGTTTGACCGTAGCCTGAATACAGTTGTCCGGGTGCATAATTTATCCTTTCGCTGGCCGACCGTGCGTGCTAAACGCGAAGTTTTTTCACTACGCGGAATTAAAAGCCTGCCGTTTTCGATCGGCCTATTCGGTGCGACTATTTTTTAAATTCCATCCCAAATAAACCAGATAATAGCAAAAGGAAATTCAAATATCCGATCTCTTTTTCCATATTGTCCGAGCGAGAGAGAGTCGATTTTAAAATTTACCGGTTCCGTATCACTTTTCCGGTCTAACTTTTCCATTAGCGGATGCTAATGGTGAAATTTACGTGCAATTAAGCGTACCACTCTCGAACGTAAAAGCTCAAAACGCGTAGGGTGCCTTTTTTTTGAATCGGTACTCTCAAAATTGCAACGTAACGTCGTTACACGGGACGTAAAACGGTAATTGAAACCGTGGTTCACATCTATTACAACGATTTGAGAGTTCATCCAACATTGCATTGGATGGATTACCACCCAACTACCAATGTTATGAACTGCAAAATAACGGTTTTGCTTTGTTCTCTACATTTTACACGACACAAAGCTCCATCGAATGCACACCAAATTTCCTTCTCTATGAATCCGAATATTCGAGGTGATAAGCACATAATGGGATTTAATCCGGCGACGCGTTCAGTAATATTGCGCTCGGCTCAATTAGTAGAATTGCTTTGGGATTATTTTGTGAAACTACTAGGATTTGTGTTATCTGATTCCATTTTTTTTAATTTTTGCTAAAATAACCAACCCTATCAAATTTTTAAATTTTAACATTTACATGTTGGACAGTCTGGTCTCTGGTAACAATATTCCTTAGTTGGTTCCTAAAAGTCTTTCGAAGCAGCCTATTGAGTATTTTTTCATTATTATTAAGGATACTTCTCTGTTTGTCTCTATATGCCGTTATTCTGGGTTTAAATTCTTATTTTGTTCTTTTTACGTATATAGTCTTTACAAGTAATGAAAGTAATGATGAGCAATCACTGCGCTCTGATCCTTGTAGCTTCTAGAATAATATAAGGCATAAAACTAAGTCTACAAGACTCCCTCGTGGAATAGCTTTGGACGATTGCATCTACGATACTCCCTATATGGTTGTTTCGCAGTCTATATATTATATCCATCTATCATTTTAAAGATTATCATTGTGGAACAGGTTCTTGATCCTCTTAAGAAGTTGCCGAACAAATTTATGACTGGTGTTCATAACCTTCCAGCATTTTTTCTGGGATTCTCCAGCATTCCAGATTCTTTCCAGCATCTGGAAGCGATCAGGGATAATTCCCGTTTTTAAACGTGGTGATCATAACAATATTGCTGATTATCGTCCCATCTCCATAATATCTAACTTCGCTAAAGTATTTGAGCAAATAATCTATGAAGCTGTTTATCCGCAAGTTCAATCGATGTAGTGTGCACTAACTTTTCTAAGACGTATGAAGAAGCTCAGAGTTTATTGCACGATCTGGTGTCCCACAGGGCTCTAACTTGGGTTCAACTGTTCGAAATAGTTATTAACGACTTATTAAACAGATTTAAGTCTGGTGTATTGGCTTATGCTGATGACCTTAAGATATGATCTCGGAAGACTTCGATGCAGTAGGATCTTGATATCTTGGTAAAATGGTGCGATCGTAATCAGCTCAGGATTAATGTGGAGAAATGTAATGCTATCACTTTTACACATAGAACTACTCCTCATCCCTTCATCCTACTGTATAGGTGGAATGCTAAGTTGACATCTATCAGAGATCTGGGAGTAACTTTTCGCATCTTGTGCTGCGAGGATGCTTGGATTTGCTTGGTTTAATTGATTCTTGTGTTAATGTAAGTTTGTATGTCTGTATAGTATAATATTGTCCTGTAATTGGTACTTTGTTGGGTAATAAATATATGTATTATTATTATTACTACTTACTTTCTAGTAAAATTTCCATGTGTTATGCTCGTTACATAACTCATCAATTTCTTCTAATAATTAGTTATGTTGTTCCTTCTCCTATCTCTTGTATACTCTCTTTACTGTTTGCCTTGGTTCCCTGTACCCTTCAAGCACACTCCTTGCATTGTCATAATTATTTGTAGGCTGTGGTCTTTGCATCAAACATCCGCTGATACTCAACAAATACAATTGATGAAATGATTCCATGTTTTGCTAGAAGACGAGCTAGAAGAGATGTTATATTGTGGCTACCTACTATATTGGGTCTTAAATCTTAATTAGAGTCAGTATGCAGCTATTGGTGGTAAAGATTGCCAGTGTCACTTCTAGTTATTCTGTGATTTTAAATCGAGGTCACAAAACGAGATGCCACCAACATCAAACAAACTGCAAACTAAAATTAAATATACTTTTTAGGTTATAGTTGCTTGCAATTTGTTCTGACCACAGATCAGCTGATTTTAGCTGGCACCAATTCTATATTATAAGAGTAATAAAAATAATAATATTGATTAGTATTATTATATATAATTAATTATTATCTAATATTGAGTTGTAAAAATGATGCAAAGGATCGCATAATCAAAAAAAGTCAAACTACTACTAAACATAACCGACTTAACCTAAACAGATTAATTTTAGTTAGTTTACAGTTTTGCCACCGGGGTGCTGTCGTCAGAGCCACAAGGTAAAACTCTGAATTAGATTCGCCCTATTCTGGAACACAGTCGCCTATTGCCGTTTTATCTCCTTATACTACTACTTTGTGGTTATAATTAATTATCGTACCCGACGTCATCATTTCAAGTATGCAACCAATATCACAGTATTCAATACCAAATGCAAATCGCGTATTGCAATACCAATACTGTGATATTGGTTGCATACTTGCAATAATAACGTCGGGTACGATAATAAATAAATATATCACAGTATTGGTATTGCAATACGCGATTTGCATTTGGTATTGAATACTGTGATATTGGTTGCATACTTGAAATGATGACGTCGGGTACGATAATTAATTAACACACTGTATATTGTACTGAAACTTTCTAAATAAATGATACGTTATAAATATGTTTCTAATAATACCCTTTTCTTAATGGTTCGGTGAAGGGATACCTTGCGTAATTCTATATAATTTTTTTGTAATTGCCCATAATTTTTTTTTAACGGGTTTAAACTTTATAGTTGGAGAACTCAATAAATACTATTATTATTATTATATCTACGTTCACCATTTACGCAACAATAAATGTCATTACCTTCTTCATCCGCCGAGTTAATTGAAAAGGAACGTTTGACAATAATTGCTCAACTTTCCAATTACTCAGTTTTACGACTCGATCCGGCATAGTTTATAATGAAACAATAAGCGGGATTGATTGATGAAGGGACCAAATTATGTTTTATGGATTCGTGCAATTAGTTTTGCACTTGCTCGGGGAAACCTCTGGTTTTTAATAAAAAGAAGACCTATTCGAGATGGAATTTAATAAGTATAAATGTAGTAAAATAAAGTGAAACCAGACTTTATTAAATCTTTGAAATATGATGGTAGTAAGTCAAATCCTCTTCGAATAAGAATCGATGGGAGAGGTTGGTGGTAGTATTTGGGATTTAAAACGGGAATCGCTTCTATTCAACAATATCCAAGGCGACCACTAACGTTGGGAGTTGCAAGGGTGCGAGACAAAGATAGAAAAGGACTTTGGTATCGACTGGGCATTAACACCGGCGCTCCAGTGGCGTTCAGCAATAACGATAATACACATGGAACTAGAGAGAGAGTGTGCCACGCCGTTTGGGGGGCAGCCGGTACAATACATTACGTATTAACGGCCCGGCCTCCACCGGTTCGGCATGTTGCTGCCGGCTCGGAAGATGAATTTTATCGTTGCAGTGTTTGTTGTTTCCAATTTATGCGCGTGACGTATGGCTCAAGTAATGTTTCACCCATTGATTTATACATAATGGATGGGCCGTATACCCGAATTACTATACGCCGGGACTGCGCCGCCGTTTCCGACGTAATTGGTAGTTATGGCGCCAACGGTCTTTACCAGGAAATATGGCGGAACTCACCTTTCTAGCTTAATTTCGTTAACATGTCCCAAGAGTGCAACGAGAAACCCAATCACATTGATTTAGGTCTTATTACCAATAAATTACCACCTTTAAAATTTCAAGTACAACTTGACGTTAACCAATTCAGTAAATCCCCAAAAGATGTCCAAACGCCTATCAATAACTGACAAACGTACGTCGAAGTGTCGGTACAAAATTTGAAAACCGAATGCGGGTACGGAATTCAAGCGATAATTTAATAGACCCGTCGCGCGGCGGAATTTTACACGAGTCATTAGCGCCCGACCGTCAATGTAATTCGAAAGCAAAACGTCCGAATTTCCACCGCGCCCCGAACAATAAAACGACAGCACCGCGTCAATTCCGCAATTGCTACCGCCCCCTCAACAATTCCACCAGCCACCCCCCAAAAACCTTCTCTTGCATCACTACCATCATATCGGAAATTAATTATCGCGTACCATCTAAATACGTTAATAATATTCCACTGCGGCCCGATTTATTATTCGCGTTCCTCAAAGGAAACTGGATTAATTGCTTGCCGGTTCTGTATACGCCAAATGAATCGAATAATTCAGGGGATGCCGTTTGCGTGTCTAGTGCAATGTTGTACGCCTTCTGCCAACGGGTCAGCGTCAAACGCGGCGCCTACATTAATCAAACGCCCAACTCCGCGTGCGTCCGGCTCTTCCATTATGAAATTGTCAGTTGAGATTTCCAAATTTGATTTGACTCGGTGATCGATTATTGAATGCATCAATTAATTAAAAAGTCTTTAAAACGTTTGTTTTGATACTTAGTAGTCAAGGTGAGGAAAAATGTCAGCATGGGTAACTACGAATGACTCACTGGGCCCTCGTAGCAATAATCAGACCCATGATCGCCTATGCCTCACTGGTTTGGTGGCCAAATACAAAACACAAGACAGCACAACAACAGCTGGCACAAATCTAGCGGTTAATAATAATACTTTATTCCTCCATTTTACCAAAAAAGTGTAGAGTGCGTCAATTTAAGAATAATTACACATAGGATTTTCCGTGACAATATCTCTTAGTCTTCTCCGGAATCTTGGAACTAGCAGGATCCTTACCTTCCGAAATGTGATTGTAGATCTTGATACTCTGGTATAGAGTCGTCTTCTGAATTTTAGTAAGGTGCGTTTTTGGTGGCACCAAATAGCAGTTCATCCTTCCCGCGTATGTCTCGAGGATGTGATATTTCATATTTATTAAAAGATTTAAGAAATTGTTCCTAACCAATACGGCACATTCCAGAATATAAATTCCATACAAGGTAGGCATTTTATAGTCTTTAAAGTAACTTCTACATCTATCAGTATTGTTTACACCAACAACCTTAGACACCTCTTCTGTAGTATGAAGATTCTATCTATACCAGCACCACGACCCCAAAACACAACTCCATATCTTAGCAAGGAATGAACATATGCATAACAGGCTGACCTCAATGCCAGCTGATCTGGAAATAATCCGAATGGCATATGAGAAATGACTGATCTTGCCAGCAAGGAAATCAATATGATTTGTCCAAGACACTCCAGGATCCATTTTCCAACCCAGAAACGAAATCTCTTCAACACTGGCTATCTCAGTATCCCGATACCTCGCCTTGATCTGGTCAGAGCATAAGTGATAATTAACAATTTTCGTTTTTTTTGTACTTAACTTATGTTGTGCGCTTCAAACCAATCCGCAAGTTTGTTCAGATCCACAGTAAGTGAATATTCTCGATGATAGTGATTCTGGGTTCACATCTTTCTTCTTTGATATGTCATTAAAGCTTTTAGAAGTCAGCCCACACAAGTAGCACCGCATTGTAGATGCTGTGTTAGTTGCGGCATTGCATATATTCCCATCAACCATAGTAAATAATAGTTTGTTATTAATTTCAAGATCAGGTCCTTTTTACAACGATACTCTACTTTTTTGTAGCTCTTTTACTTGATGTTCTATATTGTATATGATTTTATCTTTGGCAACATGCTCCGTTTTATGAATAAACCTAATTCTTATTTTTCTGACTCCACAATATTTTGCCCTCTTTAGTTCATAATATATATACAGTGTGTTAATTAATTATCGTACCCGACGTCATCATTGCAAGTATGCAACCAATATCACAGTATTTTTATTGCAATACGCGATTTGCGTATGATGCGTATTGCACTGTGATAATGGTTGCATAATTGCAATGATGACGTTGGATACGATAATTAATTAACACACTGTATATATATACAGAGTGTCTCACGTAACTGGTTTGTTAGAACTTTTTCAAATTCCGCTATTCGTAGAGATTAGAAATTTTGGTAGCATGGGTTGTTCATTCGGAACTTTCGATCTAAAATATTTTCAAGATGGCCGCCACTTCCGGTCTATCGAATGTAGACCATAACTTCGTTATTTTAAGCGGAATGCTATAGTTACATAGCATATTATTACACCGTTTAATTGTACGTAAAAAAATAGGTTGACTTTGATGAAAGTTATTGGTACCTAGCGTTTTTCGTTTTCGAGTTATTTTGGTTTTAAGCTTTTTTTGGTAAATTTCAACGTGCTCTTTAAAACCCCATATCTCAGCCAACGTTCATTCAAAAAAGATCTATATTGGCACAATTACTCTTCAGATGCTGTCAAATAGATTGTCATTTGTTGTATCGGAGTATCTTATACAGGCTGGTCAAAAATTTAATTACTGTTTCTCCATATTCAATGGTGAGAAAGTTGAAAATTTTAAATGGAACGCTCCGTATTTTTTTAACCTATTAGAAAGGGAATTCAATTTTCTACAAATTATCTATAAACATTCCTATACCTATTTATTGTAGTTTGCCTCATATTGGGAAATTTATTAAAACATGCGGAAAATGTAGGAAACCGTTTACATATTTATTAGAAGGCCATGACGTTTTGACAGTTTCTCGTTTAAGCAACCTAAGCCTTGACGTCATAGAGATGGGCGGAGCTTATACCGACTCCAAACATTTTCGTTGCTAACTGTGTTGCTAACGGTAAATCACCATATGCAATTTTGCATTAGTGTTAAAATAAAATAAACTAAGTGATGACATTTCAAGTGACATTTTTTGGCGATTTATCGTTGGCAACTGAGGTTAGCAACGAAATTGTTTGGAGTCAAGTATAAGCTCCGCCCATCTCTGTGACGTCAGTCTTAGGCAGTCTATTATATTTTCAAATATCTGTTTGAATTGAGAATCATTCTTAAATCATTCTTCTTCACTTCTTCACATAAAGGAACAAGACCTTGGAGCAATACTAAGGTTCATCAAGGACCTAGATTTGCCCTAAACCTTTGGAGGGCTTAAGTTATAATAGATCTTATAGGTCGCGGTGATGAGAGGGGCCTTTCTCCTCTCATAATAATACTTAGTAAAGTTAAAATTAAAAATAATCATTTTTGGTGGAGGAGCCGGGTATTAAATTATTGTATTAAACATGTTAAGTAAAATGAAGTAGATTCTTTTTAAAAACAATCTTCACCATTAAAAAACAATCTTTTTTATTTATGAGTTGGTATAGATTCAAAATAGATTTTTTAAAAAACTTTAGATAAATTAATCTCTAAATGTACGATTGTAATTCAGAATTTTCAAAATAGATTATTTTTATGTCTTGGAAATATTAAAACAATCTACATAAATTTATCCATACTTTTTTGAAATAATATTCCATGGTATTGTACTCATTGGTATTCAGATATATAAAACAACATTGGAATATAGCGTGGTTGAATACGCTGTGCACGTAGGTATTAGAGCGGTAGCAAACATAAACTATTAGAGGTCAACAATAGGGGATGATTGGGAGCGCTTAGTAAATGTACGGGGCTCCTCACTTGTCAATGCGACAACATTGAAGCTTCAACTATTGAACGACCGTATTTCATTGTTACACAAATATTATTTGCTCTTGGTTTTCCCAAAACGTGCAGCGTTTATACACAGTACGTTTACGTGCATTTTCGATAAATACTCAAAGAACTTGATGATGTAATAATAATTTGCCGACTGCGCGGACTAATTTCGGATGAATTCGGACCGTCAATACTAATATTACTGTGGGCTGGTAACTCGAAATTAGATAAAACGAGAAATCGCTTGGGGCAATATTCGAAATTTATTGTACGCTGGCAGTCGGTTCTTGTTCGGATTTCGTTTGCATGAAATTAACATTTAAATTGAAAATATACAAATAATTGACGGCGTTACCGGATCTGGTCATGGACCGATACAAATTGATACCGAGAGGGTTGGACGAAAGATAATATACATGCTAATTGCTTAATCCTATTAATTGCGACGAAATTTACATCTATCTCTTAAAGCACTTTGCAATACAACCACAATTGAATATTAAAATATTACTACCTTGATAATATCACAACGAATTATATTCCCATTAAATGTCTAAATAGTAATGATAAACGATCCGATGTAATATTAAAATATGAATTATTAAAAAATTGCTTTTAAAATTGTTTGAACAAATTGTAATAAACGTTTAAGTCCGATAGAACGCATTTGTATTCCGGGTGACGACTTAACGAGGAGGTAAAAAGCAAATGAAAATAAATGCTTAAGGGAACTTTACGCAAATACAGTACTAATTGTAGTAGTGTCGTGGCAGTTATGAAACTTAGCGGTACGACTTCATCACGCAATTGCAAACTAAATACAATTAGCAACGTAACGAAGACAAAGCGTAATTTTGGCGATAATTAATGGTGCAGGGCCGCACGTATCGCATTGTTTTGGATCCCTGGATGTTCGTTTATTGCGGGACAGCATTTTGCTGTAACTCGGTTTGCGAAAGCACGAAATTCTACTCTGAAAACTTTTAATTCCGTAACTCCAAAATGAAAACTTTGTATCTGTAAATATATCCAGGAAAACTTTATTTATTTTGGTACCATTGTTTTTTTTTTAAATATATTTACTAAAAATCAAATAAAAATTGTCAGAGGAAATACAATTGGAAATCGTGCACAATAAAGTGGAAAATGCATCAAAAATTTTTTTGGACCAACGACATTAAATCACGAACGATATTTTTCATTTAGAATTTATGGTGGGAATCGAGAATTTATTAAAATGCGAGAATCTTTTTTTGTAACCTTTTTTTTGGGTACGAATTCAATTCTATTTTCAAATATTATAAATAAAAATAAACTTTACGCGCAACTACTGCAGTGAACAAAAATTGCTGGTTATAAACGATTCCAAAAAAAAAATCGTTCTAAAAACTATATAAAAAAATAATAATAAGGTTACATACGTTGTATATCACCACTAATAAATTTCACCCAACAGCGGCGAGGCGAAATTGGTCCCATTATCAAATAAGTTAACCCATTACTCAACGCGATTTCGTGGTGCAATTGAAAAAGTGGCCGAGAAACAGTGGTTATTTGTAAGTGAGCGTTGAACGTCAACGCCACTTGCTACGGTTATAAAGCACACGTATTGCACCAGTTCTAACTTGCAATTTTTCTTCTATTTTCGAACAACACGGCGCCGCCCAGCCCAAATTCGGTTAGCGTGTTTTGCATACGGCCCGTGAAAAAGTGGGCGCGCTTCGAACGGAACCCAGACTGCATTACGCGAGCTTTAACCCACGCCTAAAAGCTCGACCCTTAAAAAACAGCTTTAGTCTGAAAGTTTAAAGAGACTTCTTAAAAAATTGACGATTCTTAGCTCAACTTTCTCTCTCCCTTTTTCGAAAGCTTATTCCTTGCATTAAATAGCTTTTAAAGTTTGTTGTCAATATTTAATGTTTTATCTCAATGGTGAATTTATTATGGTAATAAAACGTTAAAACATCAAACGTTATCGATTTTAAACGAGATTAGTTAAAATTTTACAAAATTTCGATTTCATTTTTAGTACCGGTTTCAAATATTAAATATTCATCATCAGGAATTTGATTAATCAATAAAAATTATTCGTTAGCTTTATGGCACATTCAAATTTCGACACGTTTGGGAAATTGTACTTGTACGACTAAAATAATTTAACGAAACCTAGAACTAGAATCATTCGGGTTTAGTCGTTTTGAGAAACGTGCGGCTAAACCCGAATGTTTCTAGTTCTAGGTCTAATGTTAGTTCTAGCGACAATGATAGGTAGCGCTATTTTACATAAGAAATTACTGTGTTGCATATTTTTATTGCACTAAAACTAGACCTAGAACTAGCAACATTCGGGTTTAGCCGTCTTGAGAGACGTGCGGCTAAATCCGAATGTTTCTAGTTCTTGGTCTAGTGTTAGCTTTAGTTTTACACTAGCATTATCACAAGAACTAGCACAGGACCTAGAATTAGAATCATTCGGGTTTAGCTATCTTGAGAGATGTGCGGCTAAATCCGAATGTTTCTAGTTCAAGGTCTAGTGTTAGTTCGAGGTTGGCACTAGCACTATCACTAAAACTAACACAAGACCTAGAACTAGAATCATTCGGATTTAGCCGTCTTGAGAGACGTGCGGCTAAATCCGAATGTTTCTAGTTCAAGGTTTAGTGTTAGTTTGAGGTTGGCACTAGTACTATCACTAGAACTAACACAAGACCTAGAACTAGAATCATTCGGGTTTAGCCGTCTTGAGAGACGTGCGGCTAAATCCGAATGTTTCTAGTTCAAGGTTTAGTGTTAGTTTGAGGTTGGCACTAGCACTATCACTAGAACTAACACAAGACCTAGAACTAGAATCATTCGGGTTTAGCCGTCTTGAGAGACGTGCAGCTAAATCCGAATGCATCTAGTTCTAAGTCTAATATTAGTTCTAGTGACAGTAGTAGGTAGCGCTAATTAGCATAAGATATCACTATGCTGCATATTTTTATTGCACTAAAACTAGAATAACACTACACCTAGAACTAGAAATATTCGGGTTTAGTCGTCTTGAGAGACGTGCGGCTAAATCCGAATGTTTCTAGTTCTCGGTCTAGTGTTAGCTTTAGTTTTACACTAGCATTATCACAAGAACTAGCACAGGACCTAGAATTAGAATCATTCGGGTTTAGCTATCTTGAGAGATGTGCGGCTAAATCCGAATTTTTCTATTTCAAGGTCTAGTGTTAGTTCGAGGTTGGCACTAGCACTATCACTAGAACTAACACAAGACCTAGACCTAGAATCATTCGGATTTAGCCGTCTTGAGAGACGTGCGGCTAAATCCGAATGTTTCTAGTTCAAGGTTTAGTGTTAGTTTGAGGTTGGCACTGGCACTATCACTAGAACTAACACAAGACCTAGAACTAGAATCATTCGGGTTTAGCCGTCTTGAGAGACGTGCGGCTAATATTAGTTCTAGTGACAGTGGTAGGTAGCGCTAATTAGCATAAGATATCACTATGCTGCATATTTTTATTGCACTAAAACTAGAATAACACTACACCTAGAACTAGAAATATTCGGGTTTAGTCGTCTTGAGAGACGTGCGGCTAAATCCGAATGTTTCTAGTTCTCGGTCTAGTGTTAGCTTTAGTTTTACACTAGCATTATCACAAGAACTAGCACAATACCTAGAATTAGAATCATTCGGGTTTAGCTATCTTGAGAGATGTGCGGCTAAATCCGAATTTTTCTATTTCAAGGTCTAGTGTTAGTTCGAGGTTGGCACTAGCACTATCACTAGAACTAACACAAGACCTAGACCTAGAATCATTCGGATTTAGCCGTCTTGAGAGACGTGCGGCTAAATCCGAATGTTTCTAGTTCAAGGTTTAGTGTTAGATTGAGGTTGGCACTGGCACTATCACTAGAACTAACACAAGACCTAGAACTAGAATCATTCGGGTTTAGCCGTCTTGAGAGACGTGCGGCTAATATTAGTTCTAGTGACAGTGGTAGGTAGCGCTAATTAGCATAAGATATCACTATGCTGCATATTTTTATTGCACTAAAACTAGAATAACACTAGACCTAGAACTAAAAATATTCGGGTTTAGCATACTTCAGACCTACTTTTGGGTTGCTGACGGTTCGAGACCTCGGTTTTTTATTTTTCATCCTATACTTCCGAGTATAATTTTTACACTATTTGGTATTCCCATTTATTTTAATATTTGATGCTCCTCGATTTATTTCTGGTTGGAGAAGTGACATGCCTAGTTCCTGTAAGAACATTTACCATCTCCTTTGGCAGAAATATTTCCAGCTCAAAAAGTACATTTTTATTACAAATAAACGCATTATATGCCGCAATGTCCAAATAACTCATTAACAATGTAAATGGCCATCTTCTAGTACTTCTGCGTCAACTATATTCTTGAATGAGTTTGTCCAATAGGTCAACTCCACTTCTTGAGCTAATAACGACCACAATCGAGTCATTTATAACCCAATATATAAAAGTATAAACTAATTGCATATCACATAATTATAATAATACTAGCGAATATATGAAAGGACAATAACATCAAGCTTTGATTTCATATGCTATGTAAAAAGATATTGTTTTCGGGTCATTATTTACCCAGTCTTGGTCGTACAAGTGTTAAAAGAAACATTTTAATATAATGATGCAATTTAGTAAACTTTATAATATTTAAATACTTTGTGAGGTATAAAAATGGCAGAAAATGGAATAGGCACTTCGGAGAGACTTTTTTATGACTTTTCTCCGGCAGTGAGGCAGGTAATCCTTTTTGCACAGCCGTATATAGAAGCGAGACAGTTAATAAAAATAATAGCGAAAGTTTTTATGTGCGAGGGAGTGATTCATTGGAATTCAACCAAGAATTTTATTGTTATGGCGCTACAGCTAAGTCTATAAAAGGTAAACTTCTTTAAACGCGAAACGGTCGAAACGATCAAAGTTTAAAGTGGCTGCGAAATACAGCGGAGTTATATTTCATTTCGAAGTTTCCGGCAATAATTATCATTTTTATCTGTTGCGTTTCGAAGAAAACTCCTCCCGGACTATAATCGTGTCAGACACTAAAGCTTGAAATCTCTTTTTGTTTCCAGGCGTCGTCGGACTGTTGACCTCTGAAAGGGCCTTTGTTTCCGGAAACCCATCCCCTTCACAGGATGCTTTTATCACCCAAACGGTTTACGGATTCTTGGATTTCACCACAACGATTGGCAACACGGTCATGATATTTTCCCCGCAAAGTGCGACACCAGGTAATTCTCCAGACAATATTGGAAATTTGCATAGTTATGTGAACAGATGCTCACAACGACGTACAAAATAAACATCGGAATACATCTCATAATAAAATTTATTTTTAGAAGGGGACACAAAGCCATCCCAACCGGCCGCAAACGTGATTGACACAAAACCTACAACACTCTCGAAAGAAATCGTTATCAAACCAAGCAAAACCGTCCACAAGGAAATTCAAATTAAATCGGAAGTAAAAGAAATTATTTCCGTTGTAAATACGGAACCAAAGAAAATTATACAATCAAGCGTAGTCGAAGTGAAACCTATTATAGCGAGCAAAGTTAGCGTCGTAAACGTGGAACCTATTACATTAAGTAAGGTGGAAGTAGTTTCAGCGAAGAAAGAAATAATCTCGAAAGTTGAAGTCGTTTCATCATCAACAAAATCACCACCAATTATAGTAAGTAAAGTGGAAATTATAGAAGATAAACCGTCGATAGTATCTAAAGTTGTCGAGGTACAAATCGACGAAGAACCCGCCGTGATTGTTGGTAACAACATCGGAGAGCCCGAATACGACTTCTTATCGCGACAACCATCCGAAGTCGTCGAGGAAACTTATAAAGTGGTAAATTTAAAACCCAGTTCCAAGTTTAGACTAAAACATCGATCGACCGCCGATGCGAAAGCAAAACCGACGAAAAGAGTCGATTCGCAACATCCAACCGGTTTAGTTACGAAATTAGGAGGAACTGTAGTTAAAGATGGTGTTACCACGGTCCACGAGACCAGCGTAATAGGAACATACATTTCCGGGAAGTACGCGCAAGTGCTACAAAGCACTTCGCATGTGTACAATAAGCACCAAAAGGGAAAAATTAATCCCTCCTCAACTTTAAGGATACTGAAAACGGCGGCACCTTCCATCGGTAAAAGCAATAAACACAATAGGCACTTGGAGCCGACTCCGTCGGGGTCTATTAACGAAGAGACCGCCCTCATCGAAGGCCCGTCCGGGAAAGGAGCACGGAAACAAGGAGGATCCCAGTTTAAGAGATTTAAAAATAAACAGCGCGAGCAAGAAATAGAGGAAAACGAAGCCCAAGACTTGGAAAATCACCACAAGCGCAATTTTAAATCCAGACCGACAGCTCAACAATCCTCCAGAAAGTAAGTAGAGTAAATAGGTCCGAACCTGCCTCGTTATTAGATTAGGCCACCACTTCTTCGCTCAATTATCGTACCGTTTTGAAGGGCTATTTTCTTTTGGAGGGTCTACTTCCTTCCTTTGGTGGTTGCCTTCGGTTCGGCTTTTCTTTCTTTTCCGAACACGGCACGTCTTATTATATTATAATAACTTAATGCTTTCATTTCCGTTTTAATTGGACGTTCCGTGTTCTATGTAGATATTTCTGTAACTAATTTCCCACTTGTAAATAATAATACAGACAGCACACCACACTCAGACCTAAAAAACGGGGTGGCAATAGGTCGAAACAATCGAAACCTTCAACTGTCTCTGTACACAGCGAGCAAACAACATCACCACCTTCATCTTCATCAAAACGTTACGGCTCGTCTCGACGAAGTAAAGCGAAAGTGTCAACTACACAAGAATCTTCCCCAAGCCACTCTTCATCCCGAAGAGGTTACAAGCCGAAAGCCGTGCAACCAACTCCCGCCGAGTCAAGCGACCAAACCACTAGTTTGTACAAGTTTAAATTGAATAGGTCCCCCGGAAGATGGCAATACAAGACGACAGCTAAGCCCAGAGTGAACATCAGAAAGCAATCTGATGATGCAGAGGAAAACAACGACGCTTCTCAGCAGGATTCCGCCTCGGCTAATGACGTCGTAACGCCGCAGGCTCGATCCGACGACACCGAAGGTCTCGTAGGATCCGAATCCATCGCGACCCTCATCGACGACGAAAATTCAACCGAGAACAAGCTGGACTCGTCGCACCCTCTAGAAACCATCAAAGTGGAAATTTCCACGCCCCCGGACTTTAAGGACATTTATTACGAAATAGCTACCATCAAATCGCCCTACACTTTTCAGGTAAAACCCGGTTAAGGTCTCATCTATAAACGATTGATGTGCACCCTCGGGGCAATAGCTTCAATTTACCCTCGATGGGGAAATTTAAGAACGCAATCTAACGAGATAGTAAAAAAAAATTTTTTAACTAAAAACTAAAATAAGATTTATAAAAAAATGTTACGCAATTTAATTATACTCTATTTTTTAATTCGGAGGGGTATTCTCAAATTGAAGCGCCAAAAAGAAGGGTTGCTATTGGTCAGTTTTAAACAAAAATGACACTAGGAAAATTAGAAACAACTAGAAACATTCGGGTTTAGCCATACTGAGAGAGATACGTCAAGATTCCAGTTTTAGGTCTTGTTAGTTCTAGTGATAATGCTAGTGTAAAACTAGAACTAACACTAGACCTAGAACTAGAAAACTTTGGGTTTAGTTTTAGTTCAATAAAAACATACAGTGTGTTAATTAATATCGTACCCGACGTCATCATTGCAAGTATGCAACCAATATCACAGTACGCGTATTTCAATACCAATGCTGTAATATTGGTTGCATACTTGCAATGTGTACAGTGTACAATAGAGTAATATCTTATACTAACTAGCGCTACCTACCACTGTCACTAGAACTAACATTAGACATAGAGCTAGAAACATTCGGGTTTAGCCGCACATCTCTCAAGACGGCTAAACTCGAATGATTCTAGTTCTAGGTCTTGTGTTAGTTCTTATGATAGTGCTAGTGTAAAACTAGAACTAACACTAGACCTAGAACTAGAAAATATCGGGTTTAGCCGTGCGTCTGAGGACGCACGGCTAAACCCGAAACTTTCTAGTTCCAGGTCTAGTGTTAGTTCTAGTTTTAGTTCAATAAAAATATGCAACATAGTGATATTTTATGCTAACTAGCGCTACTTACCAGCCGTCATAAGAGAGGTACAGCTAAACGGAATGTTTCTAGTTCTAGTGTCATAGCTTTGAAAAATTACTCAACAAAAATTACTAAAATGAAATGACTTTTCATTTTACTCGTCCGAATTAAAAAATAGAGTATAGATAGTAAAAAGAATGTTAACTAAAAACTAAACTAAAATTCAGATTTATAAAAGTTTTACTTAAAATTTAGGTGGGAAGTGTCAAGAACACGCGCTTCATAACAGTAACTTCAACATTCGAGAAGAGCTTAGATAGGACGGAGTCGACCATCTCACCAACAATGACCGAACCGCTAACGGAGAACATTCTAGCAACGTCCAGTAATTACGCGAAGGACAATAACTACCTAGATTCGAGTGTGGCGACGTTGCCGCACCTTTACTTGGCATCCGATATGGAGACTCCGCCGTTAGAAACGGTCACCGAAACGTTCAGTACGACACAAACTATGTTGAAGACACACATCCTGCCCGTAATCAAGGGTGGAAACGAGACGACCAGTTACACTTTGGTTCAAACTTTCCACATCTCCAGGTGGGTAAGTTTCACAATCGGGACATTGTTTGACATCGTCTTCCCGTTTCAGACTCGTTACCGCTACGAAGACTCTCCCACCAATGGAAGCCTACCAGTTTATACCCAGCAGAACCTTGAACGAGTTCAATAGTCACCTGGACGAAGCAGGATCCGAATTACACCTGGAGTTAGAGTTTGGAGACGATAACGACGAAGAGGGAGATTCTAGGCCGAAGAGGATCTTCCCCGCAGACTTGGATTTAGCAAGCATTGGTTCGGATATCTCCGATCTCTCCGAGGTGGATAAGAGTAGAATCCTCGAGGGTAAACGGGCGCGAAAGGATCACCATCAGGCGACGACTCCACGCCCTGTTACAGAACCCCCTCCACCTCCAGGATTAAGCCCCGAACAGTTACAACAGTTGGCGTTCTTGCGTTTACTTAATCCAGCCGCGGCGGCTCTGCCCCAAGGCCAGGTTTTCACCACCTCGAAACCCGTGCTTAAGGTCGAAACTGTGTACGAGTCCCACGTTATTCCCATAGTTAACGGTGGGAACACGATCTTTACGACCCTCTCCAAGTCCTTAGGTAACGTAACGCGTTGGGGGAATTTATGAGTTTGGGGTTACGGTAATCGATACCGACTTGTTTAACGGTAGTAATCTATTTTTAATTGCTTCCACCAATAAAAATTTGAAATGACTTAAATTTAATTCTTTAATTTTATAGGTTTGGTAACAAAAACGGAATACGAATATGGAACCAGTACAGTTTCACCTCTTCAAAATTTACCAATACCGCCGGTAAATCCCTTATTCCCAGTTCAACAACAGCAAGTAGGTCAGTTTGCGGTCACATCTTCTCCAGTGGTTCAAAGCACAACGGTGACGGCAACCGAAAGTAAAGTTTTGAAGTTAACTTTCGGTGCAAAAACGGCCTATACTACGATATTCTCGACGAAGCTTGTACCAACGCTTTTGACGACTTATATGACGGCATCGGTGCCTGTGCAACCGACGGCTGCTTTTCCAGGTTATTTCCCAGCACCCTACCCCCCTTTTCCTTACGTCGGTTAAGTGGGATGAAGAATTAAAGACTTTTTAAGTGCTAAAGTGACTATAAACTTTTAAACCCTCCATAAACGATTTTGTATATATAATGTAAAAAAGAGACAATTAAAATTTCCTTACTTATTTTAAATATTTGTAATATATTATTTTTTAATAAAAAAATATATTTAAACTGATTCTTTTTCTAAAAATTGTGTAAATTTTGAAAAGCCCTCTACGAAATAGTCGTCGATTTCTGTCAGGTTCGCGCACTTTATCCGGTTTCAAGTTTCCTCTATCGAAGCTCAATAAGTCAGGGAAGCAATTTACGGGGTTAGGGCAGCTGTAATTACTACTCGAACGTTAAAGCTAATACTCCATTCCAGTATCGCCAGGTCGTGACGACCAAAGGCCCTCGAACGGTCTCGGTTTGATAAATTGATAGGAGATGTACAACCGAACGCCGCCGCCTTTGAATAGTAAATTATTTGCATTGGAATAAATCAATGCGAGTGGAGATAAATTGGAGGGACGACACGGAGTAATAAATCGTTGCAGGGGTAGATATTCGCGATAAAAAGCCGAGCTTCCGATGCCATTGTGAATAAGTAAACGGCCCGGATCCGTAACAATGTCCTCGTTTGCCGGTCTTAACTCGAGATGCATTCTAAAAACAACCAAAAAAAAATTAATCGCTTAATTATCAAGGAAGCTTAGTAATTTATTACTACACTCTATTTTTTTATTCGAAGGGGAGTTTTCAAATTGAAGCGTCAAAAAGAAGGGTTGCTATTGGACAGTTTTAAGCAAAAATTACACTAGGAAAATTCGAGATGTTGCCGGCCGCCTAAAAACATTCGGATTCACAGTATGGCTAAACCCAAATGATTCTAGTTTTTCTTGTGTTAGTTCTAGTTTTAGTTCAATAAAAATATACAACATAGTAATATCTTATACTAACTAGTGCTACCTACCACTGCCAATAGACCCTGCCAATAGAAAACTAGAAACATTCGGGTTTAGCTGCACGTCTCTCAAGATGGCCTATATATAGCAAGCTACAGCTTTAACTACCTATATACCTACACTATGGAGGAAAGTAAAAGTGGTAGGCATTCAAACGCCGACCCCAAGGCATACAGACTAATTAGCCTGACTTCATTTCTCCTAAACGGGATGGAAAAGGTAATTCCTCAATACCTTAGGAATGGAGTGCTTATCACTAATCCACTCCATCTTAGTCAACATGCTTACCAGAAATCAAATTCAACAATTACTGCTCTCCATGTTTTGACTAACACTTTAGAGGAGACAATTGCAACCAAAGAGATAGCCCTATATGCTTTCATAGACATAAAGTGTGCTTTTGATAACACCTCCTATGAATCCATAGAGAATGCTCTAAACGTTAAAGATATACATGCGTCGACAATCAAATGGTGTATAGCCATATTGAAAAGTCGGCAGATCACAGCCAGTCTGGGAGGCGAGTCATTGACTATTAAGGCGCTAAGAAGACGTCCCCAAGGAGGAGTGCTCTCTCTCCTATGGTGCCTGGTAGTTGATGACTTGATGAGAACACCTTAACAAAAAATGGATTCTTGATTCATGGGTATGTTGATAATCTGATAATCACAATCCGAGGTAAATATGACGCAATCATAACTCAACTAATGCAGAAACTGCATTTTTTCTGCTTTTAATAAATAAAATCTTAAATTCTGAATAGATTAGACGCTTTTTAGACTAGTATTACCTTGTCTTAGACTAGTATGACCTTATGGGAAAACAGAGCAACTTTTTCTGCTTAGTATTGACTAGTTCAATTTTTCCCACAACTTGATTATAGCAAAAATATGCACTATCTGGAACAGGAGGAAACTCATACGACTTGTTGACTTCTGTTGAAGCCTATTTTCTAACAAAGTTTTCCTCAAAGTCTTCAGGTTCATCACAGTTAGTTTCAATTAGACAGTCTTCAGTTTTATTTAGGGACTTTGTGACTTGACCTATGTAATACTTAAAATTGTTAGCCTTTCCTTCAACTGGAAAACTGATGATCAACCAGGTGTTGGTCTTAATATTTTCTTTGGCTATGTGTGTAATGTTTTCAAAAAATCTTCCATTTCTTTGAATTCCCTTTGAAAATTTATCTTTGGTTTGGTTTTCTTTTTTGATCTCAAAAAATGACGGCCTAAATGTGTTTTGAATGTAGCTTTATCACTATTTACTTCATTTTCTTCTTGAGTTTGTTCTTCAACATCGATTTCGTTCTCAATCTCTTCTTCGGAACTGCTGGCTTCGATAGTAAGTCTGAAATCTGACAATGCCACGCTCTTCCCGGCTTTCACATTTAATTTCTTTTTGCGACCTCGACTTCTAGTATCAGATTCGTCGCCATAGAGAAGATTTTTCAAGTAGGAATCTACTGAGTTGATCACATCTTGAAAAACTCCAGTTTGGTCTTTTTCTGATGGTAAACGACTCAACACTTCTTGCTTGTTTTGAGGATAAATCCCAGCTTTTCTGAAACCTGAAATTATGTTAGTTGCCTCGTTGGGTTTGATTTCGTCAAAAAGTAATTTCAAAAGATGGGGAAATTTATCCTTTGAGACAGATCCTTTTTTTGCCCCTGAAGACATTTTCCAATTGGTAAGAATTGCTTCTAATCCTGCTTTTGCTTCTATTGAATCTTGTACCTCTTGACCCCCCAACTGTCCAAGAATCGTAAAGATTTATGGCTGGATCGTCCGCCAGCTTTGTCTCGTCATAGTTGAATATATTTTCTGGTGGTACATCACTCAGTTCTTCTTCTAGATGATCAAAAAAAATTGCCTATATCACGAGGTGACACCTGCGCTCTAGATCTTTTGATATTTTGACAAATTCGTGTTCGCAAGTTACTCACCAGCACTTGATGCAAAAGCAATGGGCTCAGCATCAATCCAAACAAAATCGAAATACTCGCTTTCACCCGGAGGGAGGTACAATTGAGAGCACCCTCCATTGAAAACAGAACTATTAACCTCAAAACAGAAGTTAAATACCTAGGGGTAATACTAGACAGTAAATTAAACTGGAACTCCCACATAAACAAGGTGAGGAGAAAGTAAGTCCATTATGGCTAACCAGATCTGTCGCAAGCTCCTCGTAAGGAACTGGGGTCTCAAACCTTAAACTGAAAATATGCTCTTCACTCAAGTTGATGCAGGGTAACCTCGGAGAACACCTCGAAATCCTCGAGGACCCTTGTCTAAATTACTTGATTGAAATTAAAACGGACCTTACACCGACAGAATACTATTTCGATCAGCCGTATAAGGTCATATTCATATTAATGAGAGGAGCCCGATGCTTCAAAGACAGATTCGGAGTAGGCATCGGCATCAGTAGACCAAATAGCCACATTAAAATACTCCTCAGCACGGACATAACCATTTTTCAAGCAGAAATTCTTGCTATAAACTTCTGCACCGCTTTGAACCTACAAAAGGGACAGAAAGGTGCATCCATAAACATTTTCATAGACCAAAAATTGCCTTAAAAGCAATTCAGGCCTACACTTGTAACTCCACACTAATCAGAGAGTGTACCAGCAACCTGAGAGAACTCACTGACTATTCATTTTACTCCTGCGAATTAAAAAATAGAATATAGCTTAACTAATGATGATTATTGAAGCAAAAAAAAAATTATTTAAAATCCTCAATAGTATAATTCTGATTCCCCCATGGGTTGAATATGCAAATTTCCCTACACAAATAGATCAACGGACCGTTAACGCTTCCGTAATTACCAACTTGTTTCAGGCACACTTCGCGTGGGTGCGCGGAAAAATTGAAATTCGTAATTTGTGTTCATGAACGCTTACATTACCGATTTATTCCGTACTGTTGGATATGTATCCTAATTTTTTATTGTAACAAACTTTTCAAATACTTATCTAAAAAAAAAATTGCTGGAATGATTATGATTGGTTACCGATAGGAAAAATTCATCTTCAAGAATAGGATATTATTTGTTCGATCGATGGGAAGAACGAATTTCGAGGGAAATATCAGAATTCGCCTCTATTGATTGCAACTCAGGGGACGCCCAAATATAAAGCGCGACTTCGGGGAGCCATTACTAAAGGAAAACTGTCGCGTTCCGGATTTTCCTTCGAGTCCGCGGTGGAGTTCTATTCCGTTTTATTGATTCTAGCTGCGCCCGATAGGAGTTCCTTTTATTATAATTATTTTGAGGGGATTCACCCCATTCCTATCGTCACTCCAGGAGCTTTTCGTCCGGAAAAATTGTGCCACGACGAAACCTGGACGTGAGGCTTATCCCCTTTCCTCCGCATGATCCCATTTTCGCGAGTTCTTTGAGTGCGGCAACCTTTTATCGCACCGGATGCACGTTATTGAACCGACCTGTTCCACCAGACGAAATATGAAATAGAAATATGGACCGGTTTGGCGGCGACGCGATCTTTTTTGACTCTTTCCTATTACCTCCGTTCCTCCGAGCAACGCTAATAAATTGACAGGATATTACTTCCTCAATAATCTGCCTCCTGGCTACAAGAACACGAGGCCCTAAACCGAATCGAATTTACTAATTCGTCATCATGAACGATATCGAATTTGTTACAGGGGTATGATGTGGGTTCAACGAATTTGTACGTTTAATCAACATCAATCATTCGATAATATTTCTTTTTACTCCGATAGGATTAGTAAATTATTAATAACTAAAGTTTATTTGTCTGAAAAAATTAGTTGCAGAGTTTTATTCATTACGCTCCTGATGATTATGAAGGCAATGTTCCATTTTCTAAGAAAAAATAATATAACATAAGAAAATTTTTTTAATAAGAAACAAGTAACATAAAAAAACTTTCAACACTGTTCTACAACGTTGTCAATTTGTCAAATGACTCAGGTAAAAGTGAGACTTCAGGGTTATTTGTGGGTTCAACGCTTGAGTAAACGAGTACAAAAATAGATAAGTAAATTTTAACAAAACTCTCTATTATCTTTTAACTTGTCGTTAATTAACCAATTAATTAACCAGTTTTAATAATTGAATTATACGTAATGAAAATGTAATAACATAACCAAACTAATTGTAAGTAATAAGACAAATAACCTAATCGTATTTAAGGTAAGTGAAATTTTAAATTGAAAATTAAAATAAAAAAAAAACGAATAATAACGAAATTGAAAATTATAACTTATCTTGTAGTTTACTGAAGTTTTCGGATAAGGAAATTTGGACTCTTCAAAAGGAATCGGTAACAATGATTCTTGGTTGGATTGGAATAATTCTTCGGAATGGTATTTTGGATTAATTGGATCAGGAACCACTTCATTTTCTTGGTTATTATTAAAGGTGAATAATTTTAATCAAAACAATCTTCTTATTTAACTTATTAAATAATAAACTTATTATTTAATAATTTTTTGAGGTTATGTCACAATGGTGTTTGACAAGTAACCTAACTTCTGATTTTTTAAGATGCCCGCGAACAAAATTTAGCATGCGCTCCTCACCACGTTTGAAATCACACTAAAATCTACCAGTTTCCTTTGTTTATTCCTAGAATGGTTTAAATAACGTTTTCTGATTGGTTAAATTCTTAAACTTGAAATTCGTAATTTAAATTTCTCCGATATTGCCAACTTTGAAATGTCAAATGTCACCGATTATATTTTATCAAAATTTTTATTTTAACAATATTTATGTATGAAATGTTGTAGTTTTGTTGCTTTTACTTTGTTTGTGCTGATTTTGAAACGTTTTCTTTTAGATTTTAACGTCCAGCTTCAAAAATATTTTAACGGATTTTCGTCCAATTCTTTATCAAAACTACCATATGATTAGATGGTTTTCGTTCTTGACATGCTAAGATTATCTTTTTCAATAGATTTAACCTAACAAACATGAATTACAATAAGAAATTAATGAAAAATGAAATTTGAGGTTATGTTACTGTCAAAATTCTACAAAATTACTTCGTATTGACTTTACATGGATTAAATACAAATAAAAAAGGTAAACGGCCAACAATACATCATGAATTCTAACATATTTAACACATTTTATTAATACAAAGACAAATTTCAATAATTATTGTTTGTAACCTAACCTATGAGTAATACGATTATGTAAAATTTCAAAAAAAATATAGAATAACTTGGTTTGGTTATATGTATAATCACAAAGCCCCACAGTGATCTTTATAGAATTCCCAAATCTTTCCCAATCTCCAATTCAAGTAATAGTTCTTGTTCAACATTGTTATGGACGAATTTCTTTCAAGCTAAACTCTAGATAAA
Source organism: Onthophagus taurus (assembly GCF_036711975.1). NCBI lineage: Eukaryota > Metazoa > Arthropoda > Insecta > Coleoptera > Scarabaeidae > Onthophagus > Onthophagus taurus. The sequence continues at coordinate 30,870,821 of NC_091976.1, forward strand.
CTCTATTTTGGTTGGAAGACACATCAAAGGCCAAGTGTTTACTTTACCTACAGTGTTGAAATGCAAAACTTTGATGTCTCATTATAAAGCTGCCACTTGAAAAGTCCCAATATAAGCTGAACTGGACCACATATACTGTTAGCCAATCGAGGAGCATAGATAACAAGGTACTCCATACTACTGCTTTTGAAATCTTAAAAATACTTATTTGATATCAACCAAAAACTTTATTGAAGTACGGATTAATTTTAATAAAGAGTTGGACGACAACAGCTTCGACCGAGACGTTCTTATCTTGCAAAGACAAAAGCGGTTCAGAGAGGTGCGAGTTGAATATCTCCCGTTTATTTCCTGAGAACTTTTGCGGACAAAACGACTCCTCCGACGACAACGACGACCGAGAAAACTTTGTTTATTATGTCGAATAATAATGAGGTGAAAAAGGTTTCGTGCATAAATTAAAATTCCCGAATAATCTGCGCCCTTTTGAATCTTCGGGATTGCTGGGACAGCTGCAGTGACGCGACTTGTCTCAGCAAACAATAGGGGCTCTGAAAAATATTTCCCTAAGCTCCTTACAGCCCCATTGTTGGCTTTGGACCGAATTTGCAATATTCCAAGACACGCGATTGTTGTTCGAGAAGTTTATGAGATTTACCTTGCAAATTACCAACATAAGCTTTCTTTATTATTATGAGATTACACATATTAATAAAAATATATTAATAAGGTGAAACATAGAAAATTATTTCGACGAAACATTTAATCTTATCGATTCTAATCTTATCACTATTTAAACTTAGGCGATGTTTCATCGTCAGTAAGGTGTTCCAATTTGAGTGAGCAAGTGTGTAAAGTTAATAATTTAGTGAAATGGCTGGAAAAGGAGAGGGAACTATCACTAAATTGGATAATCAAATAGCTGTGCTTAAATATATGTTATTATTCTGCAATATTATATTATGGGTATGTTAATTAAATAATTTAGATTTTTCGAAATAATCGTTTCACGATGATGTCACCCAAAAATCTATATAAATCGTTTGAGTAATGTTTACATTAATAAACGATAAGGCGATATCTTTTTCAAGATAAATTCTTTGTTCTAGTAAATAATTTTTTTAAGATATATCAAAGTTTCGGAGTCGCAAATGCTTTCGCAGAGTGGAACGTACTTTTAGAACTCGCGTTGAACTTTTAAAACAATTACTATGCCGAGGAAAGTTGGAAACTTACGGAGCTAAAATCGTTTTCGAATGGGGTCATAAACAAACCTCACCGACGTAAGGTTCAAATTCAACGATAATTAAGTGACTTTGAATTATTTAAGCTATTATCGTAGTCAGGTTCCCGATTGATTCTCCCGGAAATTGTTAAATATTCATGCGGCATTGCTAACTAAGCTAGGTCCGACGAAATCTAAAAAATTTACGACCTATTAATATTTTAGAACAACAGGAAATTTTGAAACGATTTGTTTTTTTTTTCTTTTCTATGGAATTTTTTATTAGTCTACAACATTATTTTTTTAGTTTGATGTTAAAGAGACAATCGATGTTCATTACGGCGATTGAATAGGGTTGATTGAATTACCGTGTTATTAGTAAGGGAGGTTCGTCATTAGCCCGGAAAATGGGGTTAGTTTAGGGGGACGCTACCAGAGATCGTCTCTATATCTGTGATCGCTGTTTAATTGGGAAAGATAAGGGAGTTCCGTAATAGCCTTGTGCCAGTCAAACCGAACAAGGATTTGTTGATAAACGTATTCATTAATTAAGGCACTCAATAACATGTCACATCCTTTATATATTAGCGAATAATTTAATTATTTTTGTTTAGAAAGGAGGATCAAATAAGAATTCGATGAGAGCATCGAATATGAATTAAATTATGCGACCCCATTCATCATGTTTTATGGAGCCACCCTGAGGCACGCGCGTGGAAATTATGTCTACCGAGGAAAATAACTCGTTCATTTTTAATCTGTTGCGGAGAGAGAGAACGTAAAACTTTTAGACCTTGAATAATAAATAATATCAATACGTAATAAACCGAATCAATACGTTTTGTCATGACAACATTTTTTTGTTGAACATTACACGAAGAGTTACATCAATATTTTAGTATCTATCCAGGTAAAATCATGTGATAAAAAATTTCTTTACCATACGAAGTGAGGTGCATGACGACATTTCCATTCGAGGAGATGATCTACACGCTAGACTGAGTTTAGAAGTAACGAACTAGGCAATGAGGTGAACAGAGATGCCAGGAGATGGAGGTAGCATCCCTGATGGATTGCTAGAAGCTCCGCGAACGGACCGGCCATAAAATTTCACTTCAATATTACGTAAACCGAATTGCTCTCCCTATGGAACAAGAAAACCAATCAAGAGATAGTTCGGATCAAAGCAAAACATCTCTGATTCATTCCAAAACTATACAAAAAAAAACTTTATCAAACAAATTAACCTTATTTCTACATTTTCGCAATTTATTATTGTGAGATAAGATAAAAAATTATCGTGGATTTAGATCATAAAGAAAAACACCAATAAAACAGTAAAACACGCGTTTTCTCTCTCCCTCAAAATTTATATTCGCAGTTTGTTTACTTTCAGCTATGCAATCCGCGAGCATACACACAATTTACAAAAGAAACACGAAAGCTCCCTCTGCAGCAGAAGACCTGTAAACAAATGTATGCACCGCTGACGTGAAAACATGTTTAATAAGGAAGTAGGGTATTTGCCGCTACGCCCAAGACAGCGTTCGGAAATTCAGAGAATTTTAAGTAAATTAAGAAAGGCGGGCAAGCGAAAACGTTAGCTCTCGAGCTTTTCGTCGCTATGGAAACACTCGGTTAAGGTTCCCGTAGCTTTCGGGTACCAGTGAAATCATCGCCGCATTAATTAAAATTTTTGGCCGAGTGTTTACCCGGAAGCTAAAAGGTTTCGGTAAATTGTAAACAACGTTTAAGATGATTGTAATCTTTTGATGTAACGTTTGAAATAAAAAAAAAGAATATACACCGTATTAATTAATAATTAAATCGTCATCATTGCAAGTATGCAACCAATATCACAGTATTAGTATTGCAATACGCACTTTGCGTACTTAGTTGCATACTTGGTTATTTTGCATTTGAACAAGAACGAAACTTACACAATTCCTTAAGGAATAATAAAAAGTCATAAATCTAAGCGATACAAAAACCGTGCTAACTACAGAGACGTAATCGTAATCGGAAAGATTTATAAGTTGGAGCCGGAGACACGGGGGCGGTGATCCCGTATAGTGGTGGCTATTAATAACGGCTTTCTCCGAGTCTCCAATTATACCGAAATCGCTGCAAGAGAATGGCGAGCACCGTCGCAGTCCCCTTGGGGAGGACCTCCAGCAGTCCACAAACTTTCCTAATTCAATTTCGTTATGGTTTTCATCTCACGGTCGTCCGAACGAAATTAGGAAGACGTTGGAATGCAACTCCAGGGGATTCCCATACTCGTTCGGCACGAGAATTGATCTGACAATAGGAGCGTGTTGTTGTCGTCATCGTGAGACAGCGTGGGAAGATCCGATATTTACGACATCAAGATGTTTTCCCGAAAAACAATCGATAAACCCGACAGTCGTTATTGTGTCGCTTTAGTGTCGACCGAATCGGCCACTAGATCTTAATTCAGGGCGTCGTTCTTTCCAATTAAACGCCTCACTCGGCACCTAAAGGGAATTACAAGTGCCGGGCGCGCGGAAAAGAGAGGCGTTCGTTTGGAAAAGGACGGCATAGACATTTCTTTAAATGGAGATGCGACGCGACGCGACGCTCGCCCACACGAGACCGCTTTGTTTGCGAACTTTGCAAATATGAGTAATTACTTCCGAGTTTCTGGGGTTCAGCCCGACAATTGCAGCCGGGGAATCCCAACCGACTGCACGATTCTCAACCCTCTTGAATATTAATTTCGAGTGGATTTGCGATTTGCCCACAAAAATTTCTCTCTACAACCTCTTCCGGCAATTATAGCCTGTATAAATCTGATTTATTGTGTACTGCATTTTCAAACAGATTTTTTATCCTATTAAGTTTCATTATAAACCCATTATTATGATATTCATTTAAAATTATTGTATTTAAGACATCTTCAATTACTAGAAATGGCTCCTAATGGCTCCCGATAACTCCTAATGGCTCCCGATGACTCCTAATGGCTTCCAATGACTCCCAATAGCTCTCAATATAACTCTTTGAATGTTTTTTACAACAGATCGAATTATTTCCAGGTTTCTCAAATATCAAACACCATAATAGAATCACTTATCTGTACTATAAAATGTATAATACATTCCTACTTAGAAAATAGAACAACTTAGACAATAAACTTGCAAAAAGCACTAAGAACAATCAGAGGACTAAGAAGTAGCATGGGTGCTTGGAGGTGAAACATCCCACGCTGTGGTTGTCGAAGGAGGGACTCATGAGGTCTTGTTCTCATCCCACAGGCTATTTTAGACAGAGAGAAAACGTTTTCTCATGTTCTGTAGTTGTCTAACACATAAGCTCTATATGCTAAGACGTTTCGGCAACGTGGCAGAAGTGCTGCTTGTTTCCCTGATACCTCCTTGACTTGTAAAGCACGCCTCACATTCCATGAATTGATACTTAAATCATAGACATCTCACCCCCTTAAGGAGATGTGGCACTGTCAAATGGTAAAACATTCTACGCTAGTTCAAAGAAATGCAGATTCGTGTCTACAAAACTGCGTCCTCTACCTAGCTTAAGTGAAATTGTGATAGCTGCATACTAATTTTATGGGTGTCGTTACCAACCTCGGATACTAAGGAAATCTGCAACAAGCCCTAAAGTGATCTCTACAGAATAGCCAAATGTTCCAATAAAAAATGGACTGCAACCATTCAAGTGATAATTCTTGTTCAACATCGTTATGGAAGAACTGCTTTCAAGGTAAACTCTAGATTTTGGCTAGAAGACAATAAGATCGACACGTCTAACACCTTGAACGTGGCCACCCGATTTCTGCGTAAAAGGGGAGAAGTTTCCGAGTTTCTGGGGTTCAGCCCGACAATTGCAGCCGGGTATCCCAACCGACTGCACGTTTCTCAACCCTCTTGAATATTAATTTCGAGTGGAATTGCGATTGCCCACAAAAATTTTCCTCTACAACCTCTTCCGGCAATTATAGCCTATATAAATCACATTATTGTGTACTGAATTTTCAAATAGGTTTTGTATCCTATTAAATTTCATTTTAAACCCATTACTATGATATTCATTAAGTTTTACTTTAATAGTATAATCAACATTTAAGATTATTGTATTTAAGACGTTTTCAATTATTAGAAATGGCTCCTAATGGCTCTCAATGACTCCGAATGACTCCCAATGGCTCTCAATGACTCCCAATGGCTCTCAATGACTCCTAATAGCTCTCAATATAACTTTTTGAATCTCTTTTCACAACAGATCGAATTATTTCCAGGTTTCTTAAATATTAAAGAATCACTTATCTGTACTATAAAGTGTATAATACATTCCTACTTAGAAAATTGAACAACTTAGACAATAAACTTGCAAAAAGCACTAAGAAGGGGCGCTCAAGAGTCAAATAAAAGGGTGGCATATCTCATTTTTTTTTCACCCCCTCGGAGAATAAGAACGCGATGCTTTTTCCGGTATCCTTTTTGCAACGCGTCACGTCTGTGAAAAGAAAGCAAAAAAACGTTGGCTTTAAGTCAAGAGGTTCTGGTGGCAATCAGCATAACCTTATCACGAGAGGATGGCCCGCCGTAAAAGCCTCCGTCGCGACGCCACCGGCGAGGCGACGCCCCAAAGCTATGTGTCAAACGCGACTTTCGCGATTTATCTCGCGACGATTCCCTCCGGGTGACGTGCCATCTTCTTCCTGCGGGGAGAAAAACCAATGGCCTTATGCTAACCAGACTTCTTTTGGCCAGACGATTCAGTTCCGTGACATTAACCCCGCCCAAGCGAACGTATTACTTTCAAGTTAATTCGAATAGGGAGTTCGTTTTGCGAGTAATTGCGGGGTGTGAAGGATAGTGGGGAAAAATTCTCCCTTGTGACGGAAGGTGATTGCGGCGGCGCGGTGTGTTTCCGGAAAACACTTTTTCACTCACGCGGGATACTTTTTGTCCGCGTAGGCAGTTTTTCAGAACCTTAATAGCCGGAATAAAAGTGGGAAAGAAAAACGAAAAACGGAGGGTCGAGCTTCGACTGTTGTCGGTAGTAAGTTAATACCCGGGTGGTTCCGGTGCAATTAAAGGGGCATCAGCCTGTAATATAGTGTCATTACCAGCAGACGTGGATAACGGGCTGCGTTATTGCGGGGTTGGATTTCGTAATATGGAAAAAAAATCCGGTCGAGGGTTTCGTGGGGTTAGTGTAACACATGTAGGGTTAACTTAAAACGCACCCGTTTTTCATCCACTTCCAGAAACCCTACATTTAATTCCCGGATCTAGTAATAAGTCTTGCGGTTTTCTAATTAATCTCTTAGGGCTCGTTAAACCGGTTAATTTTTCCTGTTCGTTTTTTGTGTTCCTTTTTTTCTTCTCCGGTCAATTAACGTAGCTGGACGGAAAAGACGTTGGAGTCGCGCCATTGGCCCTGCAGAGAAGGAAAGCGTCGGAAAGCGCTCTAACATCGTTTCGTATCAATTAGTTTCAACTCTGTTTGTCCGCTTATCGGCCACGACTTTCTCCCCCCCGCCTTTCACGCTACAACGGACGTTGTCACATCGTGTAAGCCCCGGGAAGCCGAGAAAGCTCGTTTCCCAGCAACCATCGTAGCTTGCCGGAGGAAACGCTTTCGTTTACTCGTCTCTCTCTTGTAATTTAGTTAGGGAACGGGGAGTTTGTGATTTTAAACGCGCCGTCAAGAATCGCACCGTCCTAAATGATATTACAGGAAATTAAATGCTTTCCGTAGTTCTCGGGATATTTTTGGCAAATGCTTTCTTGATATTAAAATATACCATTTTTCAAGTATGATTAAAAATCTTAATCTATATATTTTGCGCTATACCAAAACTTTTTTCAATATTACTTTATAGTTATCTCTTTATCTTTATAATTCCTTCTCGTAGCGCATTTCAGTTTTGACTGTATTATAACATAAAGCCGAGGTCGCTTGCGCCCGAGGCAGTAGCTTAACATCCGTCATTCTTAATGGTCTTAACTCGATATCGCTTTATCGTTATAACTCTTGATTCTAATACTTTTCAATTTTCACCGTATTATAACACAAAGCCGAGGTCGCTTGCGGCCGAGGCAGTAGCTTAATATCCTTCATTGTTAATGGTGTTAGCTCGATATCGCTTTATCTTTATAACTCTTGATTCTAACACTTTTCAATTTTCACCGTATTATAACACAAAGCCGAGGTCGCTTGCGGCCGAGGCAGTAGCTTAATATCCTTCATTCTTAATGGTGTTAGCTCAATATCGCTTTATCTTTATAACTCTTGATTCTAACACTTTTCAATTTTCACCGTATTATAACACAAAGCCGAGGTCGCTTGCGGCCGAGGCAGTAGCTTAATATCCTTCATTCTTAATGGTGTTAGCTCGATATCGCTTTATCTTTATAACTCTTGATTCTAACACTATTCAATATTCACCGTATTATAATAGAAAGCCGAGGTCGCTTGCGGCCGAGGCAGTAGCTTAATATCTTTCATTCTTAATGGTCTTAGCTCGATATCGCTTTATCTTTATAAGTCTTGATTCTAACACTATTCAATATTCACCGTATTATAATAGAAAGCCGAGGTCGCTTGCGGCCGAGGCAGTAGTTTAATATCCTTCATCCCTAATGGTCTCTATTGTAACGATCGGCCGGAAGCAACATCAGTTATAATATTTGACGCGGAGTAGATACCCGTTTCGTTATCCTAAATACATAATAGTGATTTATATGATAAGGGCATGATATTTTATCTTAGGTTGATGAAGAAATGAAGCCGAGGTCGCTTGCGGCCGAGGCAGTAGCTTAATATCCTTCATTCTTAATAGGTCTTAGCTCGATATCGCTTTATCCTTAAGAGTTTTGATTGTAAACCTTCGACCACAGAGAATCATGATTATCATATCTAACAATCGGTAAAAAATGTGTTATTTGCATAACATCGTTACGATCTTCGATCTTCACCGTAGAACAACAAAAAGCAGAGGTCGCTTCCGGCCGAGGCGGTAGCTTGATATACTTCATCATTAGAATATCAACCTCAGTTATAATATTTGACGTTAACTAACAATCTATGTTCGCTGTCTTAAGTATGTAGTAATTATTTATATGACAAGATCGCGATATTTTATCTTACTTGAGAGAAATAACGAAGCCGAGGCCGATATAGCTTTATTTTTATGAGTCTTGATTCTAACGCTTTTCAATTTTGACCGTATGATAATATAAAGCCGAGGTCGCTTGCGGCCGAGGCAGTAGCTTAATATCCTTCATTGTTAATGGTCTTAGCTCGATATCGCTTTATCTTTATAACTCTTGATTCTAACACTTTTTAATTTTCACAGTTTTATAACACAAAGCCGAGGTCGCTTGCAGCCGAGGCAGTAGCTTAATATCTTTCATTCTTAATGGTCTTACCTCGATATCGCTTTATCTTTATAACTCTTGATTCTAACGCTTTTCAATTTTGACCGTATGATAACATAAAGCCGAGGTCGCTTGCGGCCGAGGCAGTAGTTTAATATCCTTCATCCCTAATGGTCTTTATTGTAACGATCGGCCGCAAGCAACATCAGTTATAATATTTAACCCGGAGTAGATACCCGTTTCGTTATCCTAAATACATAATAGTGATTTATATGATAAGGGCATGATATTTTATCTTAGGTTGATGAAAAAATGAAGCCGAGGTCGCTTGCGGCCGAGGCAGTAGCTTAATATTCTTCATTCTTAATGGTCTTAGCTCGATATCGCTTTATCTTTAAGAGTCTTGATTGTAAAGCCTTGACCATAGCGAATCATGATTATCATATCTAAGTAAGAGTCGGTAAGAAATGTGTTATTTGCATGACATTGTTACAATTTTTGATCTTGACCGTAGAACAACAAAAAGCCGAGGTCGCTTGTGGCCGAGGCGGTGGCTTGATATTCTTCATCATTAGAATACCAACCTCAGTTACAATATTTGACAACTATTAATCTATGTTCGCTGTCTTAAGTATGTAGTAGTTATTTATATAACAAGATCGTGATATTTTATCTTACTTGAGAGAAATAATGAAGTCGAAACCGATATCGCTTTATCTTTATGACTCTTAATATACATAAGAGATCTAACGTTTTTCAATTTTGACTGTATGATAACATAAAGCCGAGGTCGCTTGCGGCCGAGGCAGTAGCTTAACATCCTTCATTCTTAATGGTCTTAACTCGATATCGCTTTATCTTTATAACTCTTGATAGTAACGCTTTTGAATTTTGATCGTATGATAACATAAAGCCGAGGTCGCTTGCGGCCGAGGCAGTAGCTTAATATCCTTTATCTTTAATGGTCTCTATTGTAACGATCGGCCGCAATCAACATTAGTTATAATATTTGACGCCGTCTAAATATCTGTCCTCGTTGCCTTAAATACACAATAGTGATTTATATGATAAAGTCATGATATTTTATCTTAAGTTGATGAAAAAATTAAGCTGAGGCTGCTTGCGGCTGAGCTATTACCTCGATATCGCTTTACCTTTAAGAATCTTGATTGTAGCGCCTCGACCATAGGGAATTATGATTATTATATCTAACAATCGGTAAAAAATGTGTTATTTGCATGACATCGTTATGATCTTTGATCTTCACCATAGAACAACAAAAGGTCGAGGTCGCTTGCTGCAGAGGCGGTAGCTTGATATTCTTCATCATTACAATGTCAACCTCAGTTACAATATGTAGTAATTATTTATATGATAAGATAAGGTTGCGATATTTTATCTTACTTGAGAGAAATAATAAAGTCGAAACCCATATCGTCTTATCTTTATGAGTCTTAATTGTACGATCTTTAATCTTGACCGTATGATATCATGAGGCCGAGGCACAAGTTTGATATTGTTTTACCTTTAAGTATCAACTACAATAATTGACGATCAGCAAAAATGGCTTTACAACAGTTATTTATATGACAAGTTCGAATACGAGTTTATACAAGTTACACGAGTAATAAGCCATTTATGATAAAGAAATAGTCTTTAAATATACGAGTATGTCCCGAGATATCGTGGGCCTGATACTTAAGGGGTTAATATAAAACAACGTTTATTATCGATTATACTATCTAATAAGCATTGTTTGATATCTGAGCCGGTAATTACGTTAGGATATCGGATCCATACATCACTAAAGCTAATGGTATCAGAATAATCGAAACCGCTGATGGGGAATGCAGCTGTTGATGAAATTCGAATCCGATTGTTAATTAAATGAAAGACAAAACCTTCCAATAGCGGTATTTTTCGACATTTCGAATTTAATGAACATTAATTATATGCTGTCGTTTGTAACTAAATTTCGGTACAAAACTAGACATTTTTTTTCAAATAATTTGGGAGTAATTTGGGTGGACGGCGATCCTGTTCACAATTAAAACGGCTATTGATTAATAAAGCATAGACTAATTAGTGTTGCGCCATGCTATCATAGTTTCGGTGGGCTGTTGTAACCCCATCGTTTAATTTAAAACCCGCCCTTCGGTGGGGTTAAAGTGCACACCCAACCCGGTTTGTTATGTCAGGGAGGGCGATTACTTCGGTAATTACCTTTCACGGCACAATAAACCGTGGTCATCAGCCTTTAGCGTCCTGCGAGGTCGTCTTGCCGCAGTATCCATCAAGGAGACCCCGACCTTCCTTAAACGGTAATCCTGCCAAATACTCACGATACTCACATAATATATCGACCGAATCTTGCAAGATTACTTATTTAGAACTACTAAGAATCAAATCAAATTTGATTTTGATAAATTTTGTGATTTCGGTTCAACATCGTTTCGTAATTATCCGTTTTAAATTAGTAAAGTGCCTGAGGGTTTTAGAAGTGCTTATTCCTGTTTTAATGGTTTCAGATGATTGCGATGGCTGTCTTCGTTCTGTGCCTGTGGCTGCGTTTGGAACCAGGATTTTCCGAGTGGATAGAAATTCTCAGGATCGAAATTGTCTACATTGGGCCTTATATTTTAATAGCCGTTTCGGTTGTTGTAATCGTCGCGTCATTCTTGGGATGTCTCAGCGCTTTGCAGGAAAATAATTTCTTGATGTATATCGTAAGTATAAGTTATTTAAATTTTATATAAAAAAAATTTTCGTTGGTTCAAAGAACTTTTTCGCTTTCAAAAGGGTGTAGAATAATGCTTAGATCCTTAGAGACTAGCGTTCGCGGTTAACTTTTGGTGAATTCGTTGGGAATATGGGTTGATTTCATCGGGCGGTTTTCTTTCAAGAGTTGCTCTAGGGAACAACCCGGTCTGTACCAGGTGGTTACGGAAGCTCTTCGAAGTGGTTGCCTGGCTACCGATGCATTACTAAGGGAATTATCGCCGAAATTTACGAGATAGCGAGGCCCGCGCGCGCCGCTAAGTGATAAATTGGCTCTTTCCAGGATTAGAATATATTACACGGAATTGTCGCTACATTAATCGTTCTCCCTTTGCCCTGGGCAGCTAGAGGCGAACGTCTCAGAAGATTAAGGAACACTCGGAGATAAATTGAAATATGCACGTCACGGCTTACTGTTTAAGGCCGCACGAAAAATCTATTAAAATCCCTTTTTGCATCGCTCGAAAGAAAGGAGAAAAGCGCATTGGGACAACATCAGCAAGATACTAGGTTAGAGGGAGAAAGGCTAAAAGACGTTCCGAACAGTAAAAAGGCTCAGAGTCGAGCATTTAATTGCACCCCCTTCTGCTGATCGCGAAGGACCCGTCTCAAAGCGTATCAAACATCAAAGAGAAAAACATTTAAGCTTAATCGATTCCCACTGACGCCTTACCACTTAACCAGCGCTGAAAGCACCCGTCGCCTCTTGTTCCACCATTATTTGCCCCTCTAAAAGAGCTCGTTTTTCAATACATTCTTTTTTCTTGTGAAAATAATTACAGGAAACCAACTTTTTATAATTTAAAACACTTCAGATTACATAATTATAAGGAAATTGAATATTTTTAGTAAGAAAAGTTCTCGGTTCGGAATAGAAATGGGTGAGTGTCGCGATTAATGGCATCTCTCATGTAAAACGTCAAAACCTGCACGATTCTCGACTTTAGGGCGCCGCTGGCGGTACTGAAATAGCATTACGGTTGGAATCGGTGGAGCAGCTCTTAACCTGGAGTATGTTTCAATGTCCTGCTTCTAGTCGGATTTGGGGAACGGGTCGGAACGAGCACTCCGAAGGTCGTCCCTTCGACGTGCGGATGACGCCAACAAAAAGCCACTTCTCCCGAAGCTTAATATCAGAGATTACGAGGCAGATAACGGTGGAGGAGCTGGAGGCGTCAACTGAAATCGCTCGTACGGAAAATGACACCTATGTAAGTATCGTTTCGCCTGCGGGATTATATGAGTCTTGGTAATGACGGGACCGGAGTTCTAACTCGACGAAATAAATGGATATCTCTTAGTGGCGAAGAGGAAACTTTAAACTCCACCATTTAAAAAAGTAAGTGGATACAAGTTTCGAAGTGGTATTAACTTAAACATGGAGGTTCTTATTTACTTACTCAAAACAAGATAAAATTATTGGAATATATATTATGAGGTATTAACCTACTAGACTCGGCATACAAGGTATACACGAAGATACTGCTGGGAAGACTGGAGGAGGAGATGGAGTTGGGGGGAATTTTTCCGGATGGGCAGGCAGGCTTTCGGAAGGGAAGGGAGCAATCGACAACGTGTACGTGTTGAAGCATCTGGCAGATAGAGAGCTGGATAAGAAGGGAGGGAAATTGTACGCCCTGTTTATAGATTTGAAGGCGGCTTTTGATAAGGTGGATAGGAACACGGAACACCTAATTGCGAGAGTGAAGGAAATATACATGGAGACTATGGCTAGGATAAAAGTGGGAGATAAGCTGAGCGACGTGTTTCGGACGACGAAGGGACTGAGGCAGGGATGTTCGCTGAGCCCAAGTCTGTTTGCACTGTATACGGCGGACCTGGAGGATAGATTGGGGAAGGGGCAAATTTGAGGGTTGGTGGTGGGAGGTAGAAAGGTGCATATGTTAGCATACGCGGATGACATCGTGGTCATGGCGAGAGAAGCGGCGGAGATGAAAGATATGATAAAGACATTGGAAAGATATTTTAGGGGGAAGGGGCTGGAAGTGAATGTGGGGAAGACAAGGATGATGAAGTTTTGTAAGGGGGGGAGAAAAAGAACAGAAAACTGGAGATGGGAGGGAAAAGATATCGAGGAGGTTAGGGAGTATACTTACTTGGGGTATGTGTTCAGGGAGGGGTCGCATGTGATAGCTATGGCAAAAAAGGCGAATAAGATGATGGGACAAGTATGGGGTTGGAGCAAGAGAGTCTTTGGAAGGAATGTGGCAGCGAGGAAGATTATGTTTGAAGGTCTGGTTAGCAGTGTGATGATGTATGGAGCAGAGGTATGGGGATGGAGAGAGCAGGCAATGCTGGAGATACTGGAGATGGGTGCTAGGGGTGGCGAGAGAAACACCGGGGTATATAGTGAGGGAAGAGGTAAAGGTGGATAAAGTCAGAGTGGAGGGGGGCAGGAGAGCAGTGAAATTTGAAGAAAGAATAGAAGGGAGGCCAAACTGCGGGATCTTGGGGGAGTGTTGGAGGGAAATTAGAGAGGGAAAGATCAGATATGGGAAAGGAGACAGAGACAATTATTATAGACGAGCGGGCTACTCGGTAACTGAGATAAATAGTAGACGAAGGGTGGGTAGGGAGATGTGGAGGGAGTTGAGAGATAGGGACCGAGATGTGCAGAGGCAGGAAAGAAGGACACAAATAAAAGAGGGGAGGTATAACGAAAGTTACAGGGACATAATTACGGAGGGGCTGCCTAGATACTTGTTATTGGAAGGAGATGAGGAAGGGAAGAAGTTGGTGGCTAGGTTCCGTTGCGGAAACGAGGAGAGAGCGAACAGATACTGGATGGCCGATGAGGAGAGGTGGTGTAGGCTATGCAGGGAGGAATGGGAAACGTTGGAACATATGTTGAATGGGTGCAGTGAGGCGAGGGAGGAGGAGTTAGAGCGAGGGCAGATCTTAGGAGAGGGGGGGAGAGGGGAAACGATGGATAAAAATGGTTGTGGGGTGAGGAAACAAAGGGATGGTTAAGGGGAGGATTGGGCCGAGGAGCCGAGGGTATGGAAATGGAGGAAGAGGGTAGAGGGTGAAAATAATATACTAATGACATAAAAATTGTAATTATCAAAAACAATAAAATGCTTATTATTAACAAGATAAAATTAATTCAGTTGAAGATGATTAAGAGCTCACTATGTGTAACGCGTAGCAGATAATCGAAGTAGAAACACAGTATGTTTGATTACAGACAAAGGATGAAGCTACGTTGGAAAATCAACACGTAATTCGAGTTGAATTACGGTTCGATGGAAGCGTCGACATATTATCGACAGAACTTGGTAAACGTAAAATTTTATAAAATTCAATTGAATTGTAAAATTTGGTTATACAATTCCAATTTAATCGAGATTGCACAATTACAGGCTTTGTTTGTATTACCAAAAAGAATTTTGCCATTTAAAACTTAACGTTTAATTAAATAAATTCCAAAAAAAAATTTCAATATTCCATACGGCACTTTTAATTTCACTTGGAGAAAAATCGAAAAAAGAAACAAGACAGGCGAGGAAAGTGATACGCCGCAAGATTATGTAAATAAGTCCGAAGCTGTGCCGGCACGTCTATCTTATATATCATCCGGAGTGTACCAGAGTGGAATCTCCATATAAAAATTATCTGGAGGGGCATAAAACACGATAAGGGGTTGGTCGCAGCAGTACCATCATAACGCTAAAGATGCGGTTGTGTTTCACCTCCCGTACGGTTAATGTTATTTTCGTTACTAGGGGGGAGACGCAATTTTGAAGCGGCTTTAAAATTAGATTATCGAGTACATTTAGGCTGGAGCTCGTCCGGAAATCGACTAACATTACAGAGAGTGGAGTGGATACTCCCGTGATAATTAAATTTTAGTGTTAAAAACTTATTTCACTTATATTCTAAAAAAATATACTTTGATTTAATGGAATTTCATGGAATGTGGGTTTATAATTTAAATCGGACTATATAGACACCCCAACAGTTCAACAACGACCCCAACACTACATTGATTTTATTCTCACCCCGCGGCGCCGCCGGAGATCCTTCCGCGCCATTTCGCGCAACGCTCTTGTGAAAATGTGATTATTCCGCCAGCGGCGGTTCGAAAATAGAGCAAAAGTCAGCGTAACGTGTATTAAACGGTTTCGCCTGGTACCGCCGATGTACGACCGCGGGGTAAAATAAGCGAATCGAAACACATCAAGTGTAAACCAAATACCGACGAGAACGAGGGCGATATTTTCGAACCCTTTATCCGCACGAGGTACAACTATTTTGATGTCGTTATTGAAATTCGCTTTTGTAACCGGGTTCTATTAAATAAACAACCGAGTAGTTGTTAAAGTTAGTGTTTGAATTAACAAGTTCCCCATAATCATTAAGTACATAATTATAGGGCATACACCATTAAATTTAACGGTCAATATTTAATCTGTTATATATTCATTTCTATCTCAACTAAAACTGGAAATATTAAAACATAAATATAAAAACCAATAAAAAAACAAAGTCAAATTAATCTGGTCTATAGCAGACATGGAAATACTTAAAGGTTGAGAATACTTGAAAGCCAGCAAGATATGAAGATAACAACTTTTCACGCATTGTTAGGTTGAGCCCAATTAGCTGACCCAACCCAATAATATGAGAAAAATTGTTCGCCGATATTCTTGGATGAATATCGATATCCTGAAAAGTTGAGAATACTTGAAAGCCAGCAAGATATGAAAATAATTTTTCACACATTGTTAGGTTGAGCCCAATTAGCTGACCCAACTCAATAATATGTGAAAAATTGTTCGCCGATATTTTCAGACATTAATTGGAAGTCCTGAAAAGTTGCGAATACTTGAAAGCCAACAAGATATGAGAAAGACAGTTTTTCATACATTGTTGGGTTAGGTTGGGGTCAATTAGCCAACCCAACCCAATAATATGTGAAAAATTGTTCGCCGATATTCTTAGACATTAATATGGAAATTCTGAAATGTTGAGAATACAGTATAGTACCGATTAATTGTGATAATCGGAGGAAAATAGAAACCGGATAATCGAAAACCACGGATAATACAACCTAACGTTTTTAAAATTATTGAAATACGAATGTTTAATTTCTGTTCTAAGAAAAGGTTAGAGAATTGTATAATGAAAGAAATAAACTGGTGTAAAACAACGTTCTTTACTATAAAACTAAATAATAACAAAACACCTAATTATTTTTAAAAAAACTCGGTTATTTTTACTTGTTTTCTTTTCTGGTTATTTATCTTTTGTGTAATATATGTTATGAAAGTACGAATTTGCAAAATGTCTATATCATCTTGCTAGTGCTTCCTTACAACTGACTTTGGATTGTAGTTCTAAGGTGTCATCTTCTACATCATCATTCTACATTCTTGGAATCAACTCGGTTTAGAGATTGGTTTGGTGACACTATCGACTAGATCATCGTCGGCCATGTGTTCACAGTCCAAAACATTCGAGTCAATATTTAGCCACTCTAGAATATTTTTGTCATCCAGTTCTTCACAGCCTTGAACATTTTTTAACGACTAAAACACATCTAAAGGTTCATTACCAGGCATAGGATATGTTCTCGAAGCGTAATTGAGTTGCAAAACTGTAAAAAGGAGCATTGTTAATCCATGGGTCGCATTTGGCTGGCAACGCTTCAACTGACGGATGAGATGGAGTATTATCAAGAAGCAATATTGCATTTTGAGGGAGTCTTTTGCAGTCCATATATTTTTTTACGTGTGGAACAAATTTGTTTTTAAGCCATATTTCAAAAATGTCTCGTGTCATCCACGCAGAACGGTTGTTATAGTATCGGACTTGGAGTTATTTTATGTCTTTTAACACGTTGACTGCCGCGGGTATATCACGCGTATTACTACACTACAGAAGTGTGTACCAGTTTTGATACACACGGCAGTCAACGTGTTAAATCTCTAGGCGATTTTGACTTCCCTACTATAGCTAATTTCAGCTTATATTTTTCACCAGCCTTTGACCAACATAACGCTGTAATCCGATCTTTACTAATTTTATAGCCAAGAGCAGCTTTTTCTTTAGCAGATGCTAATGTACGGGTGGGAATTGTACGCATATAGAGGCCGGTCTCATCAGGCATATTTAGGCAGATATTAAACCCCTCTTTTTAATAGCGTTTAATAACGTACAAAAAATTGTAGCTCCAACATTGTCAGCACTAAGCTGCTCTCCTTGAATTTGCAATTCTCTAATTCCATGCCTTTCTTTAAAACGTCGCAACCAATCTGTTGAAAGTGTAAGTCTTTCAGTGATTTGTCATTTTTCTGCAAAGTATGGTGCTTTAGCTAACACAAGGACCGGACATCGGATCTCCTAATGCTCTTTGCTGAAAAAACCACTTCATCATTACATTTTCCAGTTGCTCACTCTTCGCACCTTTCATTGTTTTCCTATGTGTAGGGTCAGCTGATGTTTCACACATAGAAACGAATTACGTTTTATTGAACTAACAAGCACGGTTAATCTGAACCTCAGTTAAATGGTTCACGGATAATCGGCACTTTACTGTACTTGAAAGCCAACGAGATATGAGGAAGACAGTTTTTCATGCATTGTTGGGTTGGTACCAATTAGCTAATCCAACCCAACAAAATATGTGTTGGCCGACTGTTTTGGTCATCAATTTGGAAATTCTGAGAAGTTAAGAATACTTACCACCACGAAAAATGTGAAGAAAACATTTTATCACATATTTTTGGGTTGAGTTGAACTAAAGTAGCCTTTTCTATCGCAAACTATCTTGGCGGATTGGAATCGCTTGTGTGTAACTTCATCCTCCCTCTCTTTTCTCTGCCTCCTCCTCTCTCATTATGATATTGAGGAGGTTGATTATTTCCACATCCACTTCCCTTGTCTCCAGTAATATGCAATGGATTGTCTTAATAAAAATGTTTCTTCGTATTCTGCCTTCCGTTTATCTCTCTGATCGAATACGGTATGTCTTGGAGTATCCTTCACTCCACACACATACCAAAACACATCTGTTTCGACTTTTTTGATCTGCTTCAAGTACTGTCGAAACATGTCTAAGGTTAGCCTAGATAGCGTAATAGTTGGTTGCTGGACCCTGTTTCTGCCATCTTCTTATGTCCTTAATGAAATGACTTGCCCAGCCGTGCTTTTGCTTCCACCTCTTCTGCCAGCACCAATTTATCTTTTCCCTATTCGGTTGGCGGCTGGTTTCTGTGAACCTAATCCTAACTAACCAAACCCAACCCAATCCTACTTTTGAACGAGGTCAAAAGTAGAAAGAAAGTCTCTGCAAACTTGGAGCTGCGTTCTTCTATATTCTATCCGTTTCTATCCGTTCTATCCGTTTAGTTTTTTAAGTATTTGTGTATTCATACCGTACCTGCTTCTCTTCTTCCCTATATCTCGGTCCTATCATGGTCCATCTCTGGCAATGGTAGAAAGTGCTCGCTTACAGCTCTCTTATGCTTGTGTAGGTATGTCTTGAAGCACCCATGTCTCGTGAGGAACTGGCTTAGTTGGTAGTTGGTGTTTCCCCACTTTCGATTGATCTAGGGTTTAATGTCCGGTAGTATCCTCTTTGTCCATTTTCCCTTCCTTATGTCTTTCTTCCACCTATTACTCCATTCCACAAAGTTCCTTCCCTTGTTCTCCTCCGCTTCTTCCTTGGAGCAGCCTCGATCTTGTATGGTGATGCCTATTGGTAATGCATCTCCCATAGTCACTCAGTAGTCTGGTGAGGTTCCCCTTGAATATGATAGCCTCCTTCCAAGCGTCGCAAGCGTATTTGTGAGAGGATAACTGCTCCCAACATTTTTCTTTTTTCTGCACTTGGTCCGTAGGTAGATCCCATGACTCCTTGAACCCAAGCCTACACAACCCAACCCAACCTAATTGTGATAAAACCGTAACTACAAAGTTTGCATAAGAATTTTTAAATGTAGCCAAAACATTTTGGTTCTGAAGAAAGTGGTTCAAGTAAATGTTAAACATTTAATCAAAAATAAATCAATATTTCTAACAATTAAATTGTGTAAAATAACTTTTTACATCGACAAACATTTTGTAAATGCAATTTCAAAGTTTAACATTTGATAAAGTATATTATCGGTAATATTAATACATACAGTTATTTTTTATTTCCCACTACACGACGCTATTAGTATCCATTTATTATTGTCACGCACCTTTTCCAGGGTATTAATAACGCGATTTTAACTGGAATAAATTCAAATTCGAAATTCAACGCGCTGTTTCATTTCCGGAGGGGCGAATGTAGTGATCAGAATGCCGTTGAAACCGAATATCAACTCGCTTTCAGACATCGAAATCGCCAAACAATCGCGTTGAATTTTTAATAAACGAAAACACGATGTATTTCCATATAACCCAGCTTATTACAACTACTTATAGCTTTATTATGTTGTATACATTTTTAGATGTTTTTGTACATTTTTCACGTCGTTCCCTTTTGAGTTAAATCAACGCTGTTACGCTATAGAAAAGGTACAAAACCCGCTTTCCCGTTGTTTGTTACAACCGATATAATTGAGTGCTGAATGTGTGCTACGATTTATGTCGTTTCATTGTGTTGCCACATATGATACATCAACTCGACTCTGTGTTGTTAATTAACACGATCGCGTCTATTCAAAACCTGAAAACTGAAACCCCGAACTCGACCATTCTTTTGTACCCCGAAAATATTTGCTGCCCCAACGTTAGTTTCCTGAATAACTCTTCCATATTAATCAAAATTATGGATTAAACGTTGAACGAATTCTTTTTTATCTTAATTCGAATTAGTAAACGTCGTATGAGTTCGGGGAAGAACAGTGACGCCAGCCAAGATCTTTGTCTTGTTTTATCTGTCTCCGTATTTTCCCTTCCCCTTCTGTGCTAGTTTCACCGAGATAAGTATCCCCGTATCCCGATCTTGTTTTGCCGGAACGGGGAGAGACCGTTACCCTCGAATTATCTTCTAACCGAGGAACAGAAATAGAATTACGTATATCTGAAATGAGGGTGCTTTAGAATCTGGCCCCTAAAACTTAACTACTTTTTTCCACGAAACGTAATAAATAAAAAATTTCAAACGAAAACTAAATGCACGATTATTCAATTATGATTGCGGTTGGAAGGATTATGTACGTGGTTGGCGATTTATTACCATTACGTCGGATGTCAGTGTTGACGAATTAATACGGTAAACAATCGCGACGTTAATTAAACAGGTGATGGTGGTGGTGTTGGTTGAGTCCAGGGTAGGGCCGGCGCGCCTTCACTCCCGACTCGACGGGCTCATAACGCGTTTTTTAATTAGTGCCGGCCCTTAATTAAAGCGAGTAATCTGTCGACGCCCTATTTGCGCGTCACTCCCACGGGTACGAACAATTTGCGTGAAACGAAAAAGAGAGGGAATTGGAGCGAAAGAAAGTTCCAACGAAACTGCATCACGTGTATCAAGCAAATATTGATACAAGAATCTATATTCGCTTTTTGGCTAATCTCTATAATGATGTTAAAAACATTGAAATTACAGCATTTTTAAATAAAGGTTAGGTTGTATTGGTAAAACTGTTTGATGGAATATAATCTTACATTATAAGTGTTTCTTGGGTTGATATGGAATGTTTTTGATCAACAAGAATCTCTTCTATTACTTTTAGTTTTTGAGTTATAACTTATTATATTGTAGGAAACATGAAATTCCGAAATTTTTATTGTTTGGGATCGTGTAGGTTGGTAAAATTGCTTGATGGGTTATAATTTTGAATAAAAATCATTTTCTGAGTTAATTACGAACAGTTTTAGCACAACAATCTTTTTCCATCTCTTTTAAGTTTGGATTTAGTAGCTATAATGATGTCAGAATCATTGAAATTACAGCATTTTCGAATAAAGGTTAGGTTGTGTTGGTAAAACTGCTTAATGGAATATAACCTTAGATTAGAAATGTTTCTTGGGTTGATATGGAATGTTTTTGATCCATAAGAATTTCTTCTATCTCTTTTAGTTTTTGAGTTATAACCTATTATATTGTAAGAAACGTGAAATTCCTAAATGTTTGTTGTTTGGGTTCGTGTAGGTTGGTAAACCTGCTCGATGGGTTATAATTGTTAATTAAAATCATTTTCTAAGTTAATTAGGAATAGTTTTAGCACAAAAATACTTTTCCATCGCTTTTAAGTTTGGATTTAGTAGCTATAATGATGTTAGAAACGTTGAAATTTCAGCATTTTCAAATAAAGGTTAGGTTGTATTGGTAAAACTGTTTGATGGAATATAACCTTACATTAGAAGTGTTTCTTGGGTTGATATGGAATGTTTTTGATCAACAAGAATCTCTTCTATCACTTTTAGTTTTTGAGTTATAACTTATTATATTGTAGGAAACATGAAATTCCGAAATTTTTATTGTTTGGGATCGTGTAGGTTGGTAAAATTGCTAGATGGGTTACAATTTTGAATAAAAATCATTTTCTGAGTTAATTACGAACAGTTTTAGCACAACAATCTTTTTCCATCTCTTTTAAATTTGGATTTAGTAGCTATAATGATGTCAGAATCATTGAAATTACAGCATTTTCGAATAAAGGTTAAGTTGTGTTGGTAAAACTGCTTAATGGAATATAACCTTAGATTAGAAATGTTTCTTGGGTTGATATGGAATGTTTTTGATCCATAACAATTTCTTCTATCTCTTTTAGTTTTTGAGTTATAACCTATTATATTGTAAGAAACGTGAAATTCCTAAATTTTTGTTGTTTGGGTTCGTGTAGGTTGGTAAACCTGCTCAATGGGTTATAATTGTTAATTAAAATCATTTTCTGAGTTAATTAGGAATAGTTTTAGCACAAAAATCTTTTTCTATCTCTTTTAAGTTTGGATTTAGTAGCTATAATGATGTTATAAACATTGAAATTACAGCATTTTCAAATAAGGGTTAGGTTATGTTGGTAAAACTGTTTAATGGAATATAACCTTAGATTAGAAATGTTTCTTGGGTTGATATGGAATGTTTTGATCAACAAGAATCTCTTCTATCTCTTTTAGTTTTTGGGTTATAACCTATCATATTGTAAGAAACGTGAAATTCATAAATTTTTGTTATTTAGGTTCGTGTAGGTTGGTAAAACTGCTCGATGGGTTATAATTATGAATTAAAATCATTTTCTAAGTTAATTAGGAATAGTTTTAGCACAAAAATATTTTTCCATCGTCTTTAAGTTTGGATTTAGTAGCTATAATGATGTTAGAAACGTTGAAATTGCAACATTTTCAGATAAGGGTTAGGTTTTGTTGGTAAAACTGTTTAATGGAGTATAACCTTAGATTAGAAATGTTTCTTGGGTTGATATGGAATGTTTTTGATCAACAAGAATCTCTTCTATCTCTTTTAGTTTTTGAGTTATAACCTATTATATTGTAAGAAACGTAAAATTCCTAAATTTTTGTTGATTGGGTTCGTGTAGGTTGGTAAATCTGCTCGATGGGTTATAATTGTTAATTAAAATCATTTTCTGAGTTAATTAGGAATAGTTTTAGCACAAAAATCTTTTTCTATCTCTTTTAAGTTTGAATTTAGTAGCTATAATGATGTTATAAACATTGAAATTACAGCATTTTTAAATAAAGGTTAGGTTGCATTGGTAAAACTGTTTGATGAAATATAAACTTATATCAGAAATGTTTATTGGTTTAATATGGAATGTTTTTGATCCATAAGAATTTCTTCTATCTCTTTTAGTTTTTGAGTTATAACCTATTATATTGTAAGAGACGTAAAGTTCCTAAATTTTTGTTGCTTGGGTTCGTGTAGGTTGGTAAAACTGCTCGATGGGTTATAATTGTGAATTAAAATCATTTTCTAAGTTAATTAGGAATAGTTTTAGCACAAAAATACTTTTGCATCGCTTTTAAGTTTGGATTTAGTAGCTATAATGATGTTAGAAACGTTGAAATTTCAGCATTTTCAAATAAAGCTTAGGTTATGTTGGTAAAACTGTTTGATGAAATATAAACTTATATTAGAGATGTTTATTGGGTTAATATGGAATGTTTTTGATTAACAAGAACCTCTTCTATCTCTTTTAGTTTTTGTGTTAGAACCTATTATATTGTAAGAAACGTGAAATTCCTAAATTTTTGTTGTTTGGGTTCGTGTAGGTTGGTAAACCTGCTCGATGGGTTATAATTGTTAATTAAAATCATTTTCTGAGTTACTTAGGAATAGTTTTAGCACAAAAATATTTTTCTATCTCTTTTAAGTTTGGATTTAGTAGCTATAATGATGTTAGAAACGTTGAAATTGCAGCATTTTCAAATAAGGGTTAGGTTGTGTTGGTAAAACTGTTTAATGGAATATAACCTTAGATTAGAAATGTTTCTTGGGTTGGTATGGAATGTTTTTGATCAACAAGAATCTCTTCTATCTCTTTTAGTTTTTGAGTTATAACCTACTATATTGTAGAAAACATGAAATTCCGAATTTTTTATTTTTTGAGATCGTGTGGGTTGGTAAAACTGCTCGATGGGTTATAATTGTGCATTAAAATTATTTTTTAAGTTAATAAGGAATAGTTTTAGTACAAAAATCTTTTTCCATCTCTTTTAAGTTTGGATTTAGTAGCTATAATGATGTTATAAAGATTGAAATTACAGCATTTTCAAATAAAGGTTAGGTTGTGTTGGTAAAACTGTTTAATGGAATATAACCTTAGATTAGAAATATTTCTTGGGTTGACATGGGATGTTTTTGATCAACAAGAATTTCTTCTATCTCTTAGTTTTTGAGTTATAACCTATTATATTGTAAAAAACATGAAATCCGAATTTTTTATTTTTTTTAGGATCGTGTAGGTTGGTAAAACTGCTCGATGGGTTATAATTGTGCATTAAAATCGTTTTTTAAGTTAATCAGGAATAGTTTTAGTACGGCCCTTAATTAAAGCAAGGTACGAACAATTTGCGTGCAAGCGAGTCAACGAAAAAGAGAAGAAAACAAACGTAAATGGAACGAAAGAAAGTTCCAACGAAACTGCATCACGTGTATCAAGCAAATATTGATACAAGAATCCGTATTCCGAAGGAATTTCGCTTTATCGGCCCCCGCCAATGGCCCATTCAAACGATGTCTAAAAGATAGATTGCCCCGGGTTTCATCGATCAACGACGTCCGCCTAAGATCCTCGGATTGAGTGACTATATGATTTATGTAATCATAAGTCTATATCCCTTCCCGTCGAAGAAAAATCGAAATCCCATCCTCACCGAGTTCCCAGTTAAATTACCCTTCGTTTTCAATTTTTCTTATACATATTCAACGATTGTGTTTTCCATATACATTAAAATTCGTACAATTTTTCCTCTGTACTTTGCAATCCGATAAAATTAAGTGGATTTGTGTCGCGATCGCAAATCTAATGCCGCGGTACATCAAGGGGATTTCCTATACATATTATTTTATGGGGGTCGCATATTCTCAGCATCCAACCCAAACGGGATTCCCACTTGGAAATTCCAATCTCGTATACCGAAGGAAAAACGCCTGTTCCTTTAGAAGGAAGGAGATTTCTTTTTCGAGAAATCTCGCCCCGTTATGCTTTCTTATACACTTTTATGTACTATATTTTATTGAAATTTTCATGTTTCTATTTTGATAAAATTCCAAAGTGGAGATACTTTTAACGAAAAAATTTAAAGAACAAGGTGACAACATACAGAAAAGTATTTTAAATTTCCCCCCCTAAGCCGACATGCAAAATCGAGTAACTCGCATAAGAATCCTCCACGTACTCCACCCCACGACTTAACCGCACGAGAAATCTCCATGTTGCTGTCAAGCGCGATTTAAGATGTTACTTTTATTTCATTTTTCCTTCAAAACAATTTACTACTTTTGATTTCTCGGAGAATTTGAACAAGATGTAATTTTGCTTCTAAAAGAGACCAATAACGTTTGAGTTTGTAGATCTTTGCTTGAACGACAAAACAGCAATAAATTCACATTGTTTGTTGTAGTATATACTCGCAACTGAGTCTCTTTATCTTTTGCAGTTCATAGGAACGCAGGTCGTCGGTTTCCTGGGTTACGTCGCTGGATCTGCTGTCCTGCTGGATAACACCACGAAGAACTCTAACATGCAGCCGATCGTTAGGGAAAGCATGCGCAGCCTTATCATGAACAGCCGGTACGACAAAGGACAGGAGATACTCGCCATGATCCAGGAAAATGTAAGTGCACTTGAAGATTTAGTTAAGTAGATAAGAAATCGTTTAATAGCTCGACCCCAAAGTCCACTAAAGTAGAAAACTTTGTACTTTCAAGAAGAATTTAGAAATCTCCGTATAATCATATTAATTTGCAAATATTAGTTTAATTATTTTAATTTAATTTAATTATTTTAATTAAACGTATTCGAAGGTTGTAGTGAAAATAACCTGGCAACAACTCCGGTTTGCTCTCGAAATAATCTAATCCGAAACCTTCTCGAAACTAGCCGCAACGCTTTCGGCTTCGCGACCGGTAGATCGGAAATTTGTTGGCTCCTGGTGCAATTAAATTGTCTCCGCGAATAGTTTGTGTTTGCCTTCGGCGGTAGATGCATGCCATCGGCCAAGCCCGGATTCCACAAAGAGATCCCTCTACACCGCTAAGCCCCTCCAGCAATCCGATTCCAATTATTGACGAAACTATTAACTGCTTCCGAAACTGTAATTTCGTAATTTGGGGTTTACCAGTACCGGAAGCACCTACGGCCTCCGCTATATTTTATTAAAGCGAGTCTTGATGCTACGTGATTTCGCCTTATAGCACCTACACTAACAATCGCTTTGAAAATTGAATTGTAACTGATTCTGCTGAAATTTTAAGTGTTATTAAAAGATTATTGGTTTAATATGGAATGTTTTTGCTCACTAAGATTTTATTCTACCACTTTTACTTTTTAAGTTATAATCAGTTATATTATTGGATATGTCGAATCCCATGATTTTTGTTTTTAGTCGGGTAAGATAGTGGAAGTGCTTGGTGGGATATAATCCTATCTTAGACATGTTTTATGGGTTAATATGGACGTTTTTATTTCCCAACATTTTTTCTGTCTCTTTTAGATTTTGAGTTATAACGTTCTATGTTGTAGAAAACGTGAAATTCCGAAATTTTTGAATTTGAGTTAATCTAAGTTGGTAAATTCGCTCGATGGGTTATAATTGTGAATTAAAATCATTTTCTGAGTTAATTAGGTATAGTTTTAGCGCAAAATTTTATTTACATCTCTTTTAAGTTTGGATTTAGTAGCTATAATGATGTTAGAAACATTGTAATTATAACACTTTTAAGTAAAGGTTAGGTTGTGTTGGTAAAACTGTTTGACGGAATATAACCTAATATTAGACATGTTTCTTGGGTTGATATGGAATGTTTTTGATCAACAAGAATCTTTTCTATCACTTTTAGTTTTTGAGTTAGAACCTATTATATTGTAAGAAACGTGAAATTCCAAAATTTTTGTTATTTGGGTTCATGTAGGTTGGTAAAACTGCTCGATGGGTTATAATTATGCATTAAAATTATTTTTTGAGTTAATCAGGTATAGTTTTAGCACAAAATTTTTTTTCCATCTCTTTTAAATTTGGATTTAGTAGCTATAATGATGTTAGAATCATTGAAATTACAGCATTTTCGAATAAAGGTTAGGTTGTGTTGGTAAAACTGTTTAATGGAATATAACCTTATATTAGAAATGTTTCTTGGATTGATATGGAATGTTTTTGATCAACAAGAATCTCTTCTATCTATTTTAGTTTTTGAGTTAGAACCTATTATATTGTAAGTAACGTGAAATTCCAAAATATTTGTTATTTGGGTTCGTGTAGGTTGGTAAAACTGCTCGATGGGTTATAATTGTGCATTAAAATTATTTTATGAGTTAATTAAGAATAGTTTTAGTACAAAAATCTTTTTCCATCTTTTTCAAGTTTAGATTTAGTAGCTATAATGATGTTAGAAACATTGTAATTATAACACTTTTAAGTAAAGGTTAGGTTGTGTTGGTAAAACTGTTTGACGGAATATAACCTATACTCTGTTTTTAAACCAAAAATCACCAGAAAATATCACTAGATATTTTGGCGGTAAATTTAAATTAATAATTATTATTATTTATTTATTTACTTATTATTGTATTTATTTTCGTTTGTTATCGTCAACACTAAACATACAAATTAACATTGAAGTTATGAGTGTATTTATTTCAAAATATAATAAAAAAGGGTTTAAGAACACAAAATTTACAATAATGACACGAAACTGTCGAATTGTCAATACTAATTACTAATTGGCAAAGAATACTTCATGGTATAATTAATGTTTGTAAACAAAACTAACCTTACCTAACATTCCTTCACGCTATAATTGTCATTACAAAAGAAAACTTCACGCTATAATTGCCATTACTAATTGCCAAAGAAAACTTCATGGTATAATTAATGTTTGTAAACAAAACTAACCTTACCTCACATTCCTTCACGCTATAATTGACATTACAAAAGAAAACTTCACGCTATAATTGCCATTACAAATTGCCAAAGAATACTTCATGGTATAATTAATGTTTGTAAACAAAACTAACCTTACCGAACATTCCTTCACGCTATAATTGACATTACAAAAGAAAACTTCACGCTATAATTGCCATTACTAATTGCCAAAGAATACTTCATGGTATAATTAATGTTTGTAAACAAAACTAACCTTACCTAACATTCAGCGTCTGAAGACACAGGGCTATAATATTAGAAATGTTTCTTGTGTTGATATGGAATGTTTTTAATCAACAAGAATTTTTTCTATCTCTTTTAGTTTTTGAGTTATAACCTTTGATTATATATTATATGGATTGAGCTAACTGAATATATCTACTAACAAAAATGTTGCTCAAGGTGAATAGACGCAGATGGAAAGCGATAATGTGAAAGTGTAACAAAGATAGATATATTATATGTCAGTACGCTTCTATATCTATCTCACTTCTATCAGTACACCCATTATATGGCAGTACGCTTCTATGTCTATCTCGGTTCGATCACCTTGCGCAAGCTATCTCTCTCGTTGGCTCAATCCATATTATATATAATCAAAGGTTATAACTTATTATATAGTAGGAAACATGAAATTCCGAAATTTTTATTGTTTGGGATCGTGTAGGTTGGTAAAACTGCTCGATGGGTTATAATTTTGAATAAAAATCATTTTCCGAGTTAATTAGGAATAGTTTTAGCACAAAATTTTATTTCCATCTCTTTTAAGTTTGGATTTAGTAGCTATAACTATGTTAGAATAATTGAAATTACAACATTTTCGAATAAAGGTTAGGTTGTGTTGGTAAAACTGTTTAATGGAACATAACCTTGTATTAAAAATGGTTCTTGGGTTGATATGGAATGTTTTTGATCAACAAGAATCTCTTCTATCTCTTTTAGTTTTTGAGTTAGAACCTATTATATTGTAAGAAACGTGAAATTCCAAAATGTTTGTTATTTGGGTTCGTGTAGGTTGGTAAAACTGCTCGATGGGTTATAATTGTGCATTAAAATTATTTTTGAGTTAATTAGGAATAGTTTTAGTACATAAATCTTTTTCCATCTCTTTTAAGTTTGGATTTAGTAGCTATAACTATGTTAGAATAATTTAAATTACAGCATTTTCGAATAAAGGTTAGGTTGTGTTGGCAAAACTGTTTAATGGAACATAACCTGAGATTAGAAATGTTTCTTGGGTTGATATGAAATGTTTTTGATCAACAAGAATTTCTTCTATCTCTTTTAGTTTTTGAGTTATACCTTATTAAATTGTAGGAATTCCGAAATTTTTACTGTTTGGTATCGTGTAGGTTGGTAAAACTGTTCAATGGGTTATAATTTTGAATTAAAATCATTTTTTGAGTTAATTAGGTATAGTTTTAGCACAATATTTTATTTCCTTCTTTTTTAAGTTTGGATTTAGTAACTATCATGATGTTAGAAACATTGAAATTACAACATTTTCAAATAAAGGTTAGGTTATGTTGGTAAAACTGTTTGATGCAATATTACCTCATATTAGAAATGTTTTTTGGGTTGATATGGAATATTCTTGATCAACAAGAATCTCTTCTATCACTTTTAGTTTTTGAGTTAGAACCTATTATATTGTAAGAAACGTGAAATTCCAAAAGTTTTGTTATTTGGGTTCGTGTGGGTTGGTAAAACTGCTCGATGGGTTATAATTGTGCATTCAAATTATTTTTTGAGTTAATTAGGAATAGCTTTAGTACAAAAATCTTTTTCCATCTCTTTTCAGTTTGGATTTAGTTGCTACATATAATAATGTTAGAAATATTGAAATTACAGCATTTTCAAAAAACCTTACATTATAAATATTCCTTGGGTTGATATGGATTTTTTTTTGATCTACAAGAATCTTTTCTATCTCTTTTAGTCTTTGAGTTATCGCCTATTACATTGTAGTTAAATTTTGATATTTTTGGATTAAATAGGATTGATTTTTCAATTCATTTTGTTTTTCATCTACTTTTATATTCCCCAAAGTTGTAGTTTTTAAATATTTTGCTAATATTGTGTTGAAAATGATACTACTATTGTCTGTAAAACCGTGTAGTCTCATTTCTCCAAATGAGAGTTAATAGGATTTAATTCCCTGCGGTTCGCCCGAAATACTCTAATTCTGCGGAAGCTCGTTATCTGCTAACAAAACAACGAGTCGACTTCTCAAGGTCGTTGTTTGGGTCGTTGAAGACGGTTTCATCGAAAACTGCAACCCATTGAATTTTACGACGTCAATAAAATCTTTACAGATAAGGGTATAGGGGGCGTAAGGGTTTAGATATTAAATTTACAATTCAACGTTTCGGGACTTTTCAACGTTCGATATATCGAATGGATATTACAAATGGACACGGTAATGGTCGTTTCTGAACATCCGTTTCTACGGTAATAAGGGTTGGGAGACCGCGTCGGGGGTTAATATTGAATTCGCGTAAAAATGGAGATACAAATAAATCATGTCTCATGTAATATTGCCGTTTGGACCGTAAAAGAGGGCGGTTTCGAAGAGGTAAGTTTTAGAAACTGGAAAGATATTGAGGACCGATGTAGCAAATGTAATACGAAGAGTTTTATGACATTAAAGTGTTTCTAAAGAGTGTTCGACAAAGAATAGTCGTACTTTTGAAATCCGTCTTTTGTTGGTTTTCGCTTCACCTGTACATCCGTAGCTTACTGACACGAATGAAGAGGGGAAAATCCGAAAGTTGTAACAAAGAAAAGCTCAGAGCGCAATTTTCCCACCGACTTATTTTTAAATCTAGCGCGGACCGACCGCATGCCTCTTAATATTTCACGTCAAATACATTCAATTCCGGTTTTACTTAAATTGGTTCCTACGCGAATTCAACAGGAATAATAAGAATTTAAGAATACGAATTTACTGCGGTGTTTTCTAAATTGGAAACCGCAACGGGCCACTACAACAAAATTACAATGAGCTCGAAAAATACTGCCGGATTACGAAATTTATTATTAGTCAATAAATAGGAACGCGTGACAGTTTTGAAATCGACTTCGATCGACTTATATCTTCGCTCGGTTTGCGCTGCTCGTATATCTTTGGCCAGATCGGGTCCAATCTCGCTTTTGAACTTAATGATACCTCGTAAAGGAATTAAGTTTAGATTGCTCTGTCGCCGAGATGAAATATTTTTATTATATCCTTTAAGAGGATATCAAAAGTTCTAATAACCCGACACTTCTTATTCCAACCAAAAACTTTTTATAATTGTTACTAATGCAATTTTCAGATTGGATGCTGCGGCGCTGACGGCCCGGGAGATTACATTGACCTTCGCAAACCTTTACCCAGAGAATGTAGAGACACAGTCACCGGAAACGCGTTTTTCCATGGTTGCGTTTCTGAACTAACGTGGTTCTTTGAAGAAAAAACTGCTTGGATTGCAGCATTGGCTATGACAGCTGCTATGTTTCATGTAAGTTAAACTTTTTTATTTTATTAGCGGGTAATTTATCTATAGCTTTGTTCGTTGGGACTGCACTACTTGCACTCACTTGCACTAAGCAGTTTAGTGCAGATGTTGTGTGTTCGTTGGGGATAGTGCAGTTTAGTGCAGTTGCACTCATACTGTTCGTTGGGCCATGTGCAGTGCAATTTAGTGCAGCCGGTGCAAGTTAGTGCAGATTTTGTTGCACCTGCTTTCGATTAAGTTCAATAAGTGCAGTTTAATGCAGTGTAACTAAAATGGCGGAATATTTGAAAGCGTGTTTTGTAATAATTAATATTAATATTAAATATTAAGAAATAAAACCTTATAATAATTAATATTTGTTGTATTAGAGAACACAGTATATTCAATCCCAGTAGAGGCAGTAGAAAACTACCCCTACTTTTTTGGAATAATTTAAAAACTACCCTGTCGATTTTGGCTTCATTAAATACACTTATAGTACATTTAAAAATATTAATTATGTGTTTTTTCTCATTTAGGGGTGGCGGGGGTTAACTACCCTCACCACCCCAATTTTTTTTTCAAGTATTGCTTATCGATATTGGTGCAATTTAGCGTGTGATTTCTTTATACGTTAAGTAGTACTTTTGAAAGAACTAATAAGGGTTAGTAGTTTGGGGTAGAAAATATATTTCGCTAATAATTGAAAAAAATTATAATAATAATATAATAATAATTGATGAATCGCTACTAAAAAACCATTCTGCAATGATTTCATTTTCCACGAGTATTTCGCTGACAATCTCCTGTTCGTCCATTTCAAATATTATACACTTTTTTTATAAAAATCTGTTCGTTGCGACCACGGTTTATACACTTTTCTGACCTGCACTAAGTTAACATGACATTGCACTGACTTACACTTCATTGCACTATGACGTCATACGAGTGCCATGTCGTGCAGAGTAGTGCAGTCCCAACGAACAAAGCTTATAATCTGTTTTTTATTTAAATCAATTGTCAAAGTGTCGTCAAGTTGGTATTGAAAGTAAAAGCGCATCTCGTGACTTTTACTTTAATTGTGTGCCACCACTGTCTATCAAATTTGTTAAGATTGATTAAAAAACAATTTTCATATAATTTTTTTGCTGCTAAATCTACCATAAAAATGTTAAGAAAGGGTGGAACGCGATGTCAACTGTCTAAACGCGAAAAAAACTCTATAATTAGGTATTGTGAAGAAGTACAGACGGAGACACCAAATACGAATTTAAAATATATATGTGATAAAGCTTCACGTATTTTTGATGTATGTGTATTGCACTTGAGTTTTAAAATTAATAATAATTGTATTAGGTTCACAGCGCGACGGTTTTTAAAATTATTCAAACCTACAAAAAATATCAAACTGTAAAAAAACCAAAAACACAAGGGCGTTGTAAAATGAACTACAAAACGGATAATAATTTATATTTTATTAAAGAAGAGTTAGAAAGACAAATACAAAAATTGCATGAAAAGAAACAGTATTTTAATCTTAATGATTTACTTAATTTTGCAAGAAATGAATGTGATTTTACTAATGGTAGATCAAAATTACATAAAATTATAAAATCTATGGGATATAGATATAAAAAGATTAGCAATAGAAAAGTGTTAATTGAACAACCACATATAGTTTCAAAAAGAATTACATTTTTAAAGACATACTTGCAATACCTAGAATCCGAAGAGTATACTTTTGTTTTTCTTGACGAAACTTGGATTTACGAAAATGGCACCCAAGTTTATCAATGGGTAAATGAAAATGAAAGATTCGGTATTCCGCAAAGAGCAGAAGGCGAAGGAAAAAGATTTACAATCTTGCACGCAGGCACTTCGTCAGGGTTTTTGCCAAATTGCGATCTCTTGCTCAGTGACAACACGGAGCACAGAGATTATCATAAAAATATGACGTCAATTATTTTTATGGAATGGGTGAAAAATCAATTACTTCCAGCATTAAATAATTTGGGTGCGAAGTGTGCGGTAGTAATGGATAATGCTCCATATCACTCAAAACAAATCGAGAAAGCTCCAAGTTTCTGCACAAAAAAAAATGATATGAAAAAATGGTTAACTGAACATAATATACAGTTTGAACCAACCTTAAATAAAAAATCGTTATGGGAAATAATCCGTTATTACAAGCCTCAAATTGAAAAATCCTTTGAAATTGACAAACTAATAAGAGACCATGGCCATACTGTTCTTCGCCTTCCTCCATACAATTGCCAATATAATCCCATTGAACTATGTTGGGCGTTCTTAAAAACTGATTGCAATAAACATGTTCAGTCCAGCTCGGAGAAAAAGATCTGTCGTGTCAAGGAGACTTGGCAAAAAGCTCTTGGTCATTACACTCCGGAGATGTGGGCAAATAGTGTTCGCCACTGTGAAGAAGTAATTAAAAAAGATTGGACAACATTAATGGGAAATTCATTAATAACTGATTTACCTCCTGTCATCATCCAACTAGCGGAAGACTCAGATTCTTCCAGTAATTCTGATTTTTAAACAATATTCAAATTTTAATTATTATCACTTAATTATGTTATCTTAATATATTGCTCACGAGTTTTAATTTCAAAACGTAGATATTAGCCAAGTGACGAGAGATTAGTGGCTTCGTCTTTAAAGTGACAACCAGTGACAACTTCGTTTAGAATATACACAACCTTACTTATTATTTAGTGGAAAATATTATAAAGCGTGGTCATAGAACATGGTATCTAGGGTGGTACAGACCGTTTTTTTATAAAAATTTGGCAATGACAATTGATTTAAATAAAAAACAGATTATAAAATTAGATTGTTTACAAATCCCATTTGATCGAGATAAAAGATATAATAAAGAAAAATATAAGGGAATTCTTTTCGTGTCTCGAATAAAATTATTATCTCGATGGTCCTAAAATTAATTATCTTGTATTTTTAGGTATTCCACATCGTTATGACGTTTGTCTTAACAAGAGCTTTAGCGAAAGAGGCGGATGAAACGACGGGATATAGACGCTAAAAATAAGTTTTATTTAGGTTAAGCCTTTTTACGTAGAATTAAACTCTTTTTATTTGATAACATCGACAACATAATTATTAATAGCAGTAAAGTTTATTAAAATTAATTAATTTATAAATTTTAAGGAAAATAAAGTTAGAAAGATTTTTCTTCACCACATCCAATAATTTATGTGCTGAAAACCCCGTACAACCTCCTACAAATCATATAGAAACGTCAGTGAAAGGTTCGTGTTTATGACGTACCCGGTTTCAGTGTAAACACATTTTCATTTCGAGCTCGCCATTCTTTATTTTTGGTTGGACATGGGGGCATCTGCATTAGTGACCCCGATGCGTGGGTCATTTCCTAAATACACTCTATTGATTCGATCCCCTAACACCAACCGCACCCTAACCGCACCCCCATGTCTCGCTTTAGACAATATCGTCAAGTAATATCCGTTATCCGTCCTTCGGGTCTTTGATTAAAGCACGTAAAGGGTGTACGTTACCTTAAAGCGCGCTTGGTATAATCAAGGCGCCGCGTTGGTCGCGAAGCTCGGTATCGGGAAAATATCCGTTCGTTGTCTTACTTTCAAAATAACATCTTCCGCAGAATACTAATGGCCAAATAAACGACGAAGACACGAAAACGGTGGATAATTTAACTCAAATTGGATCGAGTCAAAATCAGAACTGCAATAAACAGTTTTAGAAGCCATTATTTGCGGGGTGCAAATGTCATGCCTATTAAAATTGGCAGTTGGAGGGAGTTGCAATCGAAATGCCATCAAACTTAATCGAATAACAATCAATTTAAACTGCGAGAATTGTGGGGCTTAGAGCGAAGGGCTATTACTGTTAATTAGCACTTTGATTACGTCGGATTTAACGAGCTGACAAACTATTTGCTGTGAAGACTTAAGATTCATTAAAATAATTTTATTTGAATGTTCAAAACTAATTGGAAAATGTAATCTTTATTTCACTCAAACGAACAAGATTTTGTTGCAATTTTGCCGATTAATATTTAGTTATTTAACGTTATTAATCATCATTCCATTGAGATGTTTCCAATCTGACATTCATTCTGACAGTTTCAATTCATTCAGAATCGGCATAGCAAACACGAACCTTCTGCGACATCTCCACTAGCTAGCAATATTCCGTAACAAAGCAGTCTACGTAATTTAAACCTAAGCGATATCCGAGCCAATCTTACAAGACGTTAGACGGTAAAATAATATCTGAAGGAAAATGAAGGAGCTATTGGCATGCAGGATGAGATATTAGACAAGCTATTTGCATTTACTTATCTTTGTTGATGAGAATGGTTCCGAGATCACAGCTCCTACTAATATTGCTAAACATTTTAATAATTTTTTTATCAATTCTGTTGAAAAATTGGTACTTTAGGACAACATAGGAAGTAAGGATCACTCACTTTTCTTGACTTCCGTTACACCACTAGAAGTCGCTACCATAATCTATATCTCTCAAGCATTCGAGCGGCTACCACGATATACCTTGTTCCTTACTAGACAAAGTTGTGACTGACACGTTAACAGTTTTGCCATATTAAAAATTTTGATAAGACCGTTTTTCAGTGTCACTTAATTAAAGCCCTAATAAGTCCACGCAGGACGCCGATTTGGATTTCTAAACATAGGTTGAGGGCTCGATGCTCGTTTTGTTTGCTGTGGTCTGTTTTTTGACCTATAAATCACCAACTACTTTTACAAAAATTAAATAGGTACGGTATCAGAGACCATGGTTTGGACTGGATTGAAAGTTACCTGAGTGGCAGACAACAATGAGTAAAGTGGTCACAAGACAATAGTACAGTCAGTTCATCCCTTCTCAGTAGATAAGAAACGAGAGTTCTGCTGTAAGTATAGGGAGAGTGACTAACTTAAATCTGGGAAAAAAAAGTAACTAGATTTAGGTTGATATCTTTGATTATATATAATATGGATTGAGCCAACGAGAGAGATAGCTTGCGCAAGGTGATCGAACCGAGATAGACATAGAAGCGTACTGACATATAATGGCCGTGCGTTAATTTTTTTTTGATTTATAAGATAAAAAACTATCAATTAGAAGTAACATTTATAATACTTACAGGTGATGTGAAACTGTATTATCGCGAACTTTGCACACGAAACAATACATTTTTAAACATAACGGTGTGACTGGCTGTGACACAACAAAACGATAAACGTCAAATGGAAGAGGTTTGACACTTTTGTGCGCATGCGCCCGGCTGTTTAGTGCCGTTTTATGTCTATCTTTGTTACACTTTCACATTATCGCTTTCCATCTGCGTCTATTCACCTTGAGCCACATTTTTGTTAGTAGATATATTCAGTTAGCTCAATCCATATTATATATAATCAAAGGTTGATATTTATTTAGATAGGTCTAATTCCTAAATATTCCTGCGCACGTGTACTGTAGATATGAGTTCAAGGCTAAATTTTGGTAAAATTTTTAGGTTAGGTTTTTAATCATCCCACACCTCGCCGCAATAAGTATAGAACTGTACCATTTTTTAAATTTTTTACGTGTGACGTAAGCTTTCAACCTTCCGCTAGGTGATGCCCCCCTTTCCACGTACAGAAATCTCTTGGGTTAAGTTCCACTACCCACCGTTAAGTGGCGCGATCTAGTTACTTTTCCAATACCAACCTAAATCTAGTTACTTTTTCCCACAGATTTAAGTTGGTCACTTTCCCTATACTTATAACTCTTCTCCTTATATGATATGGAGTGCCGCAATGAAATATATTGGGACCATTGCTGGTTATCTTGTACATAAATGATGTTCCATTATGTTGTGTAAAATATAGGCAAGTATTATTTGCTGACGATCGCTCGGTTTCAATAAAAGCTGATTCCTGAGTCCACCAGTTATCAATGAGGATTACTAGCGTTACGAATGAAATGTTAGATTGCTGCGAAGCCAACGGATTAATACTAAATTGTAACAAAACGCAACTAACGCATTTTTCCAACAAATTTAATAAACCAGATTTTAGTGTGTTGGGCAGATTTGAGGGGAAATCTGTAGGATTTGTGGATAGTATTAAATTTCTCGTTATTCGATTGGATGCTCACTTTAGCTGGAATGATCACATAAGAGTACCATCTTCGTTTTCCTTCTTAGTCTCCAAACTTCGGAGAGTGCTAAATACTGAAATTGCCAAAACTGTATAGTTTACTCCTACCTTAATTATGGCATTGCATGTTGGAGCAACTCATCAATTTCGCAGCGGACTTTTGTAGCTCAGAAAAACGTCAATAGATGTTCAACTTACCCTACAACGAATCATGTAGAGAAACATTTCAAAATAATCTGCCTAGTATTTATATACTGCAGTCACTCATATATATAAAAGAACACATTACATATTTTATTAAGAGTACTGACGTAAATACCACTTGAGATCAAGCAACTTGATTTTAACCGGTACAAATAGAGGTTAAAAACTGTCCTTAAAATTTTGGATATAATGGCTTCCATGCTCATCGTTACGGATTAAGGTATAAAATATATATAGGTTAACGATGAAATCTTTTATTTATTTTTGCAATCTTCTTCAGGAACGACTAGCAATAACACGAAGTTAGTGAAAAACGTTAAATAATCAAAATGAAATGAGCTTTACTGTCAGTTATGTGAAAGACCTTGAAAAATTGTATGTATAGCTAAGTTGGGTTGAATCAGTTTCTTTAAACTCTCAAAAGTACAAAACGAAGTATAAAACATACAACATGTTCTGGGATGGCGCAGGCATAAGATATTAAACACTTAAGCGTTTCTATCCGATTGTTTATATGATTTTGTTTATTGCATGTTTATGATGGATTTGAATAGTGTTGTATATCATTAGATGACGTATATATAATACCGATGGTTTCTTATTCTCTAAGTATGTAATAAATGACATTTCTGATAATGTACAGCCTATAGAAATAAAGTTATTTGATTTGATTACTTAACTATGTTGCTGACAACACCACACATATCGTACTGTATTCTAATACATGAGAAACATTTGCAACATTTTGCATGTATTTATTCGTGTCGCTTTCCGTCTTCAAACCACTCCATTCCTCCAGCCACTTCCTCTTCAGCTCCCCACACAACTTCCTACTTTCACCAAAACCCGATCAATATCTCAAATCTCTCATAACCACAACGTCAGTACAGGAGTAGTGTAAATAATATAGAATATAATAGTTTTAATAGATTTCGTTAGATGGCGTTCCTCTACATTACAGATAGTTAACTAATAACTATATTAAAAGTGATAACTATGAAGGCTGATTGTGTTAAAAACTTTTTAAAAATACAATAAGCTCGCCGGAAAGCATAAATTCAATATTTCATTGTTCGAGGTTATTCTGTTTCTCCCCTTTTTTTGTGAGAAATACCCTTATAATTCTAGACGACGCCCAGAGCGGAAAAACAAGAATAATTCAATTTCATAATCGAAGTCGAAACAAAATCCCGGCTACTCCATCCAATGATAAATGCGTTCGAAGCACGAACCTAGAAAGTATCAAAACAAAAAAAAAATTGAAACGGAGTTATTTAAAATCTACCGTGTCATCAATAATTGCTGGATTATATTCATGACTATTATCGATGATGTCGCAGGATACGGTCGTTAACATTAACGTCGAACCATGCGTTACCATTCAATAGTGGGTAATTATGAACATTTAGGCGGTTCGCACATAATAGCAATGTTGCAATATTGAACGTTATACGATGCCATTGCGAGTTGGTGCAGGTAACATAACACGTTGCGTATGGTGTTGTCGGGCCCACTACGGAATTACGCGATGTTAGCTTCCTGCTGGAAATTCATATATGACAAACTGCCGATCCAACGGGCGTTCCCGGAAGAGTCCTCGCAAGATATGTGCGAAAAGTTGGACGCGCAATTCCGCAGGTGCGGACTCAGGCAACGTAAGCACGCCGTAGCTCACGCGTGACAGTGAAAACAAATGACGGCCGGTTTGCTCTTTAGAGGTGGAGAAAGAGAGAGAGAGCGAAAAAACTTCTTGCCGGACGAAACAATATTTCAACGGAGGAAATTACGGGAGAAGGCGGATTTATCATAATAAATTTCTCATCCCCGCGGGAAGAGCAGAAAGGAAAAGTTTATTATGCATTGTAATAAAAAGTTTTTCAGTTTCACTTTCAAAATATTTCTTTTGTCCATTTATAATTCACACTGAAACAAAGAAATGAGAGATTTTAATAATAAATGTTAACGCTATATTTGATAGGGCCCCAATACACCATTTTAGACGGGTATAACGACTACTATCAGGATTAGTAACATTATTCGAGCGATCCACGAGGCTATAGAAAGGAATTAGGCGAAGGAAAATTAGTTTCGACCGTAGAGAAGTTCATACGAGCCACCCTCGATGAAAGGGGACGGGCTACATAACAATCGGGATTCAATATAGCAAGAAAAAGCAATTAAGGGATTAAACCGTTAGTCGTAAAGCCCGCTGGGAAATATGGCAAAGCCGTACACACGATAATGAAGCTTAATGAGGCAGTAAAATTACACATTTTACACCGAGCGTTAAAAACGTCGACCCCCCGGGGTGAAGGGCGACAGGGTTAGTATTTATTCCGATCCGCTTAATCTCCACCAAATTGCATAATAAATTACGTTTTCGCCGACGTTTATTGGAAGTTAATGTAGACGCGAACACGTACGGACCTTTTATCTGAAAACCGACAGAATACTTGTTTAAAATTCAAAGATAATCCGCCGCGAACGGTAAGTGAAATAATATATAACGGGGGGGCGCAACTTTAATATTCGCAAAGCGCCATAATTGGATTACAAATGTACTTTTGTTTTGAGGGGAGCGCGGATCCATAGCGCCAGCTCCGGCTCCCAGGAAAATGAAATATTCAGCGACCGGGCTTTTGTCTTATTCTCGCCGCCACCGTCGCCATTCCTTAATTTCCCGGATTTTTCCCGTCTTCGGAAATTCCCCGCTACGAATTTAAATTACATCGGAGCTGCGCCCCCACAACTAATGCCTCGAGATGAATATTCCAAGATGAGATACGTTCCAAAACGACCTCACATTACCAGATAGCGACATCGTTACAAAAACCATTACATAAAACTATTACAATTATCATAGATTGTCAGCGATAAAGTATTAGTTGAAAAGTTTTGCTTTTAATTAAGTAGATACCTCTTAAAATTTACACCTACTATAACAACATTAATCCCAAATAATGAATTTGAGGATTTGAAGAAATGAGCTTGATCATACTAAAAGCTAAAAAGATATCTCAATTCGTTTTTGAGATACGATTTTTTTAAGGTTCATTACTTTTATTCTAAGATTTATAATTGTTATTTAGCAGAATTGACTTTAACAAATCACAACTCATAAGTGTGTAGAATTGAAGAAATGAGTATCAACATATCAAAAGGTAAGAAAATTTGCTTTAATTTGCTGTTTATTTCATGATGATATCTCAATTCGTTTTTGAGATATAACTAATTACTTTTATTTCAATATTTATGGTGGTGATTATACAGAGTTGAATTAAAAAAATCTCAACTCTTAAATGTGAAGATTTGAAGAAATGAGCATCAACCTATTAAAAGCGAAGTAAATTTACTTTAATTTGCTTTGTATTTCATGAAGATATCTCAATTCGTTTTTGAGATACGATTTTTTTAAGGTTTATTACTTTTATTCTGAGATTTATAATTGTCATTAAGCAGAATTGACTTTAATAAATCGCAACTCATAAGTTTGTAGAATTGAAGAAATGAGTATCAACATATTAAGAGGTAAGACCATTTGCTTTAATTTGCTTTTTAATTCATGATGATATCTGAATTCGTTTTTGAGATATAACTAATTACTTTTATTCCAATATTTATGGTGGTGATTATGCAGAGTTGAATTCAAAAAATCTCAACTCCTAAATTTGAAGATTTAAAGAAATGAGCATCAACCTATTAAAAGCGAAGTAAATTTCCTTTAATTTGCTTTTTATTTCATGATGATATCTCAATTCGTTTTTGAGATATAACTAATTACTTTTATTCCATCATTTATGGTTGTGATTATGTAGAGTTGAATTAAAAAAATCTCAACTCTTAAATGTGAAGATTTGAAGAAATGAGCATCAACCTATTAAAAGCGAAGTAAATTTACTTTA
The DNA here is from genome assembly GCF_036711975.1 of Onthophagus taurus. Lineage (NCBI taxonomy): Eukaryota > Metazoa > Arthropoda > Insecta > Coleoptera > Scarabaeidae > Onthophagus > Onthophagus taurus. The sequence continues at coordinate 30,912,503 of NC_091976.1, forward strand.
ATTTGCTTTGTATTTCATGAAGATATCTCAATTCGTTTTTGAGATACGATTTTTTTAAGGTTTATTACTTTTATTCTGAGATTTATAACTGTCATTAAGCAGAATTGACTTTAACAAATCACAACTCATAAGTTTGTAGAATTGAAGAAATGAGTATCAACATATTAAGAGGTAAGAAAATTTGCTTTAATTTACTTTTTATTTCATGATGATATCTCAATTCGTTTTTGAGATATAACTAATTACTTTTATTCCAATATTTATGGTGGTGATTATGCAGAGTTGAATTCAAAAAATCTCAACTCCTAAATTTGAAGATTTGAAGAAATGAGCATCAACCTATTAAAAGCGAAGTAAATTCGCTTTAATTTGCTTTTTATTTCATGATGATATCTCAATTCGTTTTTGAGATATAACTAATTACTTTTATTCCATCATTTATGGTTGTGATTATGTAGAGTTGAATTAAAAAAATCTCAACTCTTAAATGTGAAGATTTGAAGAAATGAGCATCAACCTATTAAAAGCGAAGTAAATTTACTTTAATTTGCTTTGTATTTCATGAAGATATCTCAATTCGTTTTTGGGATACGATTTTTTTAAGGTTTATTACTTTTATTCTGAGATTTATAATTGTCATTAAGCAGAATTGACTTTAATAAATCGCAACTCATAAGTTTGTAGAATTGAAGAAATGAGTATCAACATATTAAGAGGTAAGAACATTTGCTTTAATTTGCTTTTTAATTCATGATGATATCTGAATTCGTTTTTGAGATATAACTAATTACTTTTATTCCAATATTTATGGTGGTGATTATACAGAGTTGAATTCAAAAAATCTCAACTCCTAAATTTGAAGATTTAAAGAAATGAGCATCAACCTATTAAAAGCGAAGTAAATTTGCTTTAATTTGCTTTTTATTTCATGATGATATCTCAATTCGTTTTTGAGATATAACTAATTACTTTTATTTCAATATTTATGGTGGTGATTATACAGAGTTGAATTAAAAAAATCTCAACTCTTAAATGTGAAGATTTGAAGAAATGAGCATCAACCTATTAAAAGCGAAGTAAATTTACTTTAATTTGCTTTGTATTTCATGAAGATATCTCAATTCGTTTTTGAGATATAACTAATTACTTTTATTCCAACATTTATGGTTGTGATTGTGCAGAGTTGAATTCAAAAAATCGCAACTCTTAAATTTGAAGATTTTAAGAAATAAACATCAACGTATTAATAGCAAAGAAAATTTGCTTTAATTTGCTTTTTATTTCATGAATATATCTTAATTCGTTTTTGAGATACGACGTTTTAAATTTCAATTTTTTAGTCTGAAATTCATAATTGTGATTAAGCAGAGTTGACTTCAAGAAATCACCATTCATAACATTGTCAATTTGAAGAAATGAGTATCAACATATTAAAACCTAAGAAAATTCGCTTTAATTTGCTTTTTATTTCATGATGATATCTCAATTCGTTTTTGAGATATAACTAAATACTTTTATTTTATCATTTATGGTTGTGAGTTGAATTCAAAAAATCTCAACTCATAAATGTGAAGATTTGAAGAAATGAGTTTCAATGTATTAAAAGCTAAGAAAATTTGCTTCAATTTGCTCTTTATTTCATGGTGGAATCTCAATTTAGAAGATATTTTAAAGACTGAAACACTCCTTTGATACTTCTCTAATAAATTTTGTTTATATAAAATTAAAGTTATTTATAAAGATAAAACAGTATAATATCTCCTTAGAGAAACATTCCTAAACTAAACGACCGTGATATTTATTCAAAAGATTCCATGGTCGAGTAAATTCAGGTTGTATTATTAAAATATGCAAATAAACCGTTTATACAAGAAAGAAACCATCGTAAAGTGTAAAAAGTACGGTAGCGGCATTATGCACTTTATAACATGACCGATATACAATACCCCGGGGTACTTCTTTTCGCATATAAATGTGAAACTTATCTGGCGGAAATCTGTACGTTAAATAAAGCACGGTGGTCGCCCCTTTGTAGCAGTTTCTCTTGTTTCGGCGCGTTTTAGGAACCGTTCGCCTGCCCACCGAACCATTCAATTAAATCGGTCAGGCAATAGAAAGGGTCTTGGGAAAACAAATTGCCTAATATAGACAATTTCTGTCCGATGCGGCGAGAATTACTAGCGGCAACTTTGAGCATTTTAAGCCGGAAAATGTGCTCGATAAATCTCCGTCGACGGGAACGGACCAAAAAGGAAAAAGCAACGGTTCGGAACCGATCCGGGGCGCCAAATCCCTTCGCTCTTTATTGTTTAATATATTTAAAGTCGCGGCAACAAACCGACCACGCGATTCGAAGTAGTCCGCGACGGCAAAATCAATGGTGCCTAATGTGACGCGGATATATTCGATACAGACCCCTTTCTTGTAAAAGGGAAAAGCGCTCCGGGCTTTCCCGATCCATTACGCCGTCGGTTTCTCTTTCCTTTTCAACCGACGAAACCGGGAAAACGCATTGCATAAGGGATCCAAATAGAAACACCCAACTGAGCGAATAAAACAAATCGTACCACATTTTTTCTCATTTTAATGATTCACAGAATAAAATACTTTCATGTATCATCACGAAGCGTACTTAACATCCAACAAATCGTTTTTGCACTTAATCTTTCCTTCTTATCCCTCAAGTAATGTTTCAACTTCATCCTGATTTGATTACTTCGCCTTTTGTTTGCTTTCAGATCATTCACCTCTTCAGCTTTTCTCCTGTTACACTCGTACATGATGTTTTCTACCACCGCAATGTTAACTTCTGCTTTTGATTGAGAGATTTTCTGATTTACCTTACTGATTTTTTCGAAAAGGTTACTCATTTTTAGCTCTAATTCGGCTTTTCTCGCTTCAAGTTTATTTATCTCCTCTTGTAGAATATTCGTTTGGGACACAAATGGTTCTTTAGATTTTAACATACATTTTCTTCGAGATTTAATCCGTTTTCGGCTGGTTGAGTATTTTTTGTTTTTGTATATTGTACGAATTTGTTCTTTTTTTGGGCATTGTTTAATTGGAATTAATTTTTTTCTTGTGGGGTGTTGTTCATTTGCCGTAAGAATTTGTTCTTGTTTTGCGCATTGTTTAACAGGAGTTAGCTTTTTTCTTACGAGATGTGGTTCATTTTGCCTTCGACATTCTTCGCATGCCTGAATGGATGGACTTTGAACTAGTGGCTCTTTGCGGGTGAAAGCTTGATATTTTCTGAAGAAATTCATGGTTTCGATTATTCATATTGTGAATTTAGAAAAGAACCAATGACAGCTCACGTCAACTGGGACAATTCGGAATTGTGTTCTTGTCATATTTTACGTGAGAATAACTCCCTCAATTTACCACAAAGAACCGAGCCGAATTGAAGGGAGCTAGAAAAGGGGTGTAATGCATGGTAATGGATAATGGATCGAGCACGAAATCGTCTGCACGGGGATTTTCGAAATGTACTTGTAATCCGTCATATTATGCGCGGAGTGCTCTCAACGATCGGTCGCTGTTCTTTGTTGTCCCCTTAATCTTTTCGTGGGCACCATAAAAGTTGAGAAAATGCAATAACAACTACTTCGAATCGTTTCGTTTCAAGACTCAAATAGCGGAATAATTAAAGAATACCTGTCCAACTTAAAAATCGATGATTTTTTTTTTAATCGGTAGGAAATGACTCAAAAGATGTGTTAATGATAAAAAAAAGTGCGGAAAAGTGTAGTACTTACCGAAAAATCACTTTAAAGTTGCGATTTGACGTTTCTTTTTGGAAGTTAAAAGCAATGTTAAAATTGCATTTTCGTATTAAATCCTAACCTGAAATTGTTTAATTTATACCCGCGCACAAAATCAAAAGTTATTTTCACTAAACTTATTGAGATTACAACATATTTACGGATGAAAACCTTATTTCTTAGGCTATCAATGCATAACGACAATTACCTGTCGTTAGATAGAATTGTTTCTACCAAATGTGTGTTAATAGACTTTATGTTAATAGATTGTGTATCAATTGATCTGTCAAACGACTAAAATATCTTTAAATTGTAAATATCAATGATAAATAAGTATAGTAGCTTATTTAATAATAGTTTGCTTAAATTAAAATAGTTATTTACTAAAAAAGACATGTGTATACATGGTTACAAAATAAAAATAAATAAATAACCCGTGTGACGATAGCAACAAACTGTGCATTTAACTAAATGACAATTACAACTGACAACATGAATGACACCATCTTCGGCTCGTTGTTTATGCACGTGTGAACGCTCGTGCTATAAATTAATTTTTAATTTTAACTAAATCGACTATAATTAGAGAACAGTTTGACGGATTTTAATGTTTTATATCTCAATCGAAAGTTTGTGTCTGGCAGAATGCTGTTGTCGAAATGCCCGATTCGAAATATTTAAGGATTTTGATTAAAACACAACAAACGAATTAATTAAACACATCAATTATCTCCGTAACTACCGTATTTTCTCGAATCTTATCCGCACTCGAATCTAATCCGCACCCCGATATTAAAAATGCATAGTGGTAAAAAAATTTAGTTTGCGAATGTAATCCGCATCTTTCTTTGAGCAATTCGACAACACCAAAACGATGCGATGCTTGTTGTTAACCATAAATATATATTTTTTCCGTTGACTGACGCTGATGCACCTAAAGAAACCTTGCTTACGACGAGTTTTTATTAGACTAGACTTTAAATTTACCAAGCCAGAAAAAATTGGAAAATAAATATAATTTTAAAAATAAATAGTAATGCCTAGCACGAATTCCGTTCATATACTGCCCTAGTAGTAGCTCAAACGTGGTGTGTGCTTAATTAATAATTATACATATAATAGGGTAATTATAAAAAAATGTAGCAAAAATCTAAAAGGTTCTTCTATACAGCAAAGTTTAAAGAGATGTTATTAAGTTAGCGTTAAGGAAATCGAAAAGCTGGTACAATTTTTGCTGATAACGAGAGTAACGTTGCAGCTGTTGCGGAAAGACCAGGTAGCTATTGGAGACTGTGAGGCATCGTGCAAAAAATTTACCGGGCCAAAGAAGATACGATTTCATGAAATTGACGAGGCAGTTTTCTAGTTCTCTCAAGAAAAACGAAAAGAGGGACTAAAGAATTTTTAATACTAGCTAAGGTTGGACTGTGGGATTTATGCGTCGAATGGTGTTATCGTTGAGGCGCAGAACTACACTTTCCCAAAAGCTCCTAATGATTTTCAAGAAAATTTCAATTTGTCTCAAACTGTAAATGTCAACAAAATGGTAGTATATCTGGATATGCCACCCAACTACACACTGGAAAGAAGAGGTGTGTGGGAAATTTCTTTATAAACGAATGGTTGCGAAAAATTGCGCATCACATTGATGCTAGCAGTAACAAGTGATAGGGAAAAATTGCTGACATTACTACTATTGAGAAAAAAACCATTCTGAAATCTGAAAGACTTCCCGAATGAGGTCCTAGTTAGGGCACAACAAAAAGGATGGATAATTGAAAAGCTGATGATGGAATGATTAAGACAAGTATGGAGTCGTAGACCAGGAAGATTATTAAATAAGGATATTAATTAATCATAGATGATTGCCCTTGGTTTCCACTTTCGTATTGGCCAAAGATTAAGCTTTCGAATGAGATTTTGATTATCAAAATTGGTTGACTAGTTTTCTTGTTATAATCAAAATACTATACATGTAAAATCCTATCTAATTGGGGACTAGGAAAATTTGAAGTTAACCTCGCATAGGTCATAATGACTAAGTGCCTGTTGTTACATAGACTGTGTGTCTATTAACTGTGTACAAGAGCGTCGCCAGATAGGAGCAAAGATAGATTCAAAAAAAGAAATTGAATGGAATATAAGATACAAATAGATTTTAAAAATCTATTTGAAATGTTTATAATCTGTTATCGCATTTAAATAGAGAGCATGAGAGTTAAATAAAAATTTGTTATTAAAAGACTTCAAACCACTTAAATATTATAATTAGTATAATTATTAGTTAGTTTAACGTTATTTTGGAACTTAATAACACTTATTATTGATGAAAATCCCTTTCGTAGTTACAAAGTTTTAACATCAAAAGTTCTTAACGTAGGGTGTATGACGTAAGATGGGTTTATGAGAAAGTTGAACTTGTTCATTCATAAGTAGATAGTTATTATTATCTTTATAATTTGTTACACGAATGAAAAAGCTCAACTCCTCCATAATTTATATTATGTTCAGTCTTTATGTGGTGCTGAAAAATATTGGAATTTTCTTTAGTTTTATGTTTCCAGTTTTCATCCTCCTCCACATTTGTCCGATAGCAACAAACTTGTATCCGTAATTTTTTATCTACTTTCTTAGCTGATATCTTTCTTATTATTAGAGATAATTCGAGATAATAATTAGAGATTCTTTCTCTATCTAAAACCGGTCTGTCAATAAGTTAATACTAAGATCAATCTGTACTTAAACTACAAAGCGGTGGCTCTGTACTTAGATTAAATAGCTTAAAATTACCAAACTTCAAGCCTTTGTGCAATTGTTATCAAACTGATATTTAAAAAACTATTATCACACTCGGAAAGAGCGCTCTTTAAATTTATTATATCTTAACCCGGGTTTTCGTTGGTAAATGGGTCTATCGGCGTCATGCTTAAATCGCCCTTCATATACATCCCTACACGCAAAAACGTTTAATTACTATTCCTTTAAACAAGTTTCTTATTTGATATTGGGAAAACTATAGAAGTATAGATGTATCTTATCTACAATTTGCTGCTCTTTCTAATGGTGTATAACACGCGGCTATCGCTGCTTGGTTATAGAGTTTTTTCCTGGTGATATAAGAAAGTTATTGATCCCAACAATGTTTAAAAGTAGCTAAAACGTGTGAATTTGGTAATTTTTTGACCAAAAACGTCCTTGTGTAAGTCTATAACTTCATGATATACTTCTATAGTTTTCCTCATATCAAATATGTAAGAAAGTTGTTTAGAGGTAGAGCAATTAAACGTTTCTGTATATAGAGATGTATATTAAAGGTGATTTAACCATGATGCTAATTGATATTGACCAACAAAAACCCGGATTAAGATATTTGAAGGAGCGTTCTTTCTGATTGTGAACACAGTTTTTTAAAATTCGGTTTGATAACAATTGCACAAGGGCTTGAAGTTTGGTAATATTAAGCTATTTTACGTACAGAGCGGTGTTCTTCATGTTTTATTGATTTTAATATTAACATATCGGCAAACGAGGACCGACGATTTCATAAAGAAAGAATCAAGCTTTCATATGGTGCATTTAGTGTTCTGCTATATCTAATAATAAGAAAGATATCAGCTAATAAAATAGATAGGAAATTACGGATAAAAATTTGTTGTTGGAAGGTTTGTTGCTATCGTTGCTATCGTCACATCGTCAATCGGGCATTTCCACTTTCGTATTGGCCAAGGATTAAGCTTTCGAATGAGACATTGTTTATCGAAATCGATTCACTGGTTCTCATGTTATAATTAAAATACTATACATGTAAAATTCTGTTTAATTGGTGACTAACTTCACATAGGTGTCATTATGAATAATTATGTTGTAACCTCAACAAGTTTAGTGAAAATAACTTTTTATTTAGTGCGTGGGTATAAATTAAACAATTTGAGGTTAGGATTTAGTACGAGAAAATACATGGTTAACATTGCTTGTGTTGTCAGTTGTAATTGTCATTTGGTTAAATACACAGTTTGTTGCTATCGTCACACGGGCTATTTATTTATTTTTATTTTGTAACCATGTCTTTTTTAATAACTATTTTAATTTAACTAAACTACTATTAAATAAGCTACTATACTTATTTATCATTTATATTTACAACATAAAGATTGCAAAGAGCTTTCAGTCATTTGACAGATCAATTGATACACAATCCATTAACACAAAGTCTATTAATACACATTTGGTAGAAACAATTCTATCTAACGCCATTTAATTGTCGTTCTGCATCGATAGCCTAAGAAACAAGGTTTTCATCCGAAAATATGTTGTAATCTCAACAAGTTTAGTGAAAATAACTTTTTATTTAGTGCGTGGGTATAAATTAAACAATTTCAGGTTAGAATTTAATACGAAAATGCAATTTTAACATTGCTTTTAACTTCCAAAAAGAAACGTCAAATCGCAACTTTAAAGTGATTTTTCGGTAAGTACTACACTTTTCCGCACTTTTTTTTTATCATTAACACATCTTTTGAGTCATTTCCTACCGATTAAAAAAAAAATCATCGATTTTTAAGAGGGACAGCTAATCTTAATATATGCCCAAATGGCTCTGTATTTCTTATAAAGGAGTTTAAAATCGCCCTTTTTAATTTTGCTGAATATTATCTTGGTTATATTCAAAAAATTTCCCTAATAAATTATCCTGCTGACAGAAAGTAGCTGATAGTAGCTCGGTTTCCTCGAAACGGGATCCTGAAAATTTAATTTCCGTCTGAGTTAAGGTGTCACCTGGCGCGAAATTATTTATTTATTCAAATTTCGTCGGGTTGCCTCGCGGGGAAACTAGAGAAACTCACCCCCTATCCCCTTTTCCCCCAATCGCCATTCACGCCCGTAAAACGATTACACTTTCTCCGTCGACTTGCCAACAAATTACCCACACAATAACAAAGTTTTAATTAATTTCCGAGCAAATCTAGTCAAGATATCTTGCAAGAAAAACCTCAATTTCGTTACTGAATGGAACTAATCTGAAAAATTAATTGCGCCGTAATCAAGGGCGCACCGCCTGGGACCTAGTAATAACTTATGTAGTCGATAAATTCGGAACAAATGGAGTACCGCCAACGGCTCCACCACTCGAACGTGCCGCCCCGTACATAAATTAAATATAATTTCGCGTAATTATATGCACGCAGGGGTGGACGTATCATAAATACCGCGTTAATGCAGTTAATAGTTAATTATACGACCTCTGTTGAACACTATTTCGCAATTTTGCATCCATAAATTTCAACTGAGGTACACTCATGTGGCTTATTAGACAAACTTTCCAATCGGCGTTTACAGAATTTCCCGTTGTGAGCAACATTTCATATTAGATGTGAAGAAAAGGAATTTTTTAATGCATACTTTCGAAAAAATTAGGTATGCTAACAACACCAACATTATCTCATGGCCGCAGTTGCATTTTATAGCTTGGCATTTTTCAGCCCAAACTCGTTAGGACGCTTATCGACTCGGGTTCCATTTACTTAATTAGCGTTTTTTGTTCTCTCTCGGAATAATTGTTTTACCTGAAGATGGACCAGTTCATTAAAACCGTCCTCTCCGGGCAAAAACTCAAAGACTGGCGACATATTTTTATCTGGTGAATAATGAATTGAATATTCTCACAATATTTCATTTTATATCACACATGTAATAGATTCAAAGATTTCTTTCTAAAGATATAAAAAACATGTTCTAAGAGCAGCTAATTATCTAATTTGAGATTAGACAAAAATCTTTTTCCCCTAAATTGTTTGAAATTAAGAAATTAAACTTTTTGAGATTATAAAAGAATGTTTCAGGTTGGGTTGTATGAAATTTAAAGATAAAATCATCTGGAACGACACTGTCCAAATTCTATTTATTATTCTATTATTTCAAGATTGAAGAAAAATATCTCGAATTAAATTGTACAAAGTTTTTATGGCAAATGAAAATTTTAGGTGCACTGGCTAAAGTTCAAACTTCAATATGATGACTGATATTGCAGGAATAAGTCTGGAATCACATTGGTCAGACTCCAAACTTCCTAAAAATTTCTGGAAATGCATTTTTCATACACAAAACAACACGAAAATCATTTGGAACCACATTGACCAAATTCTAAATTACAGGAAGAGATTTGGTGTTGTACTTCTCGTATTCCAAATTGCAGGAAAATATTTCGAATTAAATTGTACAAACTTTTTATGGCATATGATCACACTGGGTTAAGTGGATATTGCAGAAATAAGTCTGGAATCACAGTGGTCATGCTCCAAACTTCCTAAAAATGTCTGGAAATTTTTATCCTTATCATAATTTTTGTTTGTTTTCGGTTGGTTATTGATCGTGTTATATCTATTCGAATGAATATGTTTTTACGTTTTTTTATATACTTATGTAAGTTCTTGGAAATTATTATTATTGTATAATATTTGAGTTTTCTCTAGCATATATCAATGTATTTTGCAGTGGTCAATTTTGTACAATTTTGTTTAACTTTGATAGCTTTTGATAAGGCATTGTTTGTGCATCGCATTTATTTTTGTTCTTGAATAATTAAGCTTATTTGTTGTTGTTGTCTCATCTTTTTCCTTTTCTCTTCTATTAACTATTTTTTCCTTTCTTTCTTCTTTTTACAAGTGGTAAGCAGTTGATGAAGTTTGGTCATTTGAATGTTAGGTCACTTCCTGCTCATTTTCCTGCTGTAAGAGACCTGATTCTTCAGGGTGATTTTGATGTTTTTGCAATATCAGAGTCTTGGATATATTCGGATACTGATATTACTCCTTATTCTATAGTGGGTTATCACAGTTGTTTTGTTGGACGTTCTAGAGTGACGCCCTGTGGAAATCTTGGTGGAGGCGGTGGTGTTGGGTTCTTTATTAGACATAATTTGACTTACGTTACTCGATTAGAAACGGTTTCTCAGTATATTGAATGCCTATGGGTCGAGTTAACCAGTGGCGTTTCTCCGATAGTGGTGGGAGTATTGTACCGTCCCAATGCTTCTATTTTGCAGTTTCTTACGAACTTGGAAGACCTACTTTCCACTCTGATCCCAACATCTGAAAGATTTGTGTGCCTTGGTGATTTCAACATTAATGGATTCGATTTTAGTGGTATTTATGGGAACAAATTTCTTCCTCTAATTGAACAGTTTAGTCTAAAGTAAATAATTACGTCACCTACCCGTGTAACCTCCTTTTCGGCAACATTAATTGACTTTATTCTTATAGATGATGATGCCCTTATTGAGGATCATGGTGTCATTCCTGTTCATAACGTTGCTGACCACAGCATGGTTTATGTTACCTTAGGTAATGATATTCCTCGGGGAGTTCCGCAGACATTAACTTTTATGGACTTCAGGCATTTTAACCACCAATGCTTATTGGATGACCTAAACTATCTAAACTGGCACAACTTTCTTATTTCTGATTCCATTGATGATAAGGTAGAGTTTTTTAATAATTCCTTATTATCTTTATTTAGAGCTCATGCACCACTCCGAACAGTTACACTGCGAAAGAATTATCGCCCGTGGATAACTGATACTATTAAAATTCTCATTAATTTACGAAATAATGCCTATTCGAGATACAGGTCTACCAGGGATCCCTCTTATTTTAAGTCGTACAAAGACTTGAGAAACTATACTAACTCAGCAATCCGTCGGGAAAAAAAGGCTTATCTTTCTTTAATATTTCATAACAATAATTCTCGTAAACTCTGGAACAATCTCAAGTCGTTTGGAGTATGTGGTGCTAAAACGAAGTCAATTCCGTCTATTGTGGGAAATGCTGATGATATTAATAATTTTTTTCTTTCCTCTCAAAATCAACATGATTGTGATCCCAACTTATTGCACTTCTACAATACTAATAGATTATCTTCTGTTTCTACAGAATTTTCCTTTTCTTTAGTTTCTGAGGAAGAGGTTTTGGAAGCGCTTAATCGAATTAAAACAAATGCTGTCGGTAGTGATGGAGTTACGAAGCAGATGCTTTTATTAAGTTCTCCGGTGACACTGCCGTACATGTGCCACATTATCAACTTTTGCATCGAGGGGTCGGTCTATCCGAGGCAGTGGAGGGGTGCTCTTGTTAAACCTGTACCTAAAACTGGAACGGTTGCTTGTTTGCAGGATCTTAGGCCTATAAGTATTTTGCCGGTCTTTTCTAAAGTATTTGAAAGATTATTGTCCACTAGGTTGTGGTCACATTTAAATGCGCATTGTATACTACCAAGCTTGCAGTCGGGTTTCCGTTCTGGGTATAGCTGCACTACGACTCTTTTGGATATCACGGATGATGTTCTACGTGGTATCGATGACGGGTTGGCCACGGCTCTGGTCTTGCTTGACTTTTCCAAAGCTTTTGATACTTTGCATCATTCGCTGCTGGTTGGAGTGCTTGGGTATATTGGACTGTCGGGGTCTGCTCTCAATCTTATTCAGAATTATCTTTGTTACCGTTCCCAGCGAGTAGCTTGTAATGGTGAGTTATCTGCACAAGTTGAGGTCGTGTCGGGTGTGCCGCAGGGTTCTATTCTTGGCCCAATTCTGTTTTCAATTTATACTTCCCAACTGTGTTTGGCTGTAAAGCACTGTACTGCGCACATGTATGCTGATGATATTCAATTATACTACACTTTTCCAACATCAAATCTAGCTGTGGCTGAAAGTAATATTAATGCTGACTTGAAGGCCTTGGTCAATACTGCTAATGAGCACAGCTTAAGGATAAATCCATCTAAGTCATCGGTGATGGTCTTTGGGAGCTGGGGTGTTTTGGACGAAGTCAGGGATGGGTTGAGCTTGAAGATTGACTCTGATGTTTTGCAGGTTGCTGAAAGTGCAAGGAATTTGGGTATCATTATTGACAGTAAACTTAGATTTGACTCGTACATTGGTAGTCTACTGCGTCGTGCATATGCAGCGTTAAAATTGCTCTATAATAGTAGGCATTTATTGGAACAGCAACTGCGGATACGCTTGTGTGACGCCCTGGTTCTCTCGATCTTTAATTACGGTGATGTATTATATGGCTCTTGTATTGATAATATTCACAAGGTAAGAATTCAAAGAGTTCAGAATGCGTGCTTACGTTTTATTTATGGCATTAGGAAATATGCGAGTATCTCATACACCTTAAAATGGGTGGGCTGGTTGAATATGGCACGTCGTAGGGCCCTTCACTCTGCTTGCCTCTACCATAAGGTTCTGACTACCAAATGTCCACCATATTTATACAACAAAATTCATTTTCGACCAGACGTTCATAATATTAATATTAGGCACAGACATACGTTAACAATACCCCAGCATCGACTGGAAATTTTTAAAAGATCTTTCACGTATTGTGTGCCTAATTTGTTGAATAACTGTCCACTTTCGGTCTTGCAGGAATCTGAGCGGGTTTTCAGGGTGATATATAGGTCTGAGTTATTAAATGAGCAGAATTGTGATGACATATGAATCAATTTTTTTTTTTTGTTGTTTTTTCTCTTTTTTCTTTCTTTTATTGTTTTTTCGTGTTTCTTCTCCTTTCCTTGTCTTAGCTCTTCTTATTTACTAGAAAGCTAGTCTTACTATTATGTATAATTGGTATTAATTTTAAGTTTTTGGTAACAACTAGTCTTTCTATTTCTGTTTGCCGTCATGAAGTTTAAGTTTATTTATACAAAATGTAGAAAAAGGACCAATGAAAAACAGCTGACCCACTGGGAATGCTGACGTGGTCCTTTTTAACTCATGGCATTTCATTTTGGTTTTATTTTAGTTTTTATGTATTTTGTTATTGGGGTTTATAATGGTGCTATGGGTTAATAAACATTATTATTATTATTATTATAACTAGGTTAGTTCTAGTTTTAGTGCAATAAAAATATGCAACATACTGCTACCTTATGCTAACTAGTAGGTAATACTAGTAGCATAATCACTGTCATTAGAACTAACTTAAATTGTACAAACTTTTTATGGCATATGATCACACTGGGTTAAGGGGATATTGCAGAAATAAGTCTAGAATCACAGTGGTCATGCTCCAAACTTCCTAAAAATGTCTGGAAATTTTTATCCTTATCATAACTAGGTTAGTTCTAGTTTTAGTGCAATAAAAATATGTAACATACTGCTACCTTATGCTAACTAGTAGGTAGTACTAGTAGCATAATCACTGTCACTAGAACTAACTTAAATTGTACAAACTTTTTATGGCATATGATCACACTGGGTTAAGTGGATATTGCAAAAATAAGTCTGGAATCACAGTGGTCATGCTCCAAACTTCCTAAAAATGTCTGGAAATTTTTATCCTTATCATAACTAGGTTAGTTCTAGTTTTAGTGCAATAAAAATATGTAACATACTGCTACCTTATGCTAACTAGTAGGTAGTACTAGTAGCATAATCACTGTCACTAGAACTAACTTAAATTGTACAAACTTTTTATGGCATATGATCACACTGGGTTAAGTGGATATTGCAGAAATAAGTCTTTAATCACACTGGCCAGACTCCAAACTTCCTAAAAATGTCTGGAAATTTTTATCCTTATCATAACTAGGTTAGTTCTAGTTTTAGTGCAATAAAAATATGTAACATACTGCTACCTTATGCTAACTAGTAGGTAGTACTAGTAGCATAATCACTGTCACTAGAACTAACTTAAATTGTACAAACTTTTTATGGCATATGATCACACTGGGTTAAGTGGATATTGCAGAAATAAGTCTGGAATCACACTGGTCATGCTCCAAACTTCCTAAAAATGTCTGGAAATTTTTATCCTTATCATAACTAGGTTAGTTCTAGTTTTAGTGCAATAAAAATATGTAACATACTGCTACCTTATGCTAACTAGTAGGTAGTACTAGTAGCATAATCACTGTCACTAGAACTAACTTAAATTGTACAAACTTTTTATGGCATATGATCACACTGGGTTAAGTGGATATTGCAGAAATAAGTCTGGAATCACACTGGTCATGCTCCAAACTTCCTAAAAATGTCTGGAAATTTTTATCTTTATCATAACTAGGTTAGTTCTAGTTTTAGTGCAACAAAAATATGTAACATACTGCTACCTTATGCTAACTAGTAGGTAGTACTAGTAGCATAATCACTGTCACTAGAACTAACTTAAATTGTACAAACTTTTTATGGCATATGATCACACTGGGTTAAGTGGATATTGCAGAAATAAGTCTGGAATCACACTGGTCATGCTCCAAACTTCCTAAAAATGTCTGGAAATTTTTATCTTTATCATAACTAGGTTAGTTCTAGTTTTAGTGCAACAAAAATATGTAACATACTGCTACCTTATGCTAACTAGTAGGTAGTACTAGTAGCATAATCACTGTCACTAGAACTAACTTAAATTGTACAAACTTTTTATGGCATATGATCACACTGGGTTAAGTGGATATTGCAGAAATAAGTCTGGAATCACACTGGTCATGCTCCAAACTTCCTAAAAATGTCTGGACATTTTTATCCTTATCATAACTAGGTTAGTTCTAGTTTAAGTGCAATAAAAATATGTAACATACTGCTACCTTATGCTAACTAGTAGGTAGTACTAGTAGCATAATCACTGTCACTAGAACTAACTTAAATTGTACAAACTTTTTATGGCATATGATCACACTGGGTTAAGTGGATATTGCAGAAATAAGTCTGGAATCACACTGGTCATGCTCCATACTTCCTAAAAATGTCTGGAAATTTTTATCCTTATCATAACTAGGTTAGTTCTAGTTTTAGTGCAATAAAAATATGTAACATACTGCTACCTTATGCTAACTAGTAAGTAGTACTAGTAGCATAATCACTGTCACTAGAACTAACTTAAATTGTACAAACTTTTTATGGCATATGATCACACTGGGTTAAGTGGATATTGCAAAAATAAGTCTGGAATCACAGTGGTCATGCTCCAAACTTCCTAAAAATGTCTGGAAATTTTTATCCTTATCATAACTAGGTTAGTTCTAGTTTTAGTGCAATAAAAATATGCAACATACTGCTACCTTATGCTAACTAGTAGGTAGTACTAGTAGCATAATCACTGTCACTAGAACTAACTTAAATTGTACAAACTTTTTATGGCATATGATCACACTGGGTTAAGTGGATATTGCAAAAATAAGTCTGGAATCACAGTGGTCATGCTCCAAACTTCCTAAAAATGTCTGGAAATTTTTATCCTTATCATAACTAGGTTAGTTCTAGTTTTAGTGCAATAAAAATATGTAACATACTGCTACCTTATGCTAACTAGTAGGTAGTACTAGTAGCATAATCACTGTCACTAGAACTAACTTAAATTGTACAAACTTTTTATGGCATATGATCACACTGGGTTAAGTGGATATTGCAGAAATAAGTCTGGAATCACACTGGTCATGCTCCATACTTCCTAAAAATGTCTGGAAATTTTTATCCTTATCATAACTAGGTTAGTTCTAGTTTTAGTGCAATAAAAATATGTAACATACTGCTACCTTATGCTAACTAGTAAGTAGTACTAGTAGCATAATCACTGTCACTAGAACTAACTTAAATTGTACAAACTTTTTATGGCATATGATCACACTGGGTTAAGTGGATATTGCAAAAATAAGTCTGGAATCACAGTGGTCATGCTCCAAACTTCCTAAAAATGTCTGGAAATTTTTATCCTTATCATAACTAGGTTAGTTCTAGTTTTAGTGCAATAAAAATATGCAACATACTGCTACTAGTACTACCTACTAGTTAGCATAATCACTGTCACTAGAACTAACTTAAATTGTACAAACTTTTTATGGCATATGATCACACTGGGATAAGTGGATATTGCAGAAATAAGTCTGGAATCACAGTGGTCATGCTCCAAACTAACTAAAAATGTCTGGAAATTTTTATCCTTATCATAACTAGGTTAGTTCTAGTTTTAGTGCAATAAAAATATGTAACATACTGCTACCTTAATGCTAACTAGTAGGTAGTACTAGTAGCATAATCACTGTCACTAGAACTAACTTAAATTGTACAAACTTTTTATGGCATATGATCAGACTGGGTTAAGTGGATATTGCAAAAATTAGTCTGGAATCACAGTGGTCATGCTCCAAACTTCCTAAAAATGTCTGGAAATTTTTATCCTTATCATAACTAGGTTAGTTCTAGTTTTAGTGCAATAAAAATATGCAACATACTGCTACCTTATGCTAACTAGTAGGTAGTACTAGTAGCATAATCACTGTCACTAGAACTAACTTAAATTGTACAAACTTTTTATGGCATATGATCACACTGGGTTAAGTGGATATTGCAAAAATAAGTCTGGAATCACAGTGGTCATGCTCCAAACTTCCTAAAAATGTCTGGAAATTTTTATCCTTATCATAACTAGGTTAGTTCTAGTTTTAGTGCAATAAAAATATGTAACATACTGCTACCTTATGCTAACTAGTAGGTAGTACTAGTAGCATAATCACTGTCACTAGAACTAACTTAAATTGTACAAACTTTTTATGGCATATGATCACACTGGGTTAAGTGGATATTGCAAAAATAAGTCTGGAATCACAGTGGTCATGCTCCAAACTTCCTAAAAATGTCTGGAAATTTTTATCCTTATCATAACTAGGTTAGTTCTAGTTTTAGTGCAATAAAAATATGTAACATACTGCTACCTTATGCTAACTAGTAGGTAGTACTAGTAGCATAATCACTGTCACTAGAACTAACTTAAATTGTACAAACTTTTTATGGCATATGATCACACTGGGTTAAGTGGATATTGCAGAAATAAGTCTGGAATCACACTGGTCATGCTCCATACTTCCTAAAAATGTCTGGAAATTTTTATCCTTATCATAACTAGGTTAGTTCTAGTTTTAGTGCAATAAAAATATGTAACATACTGCTACCTTATGCTAACTAGTAAGTAGTACTAGTAGCATAATCACTGTCACTAGAACTAACTTAAATTGTACAAACTTTTTATGGCATATGATCACACTGGGTTAAGTGGATATTGCAAAAATAAGTCTGGAATCACAGTGGTCATGCTCCAAACTTCCTAAAAATGTCTGGAAATTTTTATCCTTATCATAACTAGGTTAGTTCTAGTTTTAGTGCAATAAAAATATGCAACATACTGCTACTAGTACTACCTACTAGTTAGCATAATCACTGTCACTAGAACTAACTTAAATTGTACAAACTTTTTATGGCATATGATCACACTGGGATAAGTGGATATTGCAGAAATAAGTCTGGAATCACAGTGGTCATGCTCCAAACTTCCTAAAAATGTCTGGAAATTTTTATCCTTATCATAACTAGGTTAGTTCTAGTTTTAGTGCAATAAAAATATGTAACATACTGCTACCTTAATGCTAACTAGTAGGTAGTACTAGTAGCATAATCACTGTCACTAGAACTAACTTAAATTGTACAAACTTTTTATGGCATATGATCAGACTGGGTTAAGTGGATATTGCAAAAATTAGTCTGGAATCACAGTGGTCATGCTCCAAACTTCCTAAAAATGTCTGGAAATTTTTATCCTTATCATAACTAGGTTAGTTCTAGTTTTAGTGCAATAAAAATATGCAACATACTGCTACCTTATGCTAACTAGTAGGTAGTACTAGTAGCATAATCACTGTCACTAGAACTAACTTAAATTGTACAAACTTTTTATGGCATATGATCACACTGGGTTAAGTGGATATTGCAAAAATAAGTCTGGAATCACAGTAGTTATGCTCCAAACTTCCTAAAAATGTCTGGAAATTTTTATCCTTATCATAACTAGGTTAGTTCTAGTTTTAGTGCAATAAAAATATGTAACATACTGCTACCTTATGCTAACTAGTAGGTAGTACTAGTAGCATAATCACTGTCACTAGAACTAACTTAAATTGTACAAACTTTTTATGGCATATGATCACACTGGGTTAAGTGGATATTGCAAAAATAAGTCTGGAATCACAGTGGTCATGCTCCAAACTTCCTAAAAATGTCTGGAAATTTTTATCCTTATCATAACTAGGTTAGTTCTAGTTTTAGTGCAATAAAAATATGTAACATACTGCTACCTTATGCTAACTAGTACTACCTATCACTGTCACTAGAACTAACATTAGATCTAAAACTATCAATATTCTGATTTAGCCGCACGTCTAAATGAGTTCTAGTGATACTGCAAAATTTACAAAAATTAATTACAATAAAAATTGTATACAAACTTTATTCTCTGAGGTACAATGGAATATAATTGTTTCATTTAACCGAAATTACATTTTCACTTAACCCGAGTATCAAGTTTATGAACAATAAACATCATGGGAGTAAGTCGAAACGGTCGACGAAATTAAGCTCTTGTAGTTACGACATGGTCTGTCACGCATTTCAATGCAAAGTTGTTTTCCGTAAACGTGTGACGTCCGTAATATGCGAGAAAGTCACTAAGGGCTAATAACCGGTTTGCGTAAAGATGTAAAAAGGGCCGGAAAATTGGTTTGCGTGTGTAAAACTGGAGGCGGGTAACACGTTTTTCCGCGGGCTCTATGTTAATTAGCCAGTTCGTTATCCGGTTGTGGCAATGCAAATTTTAAAGAACGGAACATGTTGTTAAAATTTATGTGCCTTTCTATGTCCTTAGAGATGAACACGCCATTTTCTAAAGAACCATGCGGTTTGCGTGCGACCAAGTTGCTTACGGAATCGAGATAAACGTCGGTCGTCCTTAAAAAAAAAACTCTCGACCTATATAGATACGGAAAACAGCAACAATTAGGTACCAAGATAGAAAAGTCACTCCCTACCAATGGATTAAACTCGTTTATCAAACGTCGCGTGTGCGATAAATTATCCCCGCGGCGACACGTCTTCCGCTCTGTAACGTACCTATTGATTTAAATATTAAGGCCGACAATGGTAAATCACTCCCGTTTCACCTGCAGCTTTAGATTCGATGCATTTCTCTTATTGCTGCAGCGGCCATTTTTGCACGCCACAATGTAATTCATAACTTTTATCGCAAGTTTCTCGAAGTCCCGCAAATGCTGGAACGTTTCAGATAGGGTATCCAATATAAATAAAACCTTTTATTCCCATTGGGTCGTCGACCCAAGTAGGCAGGTGCCACTGAAAGAAGGGGTAGAAGGAAAAGTGTCAACCGTTTTAACCCCCTGACAGCAGTACTAAATGGATTCGAGTATAGATTGTACTCCATCGAAACTCGGAACCTGTTGATATTTTATTATTTGTAAGTTGCCTGCTTTTGAATTCTATCGTTAGAAACCGGTCTTATAAATGATTTGGAATCTACAGTGAATTTCATTTAACATACAAAAATATATTTACATAGAAACCAGTTCCTACCTATTTACTTTATCTCAAATAAAACGCAACATGTTCAATACGCGGAACGCAGTGTCCGTTATACCTGAAAAAGAATAGAGTAAGTTGGGGTAATATGGCAACTTGTTTTTTGGTAGATAACTTCATAGCCTGTACACGCTATGATAAAACAATGCTTACAAGCCATTCTGTAGGCTTTTAGGCAAATGCAGATAGATCATCTCTCCAAGCTAAATTGACTGTAGATTCAATAGGAATTAAATTAACAGGAAAAATCAAAAAAAATAATATTCCCCTTGCAGTTGGGTAATATGGCAACATATGTCGGGGAATAGGGCAACATGCAATTCTTGTTGAAATAAAATTATTTTATATACTTTATCATACTCCTATTCAAATTAGATCAAAAAGATTTAGAACTACTTTTATCGCTACATATAACCTCACATAAGAAGATTTTCTTAAGGGTACTTACCTTTATATTGACGTTATCTACTAAAAACTTGATTTGTGGATAATATATATGTGCTTGTCACCTTACACGTTTTGGTACTAATACCAACGTCTATATAGACGTTGCATGTGTTTCGGAGCATTGGTTTTAGGAAGAGTGTGTGGTTGCTGACTCACACTCATGAGGCTCAATTTATTGAAGAAAAGGAGTAAAGGAGCGAAGCACAAAGAAATATTGTGAAATGGTTGCAGTGGGGCTTACAAAAAGGCATGTCATCGTTCTGACGACTTACCGCTCTCCTTGTGGTGATATGGAAAAATTCCATGATGCAATTGCAATATCCAGCTGATAAAATAATTGTCTGTGGCGACTTTAATACTTGTTTTCTCGGAAGAGCTAAGACCACGTGTGATATTTTGGACATGGCGAGCAATGTCATAGCAAACGACGAGTACAAGTATAGATAACATTTTCACAAACATATCATTCAACAGAATAATTGGTGTTACGCTTCAGTTACATTTGGGGCACCACTACGGACAACTGTTAGAAATAACGGATGACACCAACATACTACTCATTAAGCGAGCATTGGAGGATGTAGACTGGAGTTTCGTTTTGAGAGAGAATGATGCCGAAGAATGCTACAACGCATTTCATGACACA
The DNA here is from genome assembly GCF_036711975.1 of Onthophagus taurus. Taxonomy (NCBI): domain Eukaryota; kingdom Metazoa; phylum Arthropoda; class Insecta; order Coleoptera; family Scarabaeidae; genus Onthophagus; species Onthophagus taurus. Next base: position 30,933,777 of record NC_091976.1, read on the forward strand.
TTACAATTGTTGTGGGATGATAATTTTCCAGAATTAAATCAGAAGAAAAAATTCAAAACGCAACAGAAATCTCAGAAAGCTGTGAAAATGGAAAATACTCTGAATTTGCTGGGTTTTTTGGCGAAAAATAACAAAACAGAACAGAAACAAAAATATTTTAGTTTTTTGGAAGAAGAAAAAAGGATGAAAAACAACTGAAATTGAGAATGCTGATAATAAACAAAAGAAAATATAGGACATAATAAATAGACAACGACCAGGCACGTTAGAGAAAATGATAGTACGTGGAAAGGATTTAAAGGCGGAGGATTTTAGAATTTACTACGCTGAAGAAGTCAAGAGACTGCTCCCGAATATAAACACCCCGAATCGGTCTTGTATTGACTATCTGAAAGACGAAATAAAATAATTCTAGTTCTAAATCTTGTGTTAGTTCTGCTTGTGTAAAACTAGAACGAACACTAGACCTTGAACTAGAATCATTCGGATTTAGCCGCACGTCTTTCAAGATGGCTAAATCCGAATGATTCTAATTCTAGGTCTTGTGTTAGTTCTAGTGATAGTTCTAGTTTTAGTGCAATAAAAACATGCAACATAGTGATATCTTATACTAACTAGTGCTACCTATCACTATCACTAAAATTAACTCAAGACCTAGAACTAGAAACATTCGGAATTAGCCGCACGTCTCTCAAGACCGCTAAACCCAAATGATTCTAGTTCTAGATCTTGTGTTAGTTCTAGTGATACTTCTCGTTTTAGTGCAATAAAACCATGCAACATAGTGATATCTTATACTAACTAGCGCTACCTATCATTATCACTAAAACTAACACAAGAACTAAAACTAGAAACATTCGGATTTAGCCGCACGTCTCTTAAGACGGCTAAATCCGAATGATTCTAGTTCTAGGTCTTGTGTTAATTCTAGTGTTAACCTCGAACTAACACTAGACCTTGAACTAGAAACATTCGGATTTAGCCGCACGTCTTTCAAGACGGCTAAACCTGAATGATTCTAGTTCTAGGTCTTGTGTTAATTCTAGTGATACTTCTAGTTTTAGTGCAATAAAAACATGCAACATAGCGATATCTTATACTAACTAGCGCTACCTATCACTATCACTAAAACTAACACAAGAACTAGAACTAGAAACATTCGGATTTAGCCGCACGTCTCTCAAGACTGCTAAATCCGAATGATTCTAGTTCTAGATCTTGTGTTAGTTCTAGTGATGGTGCTAGTGCCAACCTCGAATTAACACTAGACCTTGAACTAGAAACATTCGGATTTAGGCGCACATCTCTCAAGACGGCTAAACCCGAATGATTCTAGTTCTAGGTCTTGTGTTAGTTCTAGTGATACTTCTAGTTTTAGTGAAATAAAAACATGCAACATACTGATATCTTATGCTAACTAGCTATCTCTATCACTAGAACTAACACAAGACCTAGAACTAGAAACATTCGGATTTAGCCGCACGTCTCTCTAGACGGCTAAATCCGAATGATTC